>NW_023270763.1:3957475-3969628 GCF_011800145.1 Mirounga leonina
CACGTGTGCACAGACTACACTCACGTGTGTGTGCACGCAGACGTACATGCACGCACGCGCACACACGCACAGCCAGCAGTGCTGACCAGGCCCCCTCTCGGCAGGCAGCATATGGTCCGCACTTAACAGCCCAGTTCTGCCAGTTGGGGACCATTAGGGTGGGTTCTTTTCCCAGCATAAAATGCTGCAGAATATAAATTGCAATTAACGCCGCTGCCAAATTAGCACTCAGCGAGAATAAGCACACTGCTAACATCTGGTGAGCCCCGGCCCGGGGGCAGAAGCGGCGGAAGTTCTTGCTCTAGTAGCAGGATGGTTACGGGGACGCTAAAAATACACGGTCTGCTGCGTGGGGGCGGCTCTCCACGGCAGCTCCCGCCCCCAGCCTCGGGTGAACGGCCCCTCCCGGCCCTGTTTGTCGGCATAAATGCTGCTGGTTAAAACTGCTTGCTCGTGAGCACGGGCCACCCAGGCGAGGGCGTGAACACACAGCTGCAGCCTAGTGGAAAGCTCATTCTCCAGCCTGAGCCCGGGCTGCTCTGGAGGAGAGGGCACCCAGAGCCACCCAGGGCCCTGGGCACCTCCCCCCCAGGGCACACCCCCTGCCAGTCAGGCTGCGACCAGCCACACGCTTGCTTTGAGGAGAAATGGTCAGTTCCCATTACCACCCCCTTCCTTGACCGCCTTTGCCTGGCGGGGGAGGTCCTCTGGGCACCTGAAATACCCCAAAACTGGGGAGCGGAAGTGCGCCCACCAACTCTCAGACCCTCATCTACAGCCATGGGGCCCTATCGGGACCTCAGCCCTGTCTCTCCGGGGCCCAGGGCAGTCTGTCCCTCGGCCTGCAAGGCCAGGCAGGGCCCTCAGACCACATCGGGACCTCTAAGGTGAAGGCTGGAGGCATTCACCTACGGGCAGCCTGCAGACCAGTCCCTCTGGCCGGGCTGCAAAGAAGTGCCAGCCTCAGCCCGGGGCAGGGAGAGGGCATGAAACCCAGGGCAAGGAGGGAGAAGACTCACCCCACAGCACCTGTGCATCCCCCCGTCCACTCAGACAGGAAGGGGGAGGGCAGAGCAGAGCCCCTGGGGTGGGCAGACTGTTCCTCCCAGGGCCCTGACCCCGGGACTGCTTGATTCCTGCAGTTGTGCTCTCTGGCCTCCCGGACCCCTTCAGCCCCGCGGGGGTGGGGGCTGCAGAACCCTGTCCCTCAAGAACCCAGGGATGGAAAGGCAAATGAAAAGCCCCGGGGCCACGGACCTGCTCTTTTAGTAGGTAAGCTGCAGGACACGCTACACGGAATGGGGAAGGGGGGACTGTCTCCACAGACACAAAGTGGGAAGATGGCCAGGCTGGGGGCCAAGCAGATGGCGGCCAAGATGGGGACCAGCAGCGTGAGCAGGGCCTGGTGGGCTCTGCACCCCCAACCCAGAGGGAGAGGGAGGCCCGGGAGGCAGCCTCTGCAGGACTGATGTGCCCCCGCCTGGAAGCTGTCCAACGGTGCCCAGGACCCCCGGCAAGCCTCCAGGAGCATCACCGGGAGCAGTCAGGGCTGGACCCGGGGTGGAGGGAACCCGATCGCAGCCCCTCGGAAGCCACCGGCCGAGGGGCTACCGGCTCTGGGGAGTCTTGCAGTCGAGAAGGCAGCAGGCTCAGCACAGGGAGGGAGGCCCTGGACACTGGGAGGTCACTCCCCATTTTTGGAATAGCTGCACTGAATTTTGTAAAGTGCTAAATAAAGCTATATGAAATGGGGTAGTTTGATCACTACTCTGGCTTTAAACGTCCTTTCTAAGTTTTAATATTTCAAGTTTCTTGAATGAAGCCAGGTATGTATTTCCCCAGAAACACAGATCTTCACGGAGAAGAGGTCCTAAAGCTGAGTGCTGTGCTGGCGTCAGGCCTGGCCCAGGCCTCGCCCCACAGTCCCAGCGCCACGGGGGTCCCTGCCCAGCCAGCGGCCCCGAACTTGTCTGACGCCATCTGGCTGGAAACACGCTGGACATAATTGGGTTAAAACGTGTGTTACTGGGAAGGAGAGCCCCAAATCTGGAGCTCCCCACTGCGCTGTGCTCCCAGCTGGCCCGAGGGAAGCCGTGCCATCGTGTAACCGTGTGAGCGCATCCGTCCCCACACACATGGTCACCTCCAACCCCGGGCCCGAGGCCACCCCTCCGCAGAGCCTGACGGCAGGTGGCCACAAACACATGAGACACTCTGGAAGGTGGAAGAGGCGATGGGGGGGGGCAGCACTGGGGCCCCGTGCTGCTCTGGGGACCTGGTCAGGGCCCCCGGGGAGTCAGCGCTCCGTGACAGATGCAAGTCTCAGCTCAGGAGTACCCACGCCAGGCCCTGCAGGGACAGCCGGCTCTTCCTTCTCCTCCTCCTCACGGATGGGACTCGCGTTTCACCAAGCGCCAAGAGCAAGCAACAGGAAGCTTCGGGGGGCCCTGGGAGACGACAGGTGCGCGGGATAGCCGGGCAGAGGGCGCGTCCTTCCTCTTGGGACCCAAGGGGCCCCAGTGTCCGGCAGGGGCAGGCATGAGCAGCAGCAGCCGGGCCACACGCCCCTCAGGGCAGTCGTGCTTCCAGGCCCAGGAGACTGACAGAGGCGACGGTGGCCGGCGGGAGGCTCGGCCGCCAGAAGCAGCTTCGCCCGGCGCTAGCTGTCCCTGTCACCACCACAGGTTCGGGGGCTCCTCAGCCACTCTGCTTTTAAATAAGGTGATCTCATCCAGGTGCACCATGGGGACGTCCCGGATGACATTGGTCAGGCCCTCGTGGAGCAGAGGGAAGATGACGACATTCAGCGCGGGCCGCTCGGCCTGGAAACTGAACCAGAGGCAAGCCGTTAGCGGGGGCCCAGGGGCGTGGGGGGAGGTGGGTAGGGGGCGCCTGTCACCCTCCATCGGGAGACAGCCATCGGGGCTTCGCCTGCCCAGGGAGAGAGCAGGAGAGCAGCCTGTCAGAACAGGCCGCCGCATTCCTGTGTAGCAGGGCCTCCTGGGAGCCACTGAAGCCACGGGAAGCCACGCCCCTGGGCACCGAGGCCCCACAGGCAGGACAACACCCTCAAGGGGCACAAACTCCCAAGCCAGGTGAACGAGCACCTCTGCCAGATGCCGCTGCTGGGAGCCACGAGCCTTCATCCAAATTCGAGGCAAATGGCTCGCCCTCCCCAGCCCACGGGGGGACAGTGTCCCCTGATGCAGCACAGATGCGTCCAGTGGCCGGGAGCTCCTCAGGCCACCGTCCCCGGGGCCCCGCGGGGACGGCTGGTGAGGTGACCAGCCCCCTTCCCGCCCGGGACGGCGATGCGCTGGCCACAGTCCCTCAGACGCTCAGTGGCAGGTCCCGGTGCGCAGCGGCCCACGCTGTGCACTGGCCAAGAGACGAAACAGAAGTGCCGGCTGCAGGGGGTCTAGGGAAAGGGAGACACACAGGTCCCCACAGAGTACGACAGAAGACGTCCAGACCCCAGAGTAACTTCTGTCCCACGGTCTCAAAGGGCAAGCGACGGGAAGGTGCCCACAGGACAGGGAACCTGGGCATTTGCCAAAACTAAGGCAAGTCCCCTCCAGCCCCGCGCCCGCTGGAAGGGGCAAGGAAGCCGCGGCTCGGCCCGCCCTGTGGCCTCCAGCGGAGGCTGTGATGGATTTATGACACACGTAAAGTAAATGTCAGAAAGGTACTCACAAAGCTGGATGTTCTGACAATAAAGGCACCAAGGAAATGCCTCCCAGTTCTGAGCTCAGTGTTCTGCTCACGGGCAGCAGAGTCTGTGACCATGAACCTCGCAGGCAAGTCCTTGCCTGCAAACCCGCTGTGTGATTTACTTGAAACAAAATATTCTCGGGTGTGGGATGTGCGTGCAAAGACTCCTCTGCCTGCCTGCCCTTCCCGAGGCCGGCACCACCCCAGGCTCTTCACAAGCTGCTGTCAAGATGCTAAAGGGGGATTGATTTCTCACCCAAAGCCAGGAATGCGGGCTGCGCTGCCTGGCCCGGCTCCCTCTGCGCAGCCCCGGGCGCCTCCGGGTGGCGGCGGGCCAGGGGGCCAGGCCAACAGCACTTGGGAGCCACGCACAGAAGGTCCCCGGGGCAAGGAGTGGAGGTGCCCCCACCACAATTCCACCCCACTTCCTGCTTGCTCTCGGTTCACACCTGGGTTCACTGGGCCTTGGACAGAGCTCCGGAGAGCACGCTCCCAGCCGCTTTCTTTGCAAAGCCCCTCCCTGGGCCTCGAGGAGCCTGTGTGTGCCCTCAGCTACAGCCTCCCGGCCCCCAGCGGCCCGGACGGCCAGCGGCATCACCAGAGACGTCGCATAGCTAGGCGGGCCTCGCCCGGAGTGGAGACGAGAAGTGGTGACAAATGGGAAGACGACAATCACTCGTGTCCAAGTGCAGGGCTGGGGCTCCCTTTGGGAGGGAAGGGGCCCCGAGGGTGGAGGCGAGTTCTTGGCAGTGTGGGCAGGGGGTGTATCCTGCCTCATAGCTTATGAACGTGTTACAGTGTTCTTTCGCATGATTCAAATAAAGTTTGAGATTTAAGTAAACAGCCCCAGTGAAATAAAACTTCTGGCTCCCCGTGTTTAGAAGCCATTGTAGGCCAGTGACTGACAGCAGGACCTCTCCCCTGACCAGGGCCAACGGCATTGCTAAGGTCAAGACTCAAGGCTGCGGCTTCTGGCCCTGAGTTCGGAGGACAAGAGCCAGGCCTAGGAAGTCAGTGGCCTCGCCCCCAGGCGCCAGCCTGAGGCGCCCCGAGGAGGTCTCCTGTCGTGCTCCTCAGGCTCGTCTACACCCCGTGCTGTCCTGGGCAGCAACGCGGGCATGGGACATGCATCAGGCAGAGCACAAGGCAGGCACCCCGGCCTTCCTAGAACTGCCGGCCAGGGACCGCACCGAGGAACAGAGAAGCTCCACACACACGGGCCTGCCTGCCCGTTCCAAAACCCGGCATCGTGAGCTCGGCCGCCTGGCTCCCACCAGAGGCGGGGAGGAGACCCCACGAGAAGCAGGTCAACCAGGGGTCTCCGTGGATGGGGCAGAAGGCCTGCCCTTCCTGGAGGGCCTGAGGGTAGCATTAAAGTGAAACTATGCTTACACTGCTGTTTGTAACGCCCGGAAGGGAGGTACTGCATTGGAGAAAAATCTCTACCCGCCGCTGCAACCTTACCCCGGGTACTTAACATGCGCCTTCGGCTATCCGAAAATCTCAGGACCCCCAATACCTTCTCTGAACGCTCCTGGGGGCAGAAAAGAGGTTTTGTTTGTTTCCAAACTATTGTTTGGTTTAAAGAGAAAATATGACAGGCGCGCCTCATGGCTCAGTCGGTTAAGCGTCTGCCTTCGGCTCAGGTCCTGGTCCCAGGGTCCTGGGATCGAGCCCCACGTCGGGCTCCCTGCTCAGCGGGGAGTCTGCTTCTTCTCAAATGTGCTCGCTCACTCTCTCTCTCTCAGATAAATAAATTTTAAAGATCTTTAGAAAAAATAAATAAAGAGAAAATATGACAGAAATGTGTGCAGGAGTGCAGAGGCCCCGCTCTCGGGGACAGAGCCCCCCCCGCCTCAGCTGGGCCAGCCACCCACCCTGCCCGCCTCCTCATCCGCATCCTGCTGTCGCACATTATCCTGTGGTACTGAACACACTTGTTCTGGACGTGGCTTCGGTGACAGATCGAAACGTACACGACGGGAGTCAGCTTTGCTGCACTTCCTTCCAGTCCTTGACATCTTTATGTTCAACAAAGACCGTGTCCACCCCGGCCTGACAGACAGTGCCCAGCACTGCCCGGCCTCGGGCCGGCTTGCCTGGACCCCCCGCTCGGCCCTCAGGGGCAACACACCCACTCACGCGTCGTCCCTGGTGGACACACGTGTGGAGGCGTCTCTCTTACTGCTGTACTAATAAGCATCACTTAACATAGCATAATTATTTCTGCACCTTGAACTACAGCCTCAGAATAAATCCCAGAAATAGGATTACTGGGTCAGAATGAATGAACACTTTTATACCTCAAAAGACAAGCCTTCAGGGGCGCCTGGGTGGCTCAGTCGTTAAGTGTCTGCCTTTGGCTCAGGTCATGATCCCAGGGTCCTGGGATCGAGCCCCGCATCGGGCTCCCTGCTCGGTGGGAAGCCTGCTTCTCCCTCTCCCACTCCCCCTGCTTGTGCTCTCTCTCTCACTGTCTCTCTGTCAAATAAATAAAATCTTAGTACTCTGAGTCCTTTCCCTTTAAAAAAAAAAAGACAAACCTTCAACAAACTCAGATACCTCTTAAGGGCCACAGTGAGAAGCCAGCGGGCCCACCCACCCTAACTGGGTCAAGAGAACACGGTTCCAGAGCCATCAAAACGGAGAATGGCTGGGAAAAGACCCCCGATCTCCTAGAACACCTTCATCTTGTAAGTCCACTTTACAGCTGCCTGTGGCCCTCAGAGAAGCAGAGAGAACCAGCCTGGGCTCCATGCTCATCCCACCACAAGCAGACGACACGGGGGCTCAGGAAAGGTACATCCTGCGGTCACCGTGCCAGAACCAGTCTGGGCCTGCCTCCACAGCAAGGGTTGGGTCCTGGGACCTCAAGGCCTGCGGATGTCAGAGCCGGAAAGGGGTCTTGGAGGGAGAGGCCGGGAAGCAGCCCAGAGGCGGAACGCGTTCACTCAGCTACGAAACACCTGCTAGGTGTGCTTCTTTGCCAGAGAAACGAGAAACAACACTGAAGCCAACAGCCTCTTCTCCCCAAGATAAAGGTCTTACAGAAAAGCCAAAGTAGTGAGATAAGTGAGAAGAGCCACTCAGGCGTGCCCTAACAAAGGTCTTCGAGCAGCACAAAGGCAGACGGAGGCCCGGAATAAAACAACCTGGAGGTGATAAGGGGACGTCTGTCAAAGTGCACAGAACTCAGATGCTGCTCTGGGGAGGAGTGCAGGGAGCACCTTCCGAGCTCCCCGATAATCCCGCGGATGCCCAGAGCCTACCTGGAATCAGCCCAGACCCCTGCTTCTGCCCGCTGATCCTGCTCTCACGGCCATGGAGAACCCTAGGAGAGACTACTTGGGGTGGGAAAGGTCTCCCACCCACCAGCAGATGCAACCACAGCCCACCGTGGGGTACTGGACCTCATCCCTCCACTCAGGTGGCCTGGACAGTCTGGACCACAGGAGATTTAATCCCTGAACGGCTTCCACGCCAATCAGCAGCCGGGGGCTACAGTCTGGCTCCTGATGTCCTCTCCACCCACACCGGCTGGCGGCCACTGTGGCTCCCACAGCACCTGGCCCAAGGCCCGTTCGCCCCCAGATCCAGCCCCCCCAGGAGCCTCCCGCACACACAGAGCCAGAACTCGCTAGCCTCCAAGCTCTGAGGCGAGGCCGAGGGTCCCCCGCCCCGAACCTGCAGAATTAAAGCCCAGTCTGCCTGGTCCTTTTCCGGGTCCCATGCGGCTCGGCATTCCAGATAGGAATGACGAAATGCTCCCAGAAACCTGCCTCGAAAACGTGGCGAGCCGATGCGATTCCCGATGGAGCTCAACTGCCCCTTTAACAGCAATTAAGGCCGTAAAACAGCGCTAATTCTGTATTGTAACATCCACTTTCCATTCTAGAGCTCCCAGGGTTCCCCAGACTTAAACAATTAATCGCTCCATCTGTAAACTTTACTCGTTTCTAAACACGTTTACAGAACACAAACACAGACAGAGCCGAGCGCCTTTTCGGGGCAGGAAGCGGCACATCGGAGCAGGAGGCCCGGAGGCGCGGCCCAGGCCCAGGGGCTCGGAGCAGGGCGGCGGGGCAGGGCGGGGAGCCGTGCATGGCTGCTCGGGCGGCTTGGGACCTGCAGCAAACCGGCCTCGCAGGCCCACATTCCTCGCCAGCACAAGCCTATGCTGAAAAACGCACTCCGGGACGCCTGGGGGAAGGAATTTCCACGGGACCTCCGAGGCAGAGACCTGACCCCGACTGGCGGAATGTCCAACCGGTCCGACCCGAGTCGCGCCTGCTCCCGCCCAGGCACGGGGTTCCTGACATTCCTGGGACAGGGGGCTACATGGCTCCAACCCGCGACCCCCTCAGGGTGACAACCGACAGAGGTCAGCGACAAGTAAACACACGTGGCCTGGAAGGACCAGGAATGGACGTGGCCCCCCACGCCGGTGCACCTTCTGGAGAGCACTCGGCCAAGCTTCAGAACCGCTCGTCCTCACCTGAGACAACTCCAGCAACAGGCAAGGGACGCGTCAGGGCACGAGCCTCTTCTGCCCCCGTCGCGCTTCCCCGAGCGCCCCAGCCATTCACACGGCGCTGCGGGAGGTCACAGGAGCAGCGGAGAGCCGTTCCCTCGCAATCCGCGAGCCTCACACAGCCAGGCTGCCTCGTCTGCAGAAGACCCCACTACCACACGAGCAACACGCAGAGTGGCCGGTGGCGCCATCTCCAGAGGGTTACAGCAGTGTGGGAGGCAGGGCCCATGGCTGCTACTTCCAACAGGAGAGTCAGCTCATGCAGGAAAGGACCGGCTCAAAGTCACAGAGCCAGCAAGTGTAGAGGCCACGGCATGAGCCCCGCTCATGGGATCTGAGGGAGAAGGTGGGAGTGACCTCAGCCGGAGGCCACACGGACCAAAGCAAGTTGCTGTCACTCGGCGTAGGACACCACGAAGGCTGGCGTGTGGGCACTGCCCTCGCCCAACCCCCGGGAGCCACGAGGCCTCGCAGGCGGCTTCCAGGAAGGGCAGCATCCAAGAAAATCGGAGAGGCTGACAGCCCCCGGGAAGGGCCCTCCCCCCAGTGCCAGGTGGGTACGTGGCCGGCAGAGGTGTGGCGGGGTGCGCAGCTCGGACGGGAAGAAGCAAAGGGCAGTCCCGCTGCAGAGGGCCACGCGGCGCAGCTCCTTCCTGCACTGGACGCTGCCCGCGCTGAGTCTGACCCGGGCCCAGACGCAGCGCAGCCCGCGGGGCAGCTGTGCGGGACTCACTCGGCCGGGACAGGACGACTCCGGGTTTCCGGAGACAGCAAATGGAACAGACAGAGGCTGGCTCCGGGCAGGGTGTCTGAGGCCAGGAGGGAAGTGGGGGCGGACACCTGACCCGATGACCTTGGGGGTTTTCACGGTGGGGGTGGGAGCAGGAGGGATGCCGGCCGGAAGCTTCGTCTTGCTCCCCCGAGGGGCCCCGAGAGCTTCCAAGCCCAGGGGTGTCGCTCTAGACCCAGCTCTAGACCCAGACCTGACGGTGGGAAACCAGACGGACCCGAATGGGGGAACATGCAGAAGCAGCCCCTCCAAGCCTAGTGGGGCTGATGCCACAGAGGGCGGAGTAGGGCCAAATGGTTACCGTTTCAAACTTGAAAGAGCAAAACAGAGAGTAAGAGCACGAATGCCTGTCAGGATGCCGCACCTGGTGCTGGACACACGTCGCCGCCACCAGCTCCCCTCCCAGCTGAGGAAACTGAGGCAGCCGCCTAAGGCCAGCCACCTCCTGCGAGGCGGGGCTGGGCTGCGAACCCGGGTCCCAGCGGGGCCGAAGCAGCTGGCGTCGGTGCCGGGCCCACAAGGGGCACCACAGCGCGACCTCCGAGAAGCAGCCACTTGTAGGTCAGACACGCGAGCCCGCGGGAAGGTGCCGGGTGCAGGGGTCACACCAGCCGGGCTGCGGGCCGAGTCACCCGGAGTCGGGGAGAAACCAGACCTCCACACTCGGGGCGGGAGTAGCACAACAGCCTGGGGCCGGGAGCTCCTCTCGCTCAGTGATTTTCCGAGCCTGAGGCAGGGAAGGAGACAAGAAAAAAGAAAGGCCTCAGAAAAGGGAGAAGAGGTTCCAGCCTTTCCCCTTTTCCGGTTCTCCGCTCGGTGGGACGCAGGCCTGGCGGAGAGACCGCGGCTACTGGGAGCCACGGCGCCATCTGCTGGGCACCTCGTAGAAAAGCAGCCGGGGCCCACTCGGCAGCAAGACCAGCCGGAAGGCCAGCAGGTCCCCCGTCTGCGGCCGAGCTGCCCGGAGCCACCGTGTGCTGCTTTCCAGCCAGGAAAGACCTCTGCAGGCCATGCTGCACGGCCCAGACCCACAGCCGGGCCGCGCCGCAGACAACGGTGGGCAGCAGAGATACCCGCCCAGACAGGCGCCAGCGCCTCTCCCATCAGGCTGCATCTCAGCCCTGCCCCCGGCAGCAATGCTGGAGGAGAAAGGCTTCCAATAGACCTGGATCTGGATGCAGTCCTGACAAGCACAGAAGACTTTTCAGCCCCAGGAGCCTTCCTCAGGGATTGGGGGCTCCAGGTGAGATGCCCACATGGCTCTGGAGAGCCCCACGCAGCACCCGGCACAGCCCTCTGGAGGGGGCAGGTGCCCTTCTTCCCTCTGGACACAACCTCCCATCCTGCCCATGCTCGGGTCCAGGCTGCACTCCAGCTGCGCCTCCCAGAGCCTCAGTTTCCCGATCTACACACCAGGGCTAATGGCATGTATCTCACAGAAGTTCCGGGAGGCTTGAACAACAGAGGAATAACAGGGTGCTGGCATGCAAACGGGGTGCTCACACAGCCCCAGCGTCCAAGATGGAGGCCCAGAGCAGAAGCTCAAAGAGGTTTGCTGGAGGAGCACGCAAGGGCAGGCACACACACAGGGTTCCCAGCACGGCGGGCCGGAGTAGGCCCTTAACGCCCCGTCGCCAGCACCAGGCACTCAGTGGGCCCCACCACGGCCAGGGCCTGTGCCAGGCACTGGGCCACGGGGACAGAGGGACTGGTGCAGCTTCTGTCCAGGAAGTCCACTGAGCCAAGGCCGACTCCGGGTCTGGCTGGCCTCAGGTACCGTGCTCCAGGTGTTGGCCGTGACCAGCACCCACCAGGGCCGCCAGTGAGCCTGCCCCTGCCCCTGGCTGGTGCTCAGAGCACAAAGGTGCACTGGGAAAGCAGACCTATCACACGCCAGTCCAAACCTCATTATCTGACGGGGCTGCAAAGACCATACCGTGTGTGCTATGCTTCCTAAGAAAGGGGCAGGTGGGTACAATCCGAGAGACCAGAGCGGGGAGCTCTCAGCCCCACAGGGGCTGCATCCGAGCAGGCCACCAGGACGGGCCAGGAGGACGCAAGCAGGCTACAGGCAGAAACGGTGTGCAGACAGGGACCTTGTGAACAGAACCAGGAGTGAGAAAGAGAAGCTCCAAGCAGGGACTGGCATCTCAGAGCCAAGTCTGATCAGCTGGCTGGGAGCACTGTGTTGAGAAGGATTCTGAGGATCAGAACGACAAAGCAGCTTCATCAGCTGGTGATGCCTACACGGGGAGGCAGATGTCCACACCGTCTCTTGTCACAAGCACAATGTCTGAACTGTGTGGTGACCTCAGATATTCTCTGTTTCCGAGAAGGCTCGGGTGTAACAGCGGGAAAACCCAAAGCTGGTTCCCAACTCTGCAGGAAGCTCCCCTTCAGGGGTGAGAAGTGGCAGAGCCGTTGGCTCTTGCCAACAGGAGGGAGCCGACAGGCCAGTCCAAGCCCCTGTGGGCAGAACACGTCTAGCAGGGAGGTGTCAGCTCCCCAGAGCTGGAGCCCCCAGGAGAGCGCTGACCTACTGCGAGTCAGTGAGGGTGACAGAGGACCAATGACTCTTCCCGAAGGATAAAAGGGCAGAGCTGGCCCAACGTCTTCATCACTGCACCTGAGAAAACCAGCCTTCACCTCCTCCTATACCAGCCACCAGCCCAGTGGGGAGAGGACCTGCCCTGCGCCCCCCTGCCCAGAGAGCTATGGTCCATCCCAAAGCCCACGTGCCAGGGCACTGGACAGCCAGCATCCGATTCAGCCGTCTGAAAACTGAGCATGCATAGGCATCAGCTCCATTTTACACAAGGATGCTGAGGTGTGTAGACACAATGGTGTAAGTGTGTCCTGGCCAACACCCAGGCCTCTCCCCGGGTTCCAAAGCCAGAAAACTCAAGGTGTAAAGTGAAGGGAAGTCAGTAATACACATAGTTAACTATGACAGCCGGACCAGAAACCACTATGACACCCATATAATGGATACGAAACAGAACTAAAAATAATCATTTGCAGATTTATCGACACAAAAACCATCCACGATATGTTCAATTTTTTAAAAATCAGGGGGCGCCTGGGTGGCTCAGTCATTAAGCGTCTGCCTTCGGCTCAGGTC
>NW_023270763.1:3969638-3972942 GCF_011800145.1 Mirounga leonina
GGCGCCTGGGTGGCTCAGTCATTAAGCGTCTGCCTTCGGCTCAGGTCGTGATCCCAGGGTCTTGGGATTGAGCCCCGCATCGGGCTCCCTGCTCCGCGGGAAGCCTGCTTCTCCCTCTCTCACTCCCCTGCTGTGTTCCTGCTCTCTCTGTGCCTCTCTCTGTCATATAAATAAATAAATAAAATCTTTAAAAATAAAAAAATTGTTAAAAATTTAAAAATTTAAATTAAAAAAAAATTAAAATCGGGCGCCTGGGTGGCTCAGTTGGTTAAGCGACTGCATTCGGCTCAGGTCATGATCCTGGAGTCCCTGGTTCGAGTCCCGCATCGGGCTCCCTGCTCGGCGGGGAGTCTGCTTCTCCCTCTGACCCTCCCCCCTCTCATGTGCTCTCTCTCTCTCATTCTCTCTCTCAAATAAATAAATAAAATCTTTTAATAAATAAATAAATAAATAAATAAATAAATAAATAAATAATAATAATAATAAATAATAAAAATCAGGGTAGGGGCATCTGGCTGGCTCAGTCAGTAGAGCATGCAACTCCTGTGGTTGTGAGTTCAAGCCCCACGCTAGGTGTAGAGATTACTTAAAAATAAAATCTTAGGGGCACCTGGGTGGCTCAGTTGTTAAGTGCCTGCCTTCAGCTCCGGTCATGATCTCGGGGTCCTGGGATCCAGCTCTGTGTCGGGCTCCCTGATCAGAGGGGAGTCTGCTTCTCCCTCTCCCTCTGCTGCTCCCCCTGCTTGTGCTCTCTCTCTCCTGCGCTCTCTCTCTCAAATATATAAATAAATAAAATCTTAAAAAAAAAAAATCCAAGTACAAAACCATATGATAATTGTGTCCCAGGTCCTCTAGCCATGATGACCTCTGCTTGGTGGAACCATGGGGAGCTTTCACTTAAAAGTAGCTTGAGGTGGGGCACCTGGGTGGCTCAGTCATTGGGCGTCTGCCTTCGGCTCAGGTCATGATCCCAGGGTCCTGGGAGCGAGTCCCGCCTCGGGCTTCCTGCTCCGCGGGAAGCCTGCTTCTCCCTCTCCCACTCCCCCTGCTTGTGTTCCCCCTCTCGCTGTGTCTCTCTCTGTCAAATAAATAAATACTAAAAAAAAAAAAAAGGTAGTTTGAGGCATGGTCCAAATTTTTAGAAATATTATAAACACATATTATTTTAACAACCAGGGAAGGAAAACCTTAGCTAATAAGATTTCTCCTGAGGGCACCTGGGTGGCTCAGTCGGTTAAGCAACTGCCTTCGGCTCAGGTCATGATCCTGGAGTCCTGGGATCGAATCCCACATCGGGCTCCCTGCTCAGCAGGGAGTCTGCTTCTCCCTCTGACCCTCCCCCCCCATGCTCTCTCTATCTCAGTCTCTCTCTCAAATAAATAAATAAAATCTTAAAAAAAAAAAAAAATTTTCTCCTGAGAAGTCCAGCAGCAAACCACAGAGACAACAGACTGACATGAAGTCTACCACCAGAGCCTTAAAATTCGGGAGACCTCCTGGCTGATGGCTCTTCTCAGAACTCTGTGAGCAGCCTGGGCCTCCTCCTTGTTGTCAGCAGCCCTGACCCTCGGGACACAAAACTGGGGGAGGAAGCGGCGACCGTCTTGGCCGTGCTGAAACAAGGCATCCATGCTCAGCTCTCGGGAGCACCGTGCACTCCTCTCGAGAGGTCAGTAAATGGCCACTGCCCAAACCACCTGCCCGGGTCAAAGTCTCTCCAAGAAGCACTCCTCCGGACTTATTCAAAATCTCCAGGAAGCCACACTCACTAGGGGATGAGGGGGCCCTGCTCTGCAGGGAACTACAGGCAAGGGAAGCCCCCAGTGGAGGGCAGGAGGGGAAACACTGCCCCACGAGGAGCGGGAAGCGTTTTAAATCCACTGCCTTCACCCACGACCCCCAAAGTAGCTGCTGCTTCGGTGTCTAAACAAAGTGCAAAGACAGAAAAAATTTAGAGTTGAAAGATCTTAGCATCGGGGCGCCGGGCTGGCTCAGGCAGTGGAACGTGTGACCCTTGATCTCGGGGTTGTGAGTTCAAGCCCCACATTGGGTATAGAGATTACTGAAAAATAAAGTCTTTAAAAAGAAAAAGATCTTAGGGACGCCTGGGTGGCTCAGATGGCTGGGCGTCTGCCTTCGGCTCGGGTCACGATCCCAGGATCCTGGGATCGAGTCCCGCATTGGGCTCCCTGCTGGGCAGGGAGCCTGCTTCTCCCTCTGCCACTGCCTCTATCTCTCTCTCTGACTCTCATGAATAAATAAATAAAACAAACAAAATTAGAAAAAAGAAAAAGAAAAAGAAAAAGATCTTAGCATCAATTCACAGAAACAGAAAGTGGAATAGACTCCCAGGGGCGGGGGGTTAGCGGTTCATGGGGACAGTGTCGTCTGGGAAGACGGACAAATCCGGAGCCAGATGGTACTGATGGCTGCGAAACACCGACACCATAGAAACGCGTCGGAGATACCTCGGACCCCGTTCCAGACGCCACACCACGCCAAGTACTGAGACGCAGTGAGGAGCACAACAACACGACCCACAGGAACTGTTCAGTTTCCCAGGGCAGGTAACAGTTATGTTGACTCCATGCTGTCGTCTGGCATTATTACAAACAATCTGCAGACCTTAATTAAAAAATACGTTATTGCTAAACAATGCTAACCATTAACCGAGCTTCCACGGAGTCGTAACCACTGATCACGGGTCAGCATAACAAATAGGATAATGGAAAAGTTTGGAATGTCACGAGAATGGCCAAAATGTGACACAGAGACACACGGTGAGAAAAGATGGAAAAACGACACTAAAATTGCTCAGTGCAGGGTTGTCGCAAACCTTCAATTTTTTTTTTTAAGATTTTATTTATTTATTTGACAGAGAGAGAGCACAAGCACACAGAGGGAGAGGGAGAAGGAGGCTCTCCGCTGAGCAGGGAGCCCAACGTGGGGCTCGATCCCAGGGTCCTGGGATCATGACCTGAGCTGAAGGCAGTCGCTTAACCAACTGAGCCACCCAGGCACCCCACAAACCTTCAATTTGTAAGAAAAAAACAAAAAACAGCATCTATGAATAAAGGACAATAAAGTGAGGCATGCCTTTATACTTAAAAATGGTCAAAATGGTAAAGTTTATGTGTATAAAAAAATTTTCAAAATTAAAAAATATCTTCCTCTTAAAAAAAAATAAGAGAAAAAAGAAAGAAAAAGGAAGGGAGGGAGAGGGAGAGAGAGAGAGAGAGAGAGAGAGAGAGAGAGAGAGAAAGAAAGAAAGAAAGAAAGAAAGAAAGAAAGAAAGAAAGAAAGA
>NW_023270763.1:3972952-3995920 GCF_011800145.1 Mirounga leonina
AGAAAGAAAGAAAGAAAGAAAGAAAGAAAGAAAGAAAGAAAGAAAGAAAGAAAGAAAGAAAGAAAAAGAAAAGAAAGAAAGGGACATCTGGGTGGCTCAGTCGTTTAAGCGTCTGCCTTCGGCTCAGGTAATGATCCCAGGGTCCTGGGATCGAGCCCCGCATCGGGCTCCCTGCTCTGCAGGAAGCCTACTTCTCCCTCTCCCACTCCCCCTGCTTGTGTTCCTGCTCTCGCTATATCTCTCTCTGTCAAATAAATAAATAACATCTTGAGAGAGAGAGAGAAATAAAGAAAGGGAAAGAAAAGAAAAGGGGAGGGGAGGGGAGGGGAGGGGAGGGGAGGGGAGGGAGAAAGACCTTTGCACCTCAAAGGGCTTCAGCCCAGAGGAGAAAGGTAGAGACTGCCAATGTGGAATTTCTTCCCACACTCGCTGCAGAGACGGCCCACTGCCCATCAGGCTGCGTGATTCCCACTGAAGGTGAGTAATCTGATATTGATCATCTGAGCCTTCAATTCCACCCCTCGCCTGACTTCCCCAGCGTGAGCTGGGAGTGCAGGAATCCCAAGAGTCTGCACGTGACATTCACCGCGCCGTCACATAGCCCAGTGGGGACCCAGAGGGCCCGTGGGGCGCTGCAGAGGGGCCCACAGGCCACATGGGCCATGGCATCCAGAGTGTTCCACCGAAGGGGAGCCTGTGAACACCGCCTCCCTCAACTGCTTTCCCACCAACCTTCGGCTGACCCAAGCTCACCATTTCCTGCTGGAGGGACAGGATATACTTACCTGGCCAAAGGTGTATCTGGGCCCTTGTTTAGTTAACACAAGCCCCAGTGCGATCTGGGTTTACAAGAAATCTTTGAGCTTTCAGCACCAGCAGCGGAGTACTCAGGGTGACACGCGGCGGTCCCGGGGGAGGTTCCCCAGAGCCATCACTCAAAGCCCATTTGGCTGTACTTTGTACACAAACCTTTGATAGCTGCATTCTGAGAACAGGATGAAGGACAAGCGGGAGGTTTAAAAGGAAGCTCTGCGAGGACAGGGGCAGTGGAGGAGGTCACTGAACGCATGACAACAATCTGAAACAACGGTGAACACAGCAGGCAGGAAGAACGCAGTAGCTTTGGGACCCCCGATACGGTGGGCCCACTGACTAGCAGAAGCAGCCCGGACTCCCACCACCGAGCACCCCACACGAAGCGACAGCGAGGGCACACTGGTCCCGAGCTTTCCTCTTCCCCTCCCCAGAGAAACCAACAGAAAAGCAAGGGCTCTGCAGAGCTGATCACAGACGAGGATATGGCCTGGTGATAAACACAGCAGACGATGCTCGCTGGGAACAGATGAGACCCAAGCGTGGACAGCAGGAGGGCCATCCTCACCCTGGAGACCAGGAAAATTTGAAAGTCCAACGATACAAAGGAGTGCAACAAGGACATGGGGCAGGGACTCTCACAGCCCGCAAGCAGAAGCGGGGCTTGGGAGCATCACTTTGGAGAGCATTTGGGCATCTTCTTGAACACACGCTAAGTGAACACATTCCCTTCTAGGAATCTGCAGACTGCACGTGGGGGAGCCTGCACGAGGACCTTCCCGGGGATAGAGGAAACACGGGACACAACCCGAATACCCATCGGCACAACAGATAGGCAAAATGTGACGAATCCACTGGGAGGATGAGCACACACAGCACTCGGCAGGAACGAAACAGCCCCAGCGAAGGGCAACAACAAAGCTCAAATCCACGTCGGATGAAAAGCACAGGCCACACAGCCACGTCAGTGCTACACGTCTGTGGGTGTGACAAACACACAGAAACAAAGCCCCGTGCCCTTGAGTGCCCCTGGGGATTTGAAAAGCAAACTCATACTGGTAGGTTCAGCAAGTCTGAGGAGCTACACTTTAATCAATACATGATCTTTTATTTCTATTTTTTTTAAGCTTCTTAAAATAAATTTCTTTTTTTTTTTTTTTTAAAGATTTTTGATTTATTTGAGAGCGAGAGAATGAGAGACAAAGAGCAGGAGAGGGGGAGGGTCAGAGGGAGAAGCAGACTCTCTGCTGAGCAGGAAGCCTGATGTGGGACTCGATCCCGGGACTCCAGGACCATGATCTGAGCCGAAGGCAGTCGCTTAACCAACTGAGCCACCCAGGCGCCCTTAAAATAAATTTCTAAGGGAATGCAGAAGAAGCCAGAGCTGAGGTTCCATGTCTACGAGGTCCCTGGAGCCATCAGACTCGCAGAGACAGAACGTAGATGGTGGGAGTCGGGGCTGGGCAGGGGCTGGGAGGTTAGTGTTCACGCAGACAGAGCCTCCGTTTGGGAAGATGAAATCGGGGGTGTGGGGGCCGCTGCACAACAGCATGCATGGGCTCGATGTCCCTGGATTATACACTTCACAGTTAAAACGGGAAACTGTGGGGGCGCCTGGGTGGCTCAGTTGGTTAAGCGACTGCCTTCGGCTCAGGTCATGATCCTGGAGTCCCGGGATCGAGTCCCGCATCGGGCTCCCTGCTCGGCGGGGAGTCTGCTTCTCCCTCTGACCCTCCCCCCTCTCATGTGCTCTCTCTCATTCTCTCTCTCTCAAATAAATAAATAAAATCTTAAAAAAAAAAAAAAAAAAACGGGAAACTGTGTTATGTATATTTTACCACAATGAACAAACAATGCAGAGCGGTAAGAAGAGTGAGCAATAGCGGTACAAACTGAACTCCAACATACACATCATTAAGGAAGAAAGCAAAGCTCATATAAGAAATAGAAAATACTTGGGGCGCCTGGGTGGCTCAGTCACTGGGCGTCTGCTTTCGGCTCAGGTCATGATCCCAGGGTCCTGGGATCGAGCCCCGCATCGGAGTCCCTGCTCAGCGGGAAGCCTGCTTCTCCCTCTCCCACTCCCCCTGCTTGTGTTCCCTCTCTCTCGCTGTGTCTCTGTCAAATAAATAAATAAAATCTTTAAAAATAAAAAAAATTAAAAAAAAATAAATAGAAAATACTATCCATTCATTTGTGCAAAAAAATACGGAAAGAATAACCAAGAAGTGACAAGACCACCTGTCTGCAGGGGCGGCAAGGTGGAGGGAAGGGGACACGGGCGGCACTTCTCCAAGGACGCCACTTGATAGAGAACCGACTCTGAGTCACAGCGAGGCTTGACATACCAAAACCCCGGACAAATCAAACCTACCAGGACGTGGTGTGAATCCCCGATGCAATATAATGCAGTAATAAGGGAACCTGACTGCATTACAAACAAGCGACGCAACCACACTGAAGGGGGTGGGAAGCACAGAACGATCCTGGGTAACTCTGGAAGGCAGGATACCACAAGCATCGGGCAAGAGCGTGAACACGTACTACCCTCCAGGCAGTGAGCTGGGTTTTCAAAACTGCCTTACGTGTGCACACTAGAGCAGAATGAACCAGCAAACACACTGTGGATGGTGACAGCCAGGCTGTTCACCGACGGCGGGTAAGTCATGACGAAGGAGGGGGAGCCTGCAGGAACTCTGGGATACTGGGCTGGGATGCAAGGCATCAGTATGAACTCGTTTTTAATGTCGATGCAAACGGGTGATAAGGAAGTACAGGTGTGGGTGTGGGTGTGTGTGCGTGTGTGTGTAAGAACACACGCAGATGAACTTCCCGCTCTGTCCACGAGGGGGCCTGGAGGCAATGACACCCCAGCCCAGTGAGCACACCCAACACCCAACCTCGGTTTCTAATTCCACCCTCCAATAAAAGGAGCCAGGCTCCACGAAGAAATGGTTGGTTTCAGGCCTGGGACTGGAATGTGTGATAGTGACAGGAAGGAAGGACGTGCTCAGAAAAGGAAGGGGCATGTTTCAAGGGCACAGGACCCAGTCTGAAAGAACACCCCCACGGCCAAATCTGGAACAATCTGTGCAACCACATGAACAGTGTGAGCATGATGAAAACCCACTGAATAAGATAAACATCCATGAGTCTGTACTAACATAAAGAAATGTTAAGTAAGTAAATGTGGAGAAGGGACAGGTTCCTTTAAAGAGCACAGTTCCCAGTAACAAATCTAGAAGGAATGAAAGAAACTGAAAACAGTCATTAGCCAAATATCAAAGTAACAACTGTCACTGGCAAGGTCCATCGATGGACGCTAAAATCAGCAGATAAAACTCCGACAGAAAAGGGTATTTGCAGACTCTCACAAAGTGTCTCTCCACAAGATGCTTGTTAATTAGAAAAGGAAAGATGGGGACGCCTGGGTGGCTCAGTTGGTTGGGCGTCCGACTCCTGGTTTCGGCTCAGGTCGTGATTTTGCAGTCGTGGGATCGAGCCCCACGACTGTGCTCAAAGCTCAGAGTTGGCTTCAGATTCTCTCTCCCTCTCTCTCCCACTCACTTTCTGTCCCTCTCTCTCAAATAAATAAATAAAATCTTCAAAGAAAAAAGCCAAAGGAATAATGTGACTTCACAGCCGAGAAACACGCAGACGCCAACGAGAAGACATGCCAACACCCTGTGTCCCCGGGCACAGCACATAGAGGACACGGCGCCACCTCCGTGGATTTCTGGTCCAAACTCATGGGCGTTCTACCAAACACCCGGCCAGCGTTCTTCACAAGTGTCACGGTCATGAACGACCAGGAAAGACTGAGGACTGTCAAAGACCGAACAAGGCTAAGGAGCCGTGACCACGAGCGTGAGGAGCGGTTCTGCATCAAACCCTGGAACAGAAAAGGTCCAGGGACGGGGCTGAGGGACCGCGAAGGTCTGCAGGCTGACGGGTCCTGGTACCCCGCATCTGGAGAACGGTACCGCAGGGGCAGCAAGCTGGGCATGGAGAGAGTACTTCTGCGCCTCAACGTGCAGAAATCGGCGTGTGGCAGAGGGAGTGCCCGGGAGGTGAGGCACGGCGGGAAGGGCAGCCAGTCTGTTCTCAGGCCATCTCTGCAGGCATTACGTCCGTGAAGCTACCGCTGGGCTCCGCGCGGAGCCCGAGGGGGCAGCCACCCGGCGGCGGGCCGCCCCCAGCGCCCGGCCCGCCCTCGGCACTCACCTTCGGAGCAGGGACTGCTGCAGGCTCTTGCAGGTGGCCAGGGACTCCCCGGTGAACATGTGGCACACGACGACGTGCAGGCAATGCGCCATGAAGGCCAGCACGGCCTCGGGCTGGAGCGTGCCACTGCGCGACACCAGGCAGAGACGCTGCAGTGCGGAGCACTGGCTCAGCGCCTGGAAGAACTGGGCGTTGGCACTGAAGTACGGCTGCTCCAACCTGTGGGGGGACAGGACAGTGAGCCCGAGTTGGGGGGGCACGCCGCAGGCCCGACGCAAGCAGCCAGCCACTGCAGAGACCCCGGCCAAGTCACTGCTCGGAGCCTAGAGGCCACCACGTTTGCGGCCCTGCCTGCTCAGCAACCCCCCCCCCACACCTCAAATGCTGACCTGCCGGGCGAGGGAGCAGGGAGATGTACTTAGATACGGTCCCTGTCACACATCACTGCTCGCCTGCGATGCACGGAGCAATGCCAAGGGACAGGGAGGGGATCTGGAGGCTGGGGTGGGAGAGGCGCCCGAGTCAGGCGGGGCCGGGGCCGCTCTGGCCACACGGGGAAGGGTGGGGAGGTACCGGGCAGATCCACAGTCCTGTAGCGGGGAGCCAAGCTACAAAGCCAGGACTTCAGCTGCGGACAACCACCAAAGAAAAACTGGGGATCCACCCAGGTCAGACCTGCTTTAGAGAGACAGACAGGAAAAGACGGCAAGAGCCACACTGGCCACGGGGCAGGGCCTCGGCACGGGCAGGAGGGAGCGCTGGGGTCAGCCCTGACTCTCCCGCCACAGGGACGAGAGCAAGACCCGGGAACGCGGAGTGGAGGACAACACTCCAAACCCTTCCAGACCTTTCTGCACACCCAGACGCAAAGCCCAGAGGACAGAGCAGTTCCGAGCAGAGCGATGTGCTGGGGACACACCGTTAGAGGCGCTGAGGAAAACTGACACAGCAGTTCAGCACCAGCTGGGAACAGGCTGTGGAACCAGCAGACGCCGGATTTGTGGCAGGACACTGGGCCACAGGCCACAGGGGCCCTCTAGAGTGAGAGCCAGTGGAAGAAGGGAGGGCTGGGGAAAGCTAACAGGATTCCAGGAGCTGCCAGGAGGAGGGCCAAGAACTAGGAGAAGGGAGAGGGGAGCTGCTGGGAGTTGTGTTCCCCGCCCAGATATGTCACAGTCCTAACCCCTGGCACCCATGAACACACCTTCCTTGGAAACAGGGTCTTTGCAGATGCAATGGCGTTAGGATGAGGTCATGCTGGACAAGGGGGCTCTGATCCAGCGGCGGGCTCCTTACAAGAAGGCCATGCAGAGGCACAGCACCGCACGTACATGCGGGGATTGCGCCGTGGGACAGTGCAGTGCTCATAAAAGAAGTTCCTAGGATGAGCAAGAAATGCCCACACCCACAACCACAAGGCGGCAGGTCTGCACTGGGGACAGAGTGTCCTGTCCCAGCCCCCAAGGGGAGAGAGACCCCGAATACTCTGAATGCAGCAACATCCTGAGAGGCTGATCCGACCGGGACTGGGTGTAGGGCATGGGATGGCCCCCCAGTCCTCAAAGCCCAACAAGACCCAAACGGGCCATGCACTAGATGTGGAGCCCAGGCCTTACCCCAGACCCCACTGAATGAATTCCATCCTTAAAGCAAGAACTCAGAGAGGCACGAGCAGAGAGCGGTGCCCCTCAGAGATGCGAAGGTGGCTGTGTGCAGTCCTAATGCACCCCAAGCAAGGACAAGGTGACAACCGAAGTCACGCAGGGCCCAGACAGCAAGCAAATGTCAGCCCAGTTAGGAATGCAAATTTTTTTAAAAGAGAAAATGTTTGAACACATTCTTGCATTCTTTCAAAAACAAATTATTCTCTTCAAAGTCCTGAGGTAAGCATCCCTTTGCAGACCTGAAGGTGGGAAAACGGGAGGGGCGGAAGTGCAGACCGGGGCCTGCGGCTCAGGCTTGCCCCTGGGGCAGGCGGCAGGAAAGGAAGCACGGGCCTGGGGCGCCCTGGTCACTAGATGGCGCTGTGGGTCCACGCTACCCGCCCCAGATCTCGGTTACAAACCCAGTAAGCAGTGTGTGAGTGCTGTGTTCACACACGCTTTTAAACAGCAGTTTTCAGCTAGCCGACCACTTCCAGGCTCTCCCACTCTGAAGGAAGCCGCCTGCAACAGGTGTTTGGGATGGGGGCAGGCCTGTCCACTCCACCAGCTGCCTGGACAGGCAGGGCCCACACGTCCAAACCTCCCTTCCGCTCCCAGCCCGGTGGGGCTGGGGATGACAAAAATGATCCGCCACAATCACCTTCGCCTTGGGGGGCCCGTGGTCCTGCTCCCTCGCAGCCAGGCCTCAACCTTCCAACCAGTGAGGATCTGGCCTCCGGAGCCCGCTCCCCGAGAGGCAGCCTGGTGTCCCCATGGCTCTGTGGACACAGGAAGGTGCTCAGGAGCACCCCCATCTGCCCACCCACCTCCAGCGGGGCCGAGGCCTCTGGGGCAGACTTGGCACAGCCTCCGGGGCCTGGGTCCAAACCAGCCCTCTCACTTCCGCCCAGACGCTGCCCTGGTTCTGAGGTCATGAGCAGCCCAGGGTGACTCAGGGTAATGCTTTCCCCTCCCTCCCCCGTGAGGCAGGGCTTAATCAGTCTTGGGAAAGAAGGTGCCCTTCTCTGTGCAGGCTGTAACCCTCTCTCTGCCAAGGTGCGCCTCGGAACGACGTGTTCCTGCCCGACCTCCCCGCAGGAGCGGCCCTGGCTGCACGGATGCAGCTCCCGGCCAGGAGTCCCGGCGGGCACAAAGCTCAAATTGATGGGCCTCGCTGATGGGGACAGTGGTGGCCGCAGCTGGCCGGCCGGGGACCTCCCACTGGGAAGAGCAGGGGCTGCCCAGGGAGGCGGCCCCAGAAGCAGCGTGCCAGTCTCTCCCGGGCTCAGAGCACCATTTCTTCTCTGCGGCTCCTGCGCGCGGCAGGCGGGCAAGTACCACCTGCTCCTTTCACTCCAGCCTCCCTGGGCTCGGCTTGCCGCAGAAGGCAGAAATCCAGAGGAACGGGGCCATTTGGCCGCATTTTAGGAAGTGGTGTTTGTTCTGAACAGGCAGTCCCCAGCTCTGATCAGACATGGTTCTCAGCAGCCGGCGTGCACAGAGAGTCCATTATGAGCGGCAGTCAAGTTCTCGGGCTGACCTACAAAACCCATTTATCCCGGGTCCTGCGGGCCGCCCCAGCCACAAAACCCATCATGCATGCATGGCCCTGCTCCCAGGGAGGACCTCACCACAAGGATCACATTCCAGCCGGGGAAGCCACTCGGTGACCACCAAATGCTGCTGTGTCCCGCTCTTCGATGCTCCCCGGCGCCGGGAGGCAGGACGCGCGGCCAGGGGCCCACAGACCAGCTGTATCACCTAGGCAAGCTCCTCAGCCCTCTGGGCCTCACTTTCCTCATCTGCAAAATGGGACAACAGCTCTACTCCTGGGGTTGTTCAAAATGTTACAGGAGTCAAACCTGGACGCGCGGGAAAAGCACCCGGCAGCCGTGACAAGTCTGCCAGCAGAATGCGACCGCAGTCGGCACCCCCAGCCCTTCCCGTAGCTGCCGGGACACCTCCTGGCTCCGTCTGCCACCTCAGCCCTGCCCGCCCTCCCGCCGGCTCCTGCTCAGTCGGCTCTGCTGACTTCCTCCACCCCCTGACTCTTGCTGAGTGACCCCACGGCCTCACAGACTCCGGCGCGCACGCGCGCAGCCGAGCCACACAGCCTCCCCCTGTCCACTGATGGTGCCGCATCAGCGCAACTGCTCGGGCCAAATGCCTCTGCACCATCGGGACCCACCCTGACCCCCCCACCCGCCCCAGGGATCCGATCAACCAGCAAACTCCAATCTCTCCCTGAAGAGCCTCCTGCCCCGCCCGTCTGTTTGGACACAGCAGGGTCACCTGCCCTTCTGCTCCCCTCCAGCTACACGGGCCCCTGGCTGCTCCTGAAACACCCGGCACAGCCCATCGCTGGGCCCTGGCACGGACTCGGCTCTGTCCAGCAAAACCTTCCGTGCAGACAGGAACGTTCCGCACGTGTGCCCTGTCCACGGCAGCAGCCAAGAACGTGTGCGCTCGCCGAGCACCTGAAACGTGGCTCGTACCGCTGAGAAACTGCATGCCTGAGTCTATTTCATGTTAACTCGTTCAAACGTAAGTCGCCTGTGATTCACAGACACTGAATTCCGTGCCGCTCTGCCCGGCTGGAATGTTCCTCCCAGGTTGTACTTTGCTAACTCAACTTCGTGGAATCTTTTCTCAAATCTCACCTTCATGACGCTCACCACCGCCTGCCCTCCCTCATCCCTCAGCCCGCTCTGCTTCCTTCTCCCCAGCATCCCTTACTCTCTCATAAACCACATTCTTTCTTCCGTGCACTGTTGGCCCGCTCTCCTCACTGGAATGTCAGCTCCCCAGGGACAAGGATCTCTCTGCCCAGGACAGAACCCAGCATAACAGGTGTTCACATATTTGTTAGATGGAGAAAGAACCATCACAGGGACCGCAGGTGCCAAGCCCTGTTCCGTAGGCCTTACAGGTACAAATTCCTTTGGGCTTACCAGCCCCACTTCACAGGTGAAGGACCTGGGAGTGCCGGGGCGGGGGGGGGGGGGGGAACCAGCTCAGATGCCACGCCCACTGCCCTCTGCCCGAGGTGGAGGGGCCAGCATCCCAGGGAGCCGGGAGCACCTGCTGTCTCCACGCGGTCCTACAGGCACCAGACACGGAACGCTCTGGAGTGAGGCAGGTGTTTGGGGGAGAGATTTCGACTACTCTGACTTGCCGAATTACATGACTGTGTTACTTTATTTTACCTTCATCAGTTTCCGTTTTTATCCAACACTCCCCGATGATGACCAAACGGTGTGACCACAGTCCAGTCAGAAAAGGTACAAGGCATGGGCGCCTGGGTGGCTCAGATGGTTAAGCGTCTGCCTTCGGCTCAGGTCATGATCCCAGGGTCCTGGGATCGAGTCCCGCATCGGGCTCCCTGCTTGGCAGGGAGCCTGCTTCTCCCTCTGCCTCTCTCTCTCTGTGTCTCTTATGAATAAATAAATAAAATCTTTAAAAAAAAAAAAAAAAAAGGTACAAGGCTTAATGGGCTGGCAAGAAGGCAAAAAAAAAAAACTGATGGCAAAGATGAGAGATGAGAGATCCAAAAATACTTTGACTCCGAATTTGGTGATATTCGACCTCAAATGCTCACTCAGCCTCCCCTCATTAAGGAACATTCAATTCCTAATCACAGACTCCCGTAGGTTAGCAGGGTCGCAGACCTGCAGAGTCTTCTGTTTGTTAAATGTAGGGATCCGGGGCGCCTGGGTGGCTCAGTTGGTTAAGCAACTGCCTTCGGCTCAGGTCATGATCCTGGAGTCCCGGGATCGAGTCCCACATCGGGCTCCCTGCTCAGCGGGGGGTCTGCTTCCCCCCTCTGCCCTCTTCCCTCTTCCCTCTTGTGCTCTCTGTCTCTCATTCTCTCTCTAATAAATAAATAAAATCTTAAAAAAAAAAATGTAGGGATCTGTTCGCACCTTCCAGTGACATGTGGCCTCCTGACCATGCACTTACCACCACTTCTTCCAGAAAGGCCAGTGACATGATAGCAAAGGCACAGGAAGAAGCAAGGAGGGACAAGGTGCTGGACAGAAAGAACCAGTGAACAGAGAGGTCGCGGATTCCTGGTGTCACAAACAAACAGGTAAGAAGGCAAGCGTGGGCACCTCAGAAGTCGAAAAGGCCCATCCCGTGCAGGGGGTGGTGGAGGGGGCTGGCTGCTGCGGTCAGGGCCTCTCCTCCACCCCACCCCAGCAGAAGTGCCCAAGCCGGAGAAAGTAACACAGAGGACTCGATGAGGGCCATGAGGCAGAGGTGGGCAGGAAAAGGAACATGGCGGAGGGGGGGCGTCAAGAAGCAAAGAGCAGGCCTGCAGTCCTCACTCCCGCGAGCCCTGGGAAGCCAGTGGCCAGGAGTGCCGGGCCCACCTGGAGCAGGACAGAGGGTCCCAAAGGCCCTGCAACGGGAACAGCAACTCTGCCCATCGCACGCCCTTAACCCTCTCGCGACCTCCTGTATGACCTCTGGGCAAGCTCCGGAAGCGTCTGGGGAGGCACAGCCAGAGCCCAGCACCCGCAGCTCTGCACGTGGCTACAGGGTCTCACAGACACTGGACAATAAAACTCGAATGAAGTTAACCTTGGCTCAAAGCAGGTTCTCAAAGCAAATGTAACTGGAACACGCAGGACACGGCATAAACAACTCCCAAATACGGGGCTCTGAGGACACTCGGGCTGAGGACCCAAGCTGCGAATCCAGGGCGCGTGAATCCAACATGGCAGGAAAACACCTGCTCTGCCGCGTGGAAGGCTGGGGTTGGGCCCTGGGCCTCTCAGCCCCCGATGAGCAAGGCCTCAGGGAGCCTCAGTGTCCATACTACGCTTGGAGGGGAAGCGGAGGCAGTCTGCGGCGGAGCTGTGCAAGGCTCCGGGGTGTGAGCCACAAAGCCCCTGCTAGCTCCAATGCAAATCTGGCCCATTTCTTGTCACATGACACCTTCTGAGGGGAGCGTGGAGGTCGGCAAAGGACACAGAGTCTCCATTTTGCACGGCTCCGGGGCCAAGGTCAAGCTCTGGAGTGAGACTGAGCTGGGTGAACCTCAACTCCTCCCTCAAGCTTCCACCGGCTCGTCTATGAAATGGGAACAACGGAGGGCTGTCCCGGGGATTAAACCAGACGGTGCCCAGAAGCCCCTGGCTGAGCACCTGACCTCACCAAAGGCACAAAGTGCGCACGGACCGTCGAGCGGACAATGACACACTCGTCTCAGGGCCCCTGGCGCCGCCCCCACCCAGCCGTCCACCCCTCAGCTCCAGCCTGACTGAGAGATCAGCTAACAGATCCACACTCCGCCGCCACTTCCTCCCCAACCTGAGGCGAGAGCTGGGGTCCGCTGCCGCCATACCTTTCCAGTAGTTTCTAGGAAACAGTGCAATTTTGCAAGATCAGATCTGTCAAGATTTTCAAACACGTCTCGAGTCAACAGAGGCTCTTCCCCTTTAAACGCTGGGTCCTCACGAGAGCCCCCCTCACTCCACAGCTCGATTCGGTAGAGTCCACTCCGCGTCTGGGCCCCTGTGACAAGGGCCTGGTGGGTTCTGCCCTCACTCTCTCCGACCAGCCTGCCTCCTGCCCCAGGCCACCGTCATCTCCCAACCACGTGCGGCCCCCGCTTCGGCGGCCCTCTCCAGCTCCTCCATCCCAGCCCCTCCTGGGGGGGCCTCTCCCAACCAGAAATCGGCCCGCCCCCCTGCACCAGCTGAAGTCCTTTCACCTCACCTGGTTCCCCGCCCCACCTCGCCTGTGCTTCGGGACACATGCGTTTTTGCAAGACCGCGGGGGCTGCAGCACATGCTGCCTGCTTTCCCAGCAAGCCTCGGCCTCGAGTCTCCCAGCTCACAGACTCGTAGCTCCGACAATGCACAAAGTCAGACAGAAAGCCCCGAGTTCAGCTCCCGGCTGCCCCGCTTACCAGCTGTTGCATGGGAGCAAAAATAGCCACCTCGCGGGGCTGTCAGGAGGACGGAGCAAGACCACGCGCAGTAGCATCTTCGAGCGCATCCCTGCCTCCCGCCTGCCTCCCTGGACTCTGCCCACTGCTGCCCCCCTGTCCGGTCACCGCCTGTGGGGCCCCTGTTGGCCCCGCCCAGACTCTCAGCCACTGGAGGCCAGCCCGCCCCTCGTTCAGCCCATCTCGGCAGACGGGCAGTAGGTGCGCAAACATTTGCCGAATGAGAGGCCGTGCTACCCACGTCCCCCCCGCCGCCTTTCACGCCTCCAAGGGGCCCACCGAGGCCGCAGAGGAGCTGCCAGAGCCCCCTCACCTGAGGTCTTTCAGCCGCTTGCAGTGCTTCAGCATGTCCGAGAGGGCGGACATGTAGACCACCTTCCCCATCATGCCCAGGTTGGCCAGGGAGAGCGACTGCAGCTGCTGGCACTGCAGGCCGATGCTGACCAGCCCGGAGCCCGTCAGGATGCTGGGCAGCTGGGCCAGCGTCAGGTGCCTCAGGAACGCCAGCTGCCCGATGGCGGCCACCTCTGAGTCCCCGACGTTCTGCGCCCGGCTGCAGGGCGGGAGGGAGTTGCGGATGGCGGGCTCGTTGCGCGGCATGGCGGAGGAGAAGTTGGACCCGATCAGCTCGAGGCGCTCCAGAAAGGGCACGTCCTTCAGCAGAGACCAGAACACGGAGGAAGGCTGAGGGCCCGCCTGCCCCGAGAACGGGTTGGGGCAGGACTGCACGCCGATGCGCACCTTCTTGCCGAAGCCGCGGGGCACGGCGTGCATGGCGGGCTGGGCGGGCGCGCGGTCGGCCCGCGGCGCCGAGTCGGCCACGGAGCAGACGGGCAGGGACAGGGAGCGCAGGTGGCGCAGCCGGGCCAGCAGCTGGCAGAGGTGGCGGCCCGGGCCCTCGGAGCTGTGGTGGTGGGCGGCCGAGAGGTTGAGGTGGCGCAGGTTACGGCAGGACGCCACCAGCGTCTCCAGGATGCCGCTGTCGATATCGTCCTCCGCCTTGCGGAGCAGGGAGTCCGGGGACAGGCAGTGGACACAGCCGCTGAGGTTCAGGCTCGCCAGGCTGCGGAGCTCCTTCCCGCCGTTGATGACCCGCTGGATCAGGTGGCCGCCGGACAGCGTGCAGCGGCTGAAGCTGAAGTAAAACGGGTTGTTGAACTTCATGTGCTGGAGCAGGGACGAGCCGTTGAGCCAGGACTTGGGCAGCTGCAGGGCGTCCAGCGCGACATTGCGGGCCATGGAATCCAGGAGGTTCTTGGTGGCCCCGCTCTCGGCGAAGCTGCCAGGCACAGAGATGAGGAAGGCGTGGAGGTTCTCGGGCGTGCGGTCGCTGAGCACGGCCAGGTAGAGCCGCACCACCTCCTGATTGATGTAGCCCGGGGCCAGGCGCGCATAGAAGACCCGCAGGTTCTGGTAGTGGGGCACGTTGCTCTGGCCCACCATCAGCTGGCCCGAGAGGATGGCGCCCTCGCGCGTGCGGTCCAGGATCTCGAAGTAGAGCAGCAGCTTCTCCAGGCTGGTGCAGCAGGGCACGACGCCATAGGAGGGCGTGTACAGCGTCTGCTTGAGCTCCCGCACGCGGCTCAGCGTGGCCTTGCACTCGCCGCTCAGCTGGCCGGCATCGAAGCCGGGGCTCACGTCGATGGCCAAGGAGCGCAGGTGCTGCAGGGCCGAGAGCATCTTGGAGAGGCGCAGGGAGGTCAGGTGGCAGCCCGAGAGGTTCACCTTGACCAGGCTGCGGCAGCGGGCCACGTGCTCGATAGTGGCACCCGACAACCAGTAGCAGCCGGCCATGTTGAGCTGCTGGATCTCCCGGCCGATCTCCTTCACCAGCTGCTTCACTTTGTCCTCGCTCGCCTGCAGGAGAGGCCGGGAATGGGGGGCGGGGTGGTCAAGGAAGGAAAGGGGCTGAAGACACCCAGGCGACTCCTTCGCCTTTACCCCTCAGGTCGCGCCCTCCCCCACGACACTCAGGGCCTCACCAGTCCAGCGGAGGGGAGACACTGGAGGGGAGAGCTGGCCCCTCCTCCCCCTCCCACACGCTCACCTACCACAGGCCAACGGTCAAGAGGCCCCAGTTAGGCGGGAATGTAAAAACGGTGCAGCTGGTGTGGAAAAGTGTGCTGGTTCCTCAAAAAGCTAAACACGGAGTGACCATGTGACCCGGCAATTCCCCTGCTAGGCGTGCGCCTGAGGGAACGGGAAAAACAGGGACTCACTCCCCGCTCCCCAATGTTCACAGCAGCACTAGTCCCAGGAGACGGAAACAACCCAACGCCCACCGACAGACAGAACCAACATGGTCTGCACATACAAGGAAAGACTATGTAGCCACGGAAAGGAGCAAAGCTCTGACACACGCCACAACGTGGGTGAACCTTGAGGACGTCACCCAAGGGAAAAGAAGCCAGTCCTAAAAGATCCCATGTTGTGTGATTCCACTTACACGAATTACCCAGAAGAGGCGAATTCACTAGCAGAAAGCAGAACAGAGGTTACCAGGAGCTGGGGGGAGGTGAATAGGGAGTCACTGCTCACAGGATCCAGAGTTTCTGTTCGGGGTGATGGCAAAGCTCTGGCACATCACCACAAATGGATGCACCGCGTAACATACAGCAACACGCACTTAAAAACAGCCAGGATGGTACATGTTATGTTGACTTGGGGTTTTCCGAATCACACGATGGAATCATGCCCTGAAAACTTGATCCTTTACATCATCTGCATTTTCACATCTTAAGTATTCCTCCAACACCTACCGTGGACTGCTCAGGTGAGCCATGGTACGTCTAGTGAGGGAACCCGGGGGCCAACAGCAGGACGTCCTGGCCGCTGCCAAGGAGGCCTTCAGCAGCAACACTGCCTGGAGCGCCCGTGCGCATGGTGTGTGTGCATCCCGATCACTTCTCTCAGGTAGACTCGCGCAGGACACGAGCATCTCCAATGCTCCAGATACACGGTGCTGCGACATTGCGCTGGGGGCACCTGTCCCTCCCTCTCCAGGAAAGAACTCTCCCGGGCAGGAAGCCTGACCTTGGCTCTGGGGAGTCAGCTCAGCCTCCCCGCACACCCACACTCTCCCAGCAGAGAGGAGCACAGCATGCTCTCACAGAGAGAACCAAGCTCTGGAGGGGCCTCACTCGGGGTTCAAATGCATAGCTTCACAGCCAGTGACAACAGTTAGGAACCCCTCCCACAGTCTCCTAAAATTTGGGTTCCAGTCAAGACCTCTATTGTTATCTTTAAGATTGTGTCATCAACTGACTTTCAACAAAAGTTGCAAGGCAATCATAAAAAGGAATAAAACCTTGCCATTTGCAACAACATGGATGGAGCTAGAGAGCTTAATGTTAAGTGAAGTTAAGTCCAAGAAAGACAAATACTGTATGATTTCACTCATATGTGAATTTAAGAAACGAAAGAGCGAAGGGAAAAAGAGAGACAAATCAAGAAACAGACTTAACTACAGAGAACAAAGTGATGGTGACCAGAGGGGAGGCAGGGGGACTGAGGAGTGCACTTGTGGTGAGCACCAGGTGATGTACACCTGAAGCTAATATAGCACTGTATGTTAACTGTACTGGAATTAAAATGTAAAAACATAATTAAAAAACTTGCAAAGCACTTACTGAGGAAAGGACAACCGTGTCCATAAGTGATGTTGGAACAACTGAAGAGCCGTATGCAAAGAAAGGAACCCTTGATCCTTACCTCACACCACATATAGAGATTAACACAACAGGGATCGCACACTTACCGTAAGAGCTAAAGCTATAAAGCTTCTACGAGACAACGTAGCAGAAAATCTTCACAACCTCAGGTCTAACAGTTTTCTTCAACAGATTACAAAAAATATGAACTCGAAAAATATCAATAAATTGCACTTCAACTTAAACACTTATTCTCTTCAAAAGATACTGTTAAAAAAAAAAAACAAAAAACAGAAAGGCAAACCACGGACTCTGAGAGAAAATACTCACAATACGGGTATCTGAAAAAGGATCCAGAGTACAAGAGAACTCCCAGAAGTCTACAAGAAAAAGTCCTACACAGTGGCTTCTGGAAAGAGGATATAGGAACAGCCCAGCCCTGGATGGAAACAGCACCGTGGACACCCCAGCACCCTACCCAGGCCAGGTAAAAGCACAAGGCAACATCTGTCCCACCCATCAGAAGAATGGACACTTAGAAGCCCGGCCAGGAGGGTGCAAGGCAGCTGAAGGCCCACACGCAGCTGCTGGAGGGTAAGATGGTGCCTCCCCACACCACCGAGAAAGTTCCAGAACCCACTCCTGGGCATCTGCCGGATGCCCCCCGACTGGGTGGCCCGCTACCCACAACTCTCGGCCTCTAACTTTCATCACCTCATGTGTCTCAGAGGTTGAGCCAGTCAGGACTCTGAGCGCCCGCCCCTTTGTCACCAGCCACACGGTGCCCCACTGCCCAGCTATGCTAGTCCTCAGGTGGGCATGTGGGCTGTCCCACCCCTGCAACCCCTGCCTCACCTCATAGTCCTTCTGCAGCAGCACGGTGTGGGTGAGGCTCTTGTCCAGGCACAGCACCGCGAGCTTCCGGCAGGTGCGCCGGACGTTCAGAACCAGGTCTGTGCTGGGGACGTGGCTCAGGATGTGCAGCAGGATCTCATCCGAGAAGCCGAGAAGGTGGGCGCCCACCACCATGGCGGCTGCTGCAGGGGGCATGTCGTCATCGTTGGATGTGTCCTGAAAATAAGGGCAACACTGAATTCCCATGGGATCCCCAAGGGTGGCCTTCATCCTGGCCTCCTCAACCAAGGACAGGTGCCAAGAGCAGCCCTCGCCATAGTCTGTGGGAAAGGTGCTTTTACCAAAAATCTTAACTGCAGAGCAAGAAGCCATGATACTCTTCAAAAGCCCCGTTTATTTTTTTTATTTTTATTTTTTTTAAAGATTTTATTTATTTATTTGAGACAGAGAGAATGAGAGAGAGAGAGAGCACATGAGAGGGGGGAGGGTCAGAGGGAGAAGCAGGCTCCCCGCCGAGCAGGGAGCCCGATGCGGGACTCGATCCAGGGACTCCAGGATCATGACCTGAGCCGAAGGCAGTCGCTTAACCAACTGAGCCACCCAGGCGCCCCAAAAGCCCCTTTTAGATCTGCACACTAGGATCTCTCGCCAAAAGTAAGAGATTCAAAATGAAACTTCAATTCTTTTCCAAATTTAAGGGATTTTTTCCTACTAAAGGTCTGCTATCAAGTCTGGCATGTTTCAGACTCAACTTAGGACCACTGGCCAGGGCTGTCCGCTTGTGAAAGCTGCTATTCTCCCGCTGTCCCAACGTCATACTGGATTCTTAAAACACTTGGGTGGGAGAATTCTATCAAGAAACAGTAAGAACTGGGGCTAACAACAGTGACTTTACCTCTCGGGGTTGCTGTGATGGATATCAAGCCCTCAGCCAGTGGCCGGGGGCAGCTAGTCCCAGCACTGGCATTAAGGGCAAGAAAAGCCAGAAGAATGAAACTATCAAGTCCTTATGAATAAGAAACAGCACCTAGGGGCACCTGGGTGGCTCAGTCGTCGGGCGTCTGCCTTCGGCTCCGGTCATGATCCCGGGGTCCTGGGATCGAGCCCCGCATCGGGCTCCCTACTCCGCGGGGGGCCTGCTTCTCCCTCTCCCGCTCCCCCTGCTTGTGTTCCCTCTGTCACTGTCTCTCTATCAAATAAATAAAATCTTTAAAAAAAAAAAAGAAAAGAAACAGCATCTACTCATGACATTAAGATCAGTACTACTTACTAGCTAACAGGGAGCCACCCTGCCTTATCACACTTTCTGGCTAGGAACTCGCGTTGTACCTCCCACAAGATGTCCACACATTTCAGTTTGTTCCAGCAGCTATCTGCAAAAGGTTTTCTTCCCTAACCTGGGCCTTCCGCCATTCCTGGTTGATGTGTACAACCGAGAGGGAGGGGGGTTCAACCCAGGTGGGTGGGACATGAAATCCCCAAATCAAGGACAAAGGAACTGCAGGCTCTCCGTGGTGGGGAGGGATCCCTGTATCTTCCCAGCACTCCCCAGGAGGGATCCAGGCCCCCCCAAACCGTCCTCACTGAGGGGGTGCCTGTATGACTGCTCCCAGGAGAGAGCACCCAGGATTATTTCCCCTGCCGTTTCCAGAGATTCTGTCTGCAAGCCCTCCTCCTCCGGCCTGACTTTCCTTCTGCACATATTTGCAGGGATGGAAGCGCCGAGGCCTGGAAAGCCCTGCTGCTGCCATGGCAACCATGAACCCCGGGGCGCGAGAGCCGGGCGCAAGCCCCACGCAGCCTCCAGGGGTTTCCCGGGCACTCGGACTGTGGCGCCCCTCTACTCGGTCCTGACAAGCTCCACGGCCTGCCAAGCCCTCCCCAGGCCTGGGAAAGGGCCTCAACAAATATTTCCCACCTGGTTAACAGCATTGGTCCTTCCCACGTTCCCTCCTCCGTAAGAGGCAGCAGCCAGATGTGCCCTCACTGCTCCCCTTTCCATCTGAGGTGCCTTCAATCCTGTCTCGTTACTCCCAAGGTCTGCAAGGGCACCCAAGTCCAAGGGGCTAGTGTTCTCAACCATTAGTGACTTTACTTAGCTCAGTGCTTCCCAGAGCCAGTCGTGGGGATCAGGTTCCCAGACCCTACCCCAGACCTAGGGACTCGGTCTGCAGGGAGAGGCTCAAACCAGAGGGATCCTTATCAGGCAAGGTTGGCAACAGGGCTCTGGCAGGGAGAGGGCCTAGGGGCAAGAGCGAGGAATGGCTTGAATCCGCTGAGCAGCCTGAGACAAACCTCTCCTCATCCCCCTATGTGCAGATTTATCAAAGTAAGAATGCCTTCTGGGAGCAATGAGAACACAGGGCAAAACAGTGTAAGAAGCTCCAGCATCATATAATGTCCACACTATACTACTAATACTGAATTTCTCTTAAAACCACCCAGAAGTTACAGAGGCACCTGGCTGGCTCAGACAGTAGAGCATGTGACTCCTGATCTCAGGGCTGTGAGTTTGAGCTCCACATTGGGCATGGAGCTCACATTTAAAAAAAAAAAAAAAAAAAAAGATACCATTAAAACCACCTAGAAGTGGGCGCCTGGGTGGCTCAGTTGGTTAAGCGACTGCCTTCGGCTCAGGTCACGATCCTGGAGTCCCGGGATCAAGTCCCGCATGGGGCTCCCTGCTTAGCAGGGAGTCTGCTTCTCCCTCTGACCCTCCCCCCTCTCATGCTCTCTCTCTCTATCTCATTCTCTCTCTCAAATAAATAAATAAAATCTTAAAAAAAAAAAAAAACCACCTAGAAGTTACATTAAGAAGAAAGAAAAAAAAAAAAGGCAGGAACTCAGTTCCAGCCCCCTCTGTCCAGTCTCAGCACACCCCACAAGATGACTTTCCCCACATGCTCCTAAATGCTGCCCTGAGGCCAGCCCCCTGCAGGCACTTGGGAGCAGCTGGGTCCCCCTGGTCTCCAAAGGCCGATCCTGGGAGGTGGCTGCCGGGTTTGCAATAGTCAAGTCTCTTGCCTGGAACCCAGACTTTCCAAGCCAACGTCCTGTGGTTTCTAAGTCCACACACACACCTTTTCCCTAGGAAAGGCAGAAGCTCCGCAGAGGCCAACAGCAAACAAGGAGTGCTCCCTGGGAAAGGAGTGAAACAAAACTGTGGCCCGGAGAATTCCCACCTCCACACACACCCGTATATGGCATCTGCTTCCCTCCGCCTCTCAGAACGATGTGTTCTCAGCCTCGGGGGAACAAAGGCAGACCCATTCTCCATCTCAAAACCGTTAGGTAAGGGGCGCCTGGCTGACTCAGTCAGTAGAGCAGGTGACTATCGATCTTGGGGTCGTGAGTTCAAGCCCCACAGTGGGCGGAGAGCTTACTTAAAAAAAAATAAAAGGGTAAGGAGCCTGACATCAGACTCAGGCTGGGCCTGATCAGCTGAAACTGCCCTTCCCTCCACAAGAAAACGGCTGCTGGGGCTTCCTGACAGGTCCTGGACAGGCATCCCGTGTGGTCTGCGGAAAATCAATCCAGGGATGAGGACAGATGGGGGTCTCTCAGGTGCATCTGGGAACCATATGGCTAGAACCAGATGATGACCGCTTATAGGTGGTTTGAAGTGTAAGGGTTAAAAAGAGTTTAATGCACTTCTCAGAATGTAACATTTCACAATTTTTTTTAAGAATTGAAGCAAAAAAAAAAAAAAGAAAGGAAGAAAAAGAAAAGAAAAATTAAGTACTGAAACTTCAGTACCTGCCCAAAAAACATCCCCCCTCCCAGATGTTTACCAGTCAGGTACCCAAAGAAATCACAGGATTCACAAACCAATTGATGAGATGTCTGGACTGATGTAAATAAGCCAAAGGGAGAGACAGAGATGAAACGAGATTGGTCACGTGTTAACTAGGAAACAGGGCATTGGGCGGGGGGTAGCGCCTGGCTGGCTCAGTCAGTGGAGCATGTTGATGTCAGGGTTCTAAGTTCAAGCCCCACGTTTGGCATAAAGCTTACTTAAAAAAACATAAAAGAATAAACACTAAATGGAAAAAAAAAATTCTTTAAATAATGGGGCAGAGGCGCCTGGGTGGCTCAGTTGGTTGAGCGGCTGCCTTCGGCTCAGGTCATGATCCTGGGGTCCTGGGATCGGGCCCCGCGTCTGGCTCCCTGCTCGGCAGAGAGCCTGCCTCTCCCTCTCCCTCTGCCTGCCACTCTGCCTATTTGTGTTCTCTCTTTCTCTGTCAAATAAATAAATAAAATCTTTAATAAATAAATAAATAACGGGGCAGTGGGTACAACAGAAAGACTCATCACAGTGCACCGTCACGATGTGAAATTGTTATATATAGCATATTTTGCATTATAAAAACTGTTAAATCACAGGGTCAGTCGGAAGAGGTGCACGATTGTATGGGTTTCCACTCTACACTCTGTCCCGCTTCCTAGGTCTCTGCTTCTCTAGTTGGCAATTTCTGGAATGTGCCCTGCGCCATGCCTCCAAGCTTTCCCATAAGCTGTTCCCTCCACTAGACATGCCACCACACAGGAAAACTGCTACTTTCAGAACTTGGGCTCAAAGCCTCAAACACAGTGAAGCCCTCCCAGCACCAGCCAGACGGGTCCTGCCCCTCCCCTGCGGTACCAGGGATCCTCCTCTCCTTCCAGCCTCATCTGATGAATTGCCCCGGTTTGCCGGCTTGCTTATCTCCTCACTAGGCCAAGAACGGCTCCGGAACAGGGATCTATTTTTCATTTCCAAGAGAAAGCAGCACAGAACCAGGTGAGTCAACAGATCACCACTTCAGAATCATTTGAAGGATTACAAGAAATGTAGACCCCTACTCCCAGAAACTCTGGGAGTAATCTGGGACTCTACATTTTAAAGCTGGTAATGACTTTCAAAATCAGACCACCTCATTCTGGAATCCTATAGTGGGGAGAGTTGCACAACCTTGTGAATATATTTTTTTAAAACTGCTTTGGGGATGGGGCGCCTGGGTGGCTCAGTCCTTAAGCGTCTGCCTTCGGCTCAGGTCATGATCCCAGAGTCCTGGGATCGAGCCCCGCATCGGGCTCCCTGCTGGGCGGGGAGCCTGCTTCTCCCTCTCCCACTCCCCCTGCTTGTGTTCTCTCTCTGGCTGTCTCTCTCTGTCAAATAAATAAATAAAATCTTTAAAAAAAACAAACAAACTGCTTTGGGGCGCCTGGCTGGCCATTTGATGGAGCATGCAACTCTAGATCTCAGGGTTGTGAGTTCAAGCCCCATGTTAGGCATAAAGCTTATTTTAAACACACACACACTTTAAAACTGTGAATTTTAGGGCGCCTGGGTGGCTCAGACGGCTAAGTGTCTGCCTTCGGCTCAGGTCATGATCTCAGGGTCCTGGGATCGAGTCCCACATTGGGCTCCAAGCTCCTTGGGAGCCTGCTTCTCCCTCTGCCTCTCTCTCTCTCTGTCTCTCATGAATAAATAAATAAATAAATAAATCTTAAAAAAAAAAAAGAAAACTGTGAATTTTATGCTGTGCAAACTATGTATCAATAGGTAATAAATATGGGGCGCCTGGGTGGCTCAGTTGGTTAAGCGACTGCCTTCGGCTCAGGTCATGATCCTGGAGTCCCGGGATCGAGTCCCGCATCGGGCTCCCTGCTCAGCAGGGAGTCTGCTTCTCCCTCTGATCCTCCCCCCTCTCATGTGCTCTCTCTCATTCTCTCTCTCTCAAATAAATAAATAAATAAATCTTTAAAAAAAAAAAAGGTAATAAATAGGGCGCCTGGGGGGCTCAGTTGGTTAAGCAACTGCCTTCGGCTCAGGTCATGATCCTGG
>NW_023270763.1:3996020-3996323 GCF_011800145.1 Mirounga leonina
CTGCCTTCGGCTCAGATCATGATCCTGGAGTCCCTGGATCGAGTCCCGCGTCGGGCTCCCTGCTCGGCGGGGAGTCTGCTTCTCCCTCTGACCCTCCTCCCTCTCATGCTCTCTGTCTCTCATTCTCTGTCTCAAATAAATAAAATCTTAAAAAAAAAAAAAAAGGTAATAAATAGGGCGCCTGGGTGGCTCAGTTGGTTAAGCGACTGCCTTCGGCTCAGGTCATGATCCTGGAGTCCCTGGATCGAGTCCCGCGTCGGGCTCCCTGCTCGGCGGGGAGTCTGCTTCTCCCTCTGACCCTCC
>NW_023270763.1:3996723-4048951 GCF_011800145.1 Mirounga leonina
AAAAAAAAAAAAGGTAATAAATAGAACACCCCAGAGGGGACCCTGATCTCCACGTGCAGAGTAGAACGAGCCGTCCACGAAGTAACAAGAGGCTTCACTGGCCAGGTCATCGCACGTGCTTCAAGGAGCAGACGGCCCTTTGTGCTAGGGCCCCACGAGACCAAGGTCCAGCCCCCCAACTCCAGCCAGTACACACCACTACCTGGAATCTGCTAACACAGCCAGGCGACTCCATAACTATTCCTCAAAGAGCTGTGGCTTTCTGGCCCTTCAATCCCACCACCAGGCTGCAGGTGTATCCCACACCCTACCCCTCAATCGGGGTGCCACCTCTAAGCCAAACTCACCTCAAAAGAAGAGGAACTGTCAGCAACCCCACCCCATCCGTTTCGAAGAAAACACCTGAACCTCTGACTCCTGTTCCCCAGAGCACAGGTAAGACCCTAAGGCAGTGCACTCAAAGGTCCAAGTCCCAGATGATAAACAGACACACATGTGCCCACAAGTACACACACATAGGCAGGAAGCAACAGATGGAAAGACACTAGTCAGAGTCCAGATCCCCATACCCAGGTCTGCAGATAAAATACCTTACACCACATTACAGGGACTCAAACCCAGACCTGTGGAGCACTGGGGAAGGGAATTCCGGGGTAAGCCAGAAGTCTCCCAGGTAAAATGGCTTTCCCTCCATTACCCCCCAAGCCACACAACAAGCAGGCGCAGAGAAAAGTGGGCTGAAACTGAGCATTCAGAGATAGAGGATGAGGTGCAGAGTGGACATGAAAGACGAACGTCTCACGGCTCCAAGGGCTGAGCTCAGGTACAGGGGCGTGGGAAAAGGGCCTGAGAGGACTCCAGGAGCATGGAAACTCTGGGGGCGCAGAGGCGGGGAAGAACTCTGGCGATCACGACTGCGGGGCTGGGAAAGGGATGGAAAACCCACGGGGAGAGAGCTTGTGCCTTCGCAACAGGGTGAGCACGGCCTGAGGGGCGGGACGAGGCAAGGATGGGGAAGGGGCAAGGTCGGGGTAGGGATGGGAAGGACCAGGCGAGGCCGAGGCCAGGGTCGGGGCAGGAAGGACCAAACGCGGCCGACGCCAGGGTTGGGGTGGAAAGGGCCAAGCGCGACCGGGGCAGGGGTCGAGGTCAGGGTGGGAAGCACAGAGCCGGGCCGTGGTCGGGACGGGAAGGATGGAGCGGGCCAGGGGGCTGGATGGAAAGGACGCAAGGGCGACCGAGGCGGGATGGGAAGGCCCGAGCGGAGCCAAGGCCGCGGGGCAGGAAGGAGAGCGGAGAGAGGCGCCGGCCGTACCTCTCCGGAGCTGGCCATGCCGAAGGCGGGCGGGGCCGCGGCCGCGGAAGCCGCAGCCCCAGGGCCTCCCCCTGGCCCGCCAGGGATGCTCAAAGCCGGCGCGTCCACGGCTCCACAGACACCCCGGCAGGGGGCGGGGCCTCCGGCCACTTCCGGCGCCTGGCGTACGCACTTCCGCTCGCCAGCCGGCGTGCCCTGCGGCGCCGCCATGTTGGGTGCGGCGCCGCTGCTGGGGCCCTGCTAGGGCGCGGGGTGAGCCCTGGAGGGCCCAGTCCGCCACAGCTGCGTCTCTGACCTGGGCTCCCCCTCCTCTGCTCCCTGCCCGCTCCTTTCCAGCCACACTGGTCTCCCCTTGCCGGCCTAGCACTCTCCTGCCTGCAGGCCTTGGCATTTGCGTCCCGGTGCCCGCAAATGTGCGAGAACCACGCGTCGACCACCCCGCAGCCAAGGGCATCACCTCCTCCCTGCCGTCCACACCCACCCCAAACTCACCCCTTATCTTGTATTTTTCTCCGTACCTCGATGCCCTGTCCGACCCACTGTGTCTTTTTCTTTTTTCTTTATGTCTTTTTTGTTCGTTTTGTTCTGTTCTCTCGCTGTCCTCAGCGGCAGGATTTTCAGGGAGCGAGGATGTTCCCTGACCGTCGTGGGCACTGAGTAAAGACGAACGTGTGGATGATGTGCCCTCACCCGTAACGCTTTGCGTGTAAAAACCATTCACGAATAAAAATCCGTGGGGAGGGCGCCTGGGTGGCTCAGTTGGTTAAGCGTCTGCCTTTCGGCTCAGGTCATGATCTCAGGGTCCTGGGATCGAGCCCCGCATCGGGCTCCCTGCTCTGCGGGAGGCCTGCTTCTCCCTCTCCCACTCCCCCTGCTTGTGTTCCCTCTCTCGCTGTGTCTCTCTCTGTCAAATAAATAAATAAAATCTTTAAAAAAAAAAAAAATCCGTGGGGAACACTCTGGGGTCAGCACGGATGCTATCTCCCCAGTGACCCTGAGCATGTATGTGTTTCCTGCGATTGCTGGAACAAAGTGCCACAACCTGGGGCGGGGGGTCGGATCTTAAACCACAGAAATGCATTCTCTCGCAGTTGTGGAGGCCAGAAGTAGGAAATGAAGATGTCGACTGGGCCATGCTCCAACGGCTCTAAGGAAGCGTCCCTTCTTGCTCATCCTGGCTCTGGGTGGTGGCCAGCAATCCTCGGAGTCCCTTGGCTTGCAGAGACATCACTCCCAAGTTCTGCCTCTGTCTTTGCAGGGCCATCTTCCTTTCTCTGTGTGTGTGTGTGTGTGTGTGTGCGCGCGTGCATGCATGTATCCTTTCTTATAAAGACACCAGTCGGGCGCCTGGGTGGCTCAGTCGTTGGGCATCTGCCTACGGCTCAGGTCATGATCCCGGAGTCCTGGGATCGAGCCCCGCATCGGGCTCCCTGCTCAGCAGGAGGCCTGCTTCTCCCTCTCCCACTCCCCCTGCTTGTGTTCCCTCTCTCGCTGTGTCTCTCTCTGTCAAATAAATAAATAAAATCTTTAAAAAATGATAATAATAAAAATAAAAAATAAAGACACCAGTCATGTTGGATTTAGGATCCACTTTAATTCAGCATGACCTTATCTTAAATAGTGACATCCAAAGAGCTTGTTTCCAAATAAGGCCTCATTCTGAGGTTCTGGGCAGACGTAAATCTTTGGGGGACACCTATTCAACCTAGCACATCAGGTTTCATATACTCTCCCTGGGCCTCATTTACCTCCCACCTCATTGGGTTGAGCCTGTTAGTAAAACCAAGAGGCCTTTGATGAGCTCCTTCTGTGGATGGACCATCCTTGGGGCAGGCACAGTCCTTGCCTCGAAGAGTTCGTGGCTTAGTCAACAGTTAAATACAACTTCAAGCATAATAAACATGAGTGTTAATGGAGGTGCCATTGTTTACTATCGAAGGCTTGACAATGGAGCCCGACTATGACCTAGGCAGGCATCGGGAGTTTCAGAAGGAGTTTCTCCTCCAGGCCTAACTCCTGACCCATTCCTCCTTTTCCCCTACAATCTGTAATCAGGTATGTTTTTCACTGTGGTGGAGGTGTTTATTTTCTGTCCCCCAGGGAAGAGGCCACTGTTGGGGAAGAGGCCACTGTTAGGCAAACAGGCTTGAGTGATGGAATGTAGAAAAGGCCCACAGTGACCCCCAGGCTGAATACAGACAGGCCCACCACGTGACCTACCTCGCCAATGGGCTACATACCACCCGGCACAGTTACCAAAAAAGGGAAAATGCCCTATGTCGCCATACCTCCTCATCTTCCCCAAACAGCCCTCACCCACTGCCTCCTGGCAGACAGTCTCTGCTTTGCTGTCCTGCCCTCCATTCCCTTGCAGGTGTATTCCATCAACTTCTGTCTCCTTTCTTTTGCCTCAGGTGAATTCTTTCAAAGTCTGTGCCACCGGTTTCCACATGATCTTCGCCCCACATCTGGGGGCCCCCATGCGATCAGGACAGACCCCACATTTAGACACCGCACCCCACTAGAACAGAGCTAGGCAATAACAGGCCCTCGATAAACCATTGTCAACGAAATGACTGATTACACGGGATGATCCATGTAAGTGTCCAACACAGAGGAGCGATTCACAAACTAACTCCTGGGATCCCACATTTCCCAGGTGTTCCAGTTCTGAGGAGCATTTGGTTGGAAATCACTGAGCGTGGGCTCCAGGCAACCAACGTGGAGAGTCAGTTCCAACACCTCACTGTTCTTACCCACTCAGGGGGGGCTCCAGGTTTGGGTGACACTTCCTCACAGTGCTCTCAGTGGCTCCTGATCCCAGAGCCCAGCCCTGCAGTGCCTGGCTGGCCCGAGCCGGGTCTGAGCACCTGGCCGTGGCTTCCCCAAAAACGTGGAGTAGAGGCTGGAAAGGATGCAGGGAAGGTGGTGATCTCTGCTATCTCCCATCCCCTCCAGTTCATCTAGATGTGGGGTCTGGAGAAAAGCTCTTTCCTAATATAAATGACAATGGCCAACCGTTCCCACATCGGTGCTTATTACTCACACTTTCCACATGGGACCTTGTTGGAAATGTCACTGAACCCTGGTGGGTAAGCCCTATTATTACCCATCTTGCAGAAGAGGACACAGGTCTGAGTGAGTAACAAAATTGGGATTGGAGTCCACGTCGTCTCTACTCCAGAACCCAGAGGCTTGGGAGAGGCAGAGAGAGCCCTCCAGTCCCACCTCCCTCAGTGTACTGCAGGGAGCAGAACCTCTGAGTCCCGGGAGGCTGCAGGGAGGGACGAATGGAGCCCGCTGAAGGTGGTCAAGGCAGGGAGACGCCCACCGGGAGAGCCTCCACGCCAGCCCCAGTGCCAAAGTCCTCACCTTTGAGAGCACCTCATCCCACCAGAAGAGTTTTTGAAGGAGCCATACCTTCCCTAAGCTCCTCCCACTGCAGCCAGAATGACCTTTTATTTTATTTTTAAAGATTTTATTGGGGCTCCTGGGTGGCTCAGTCATTAAGCGTCTGCCTTCGGCTCAGGTCATGGTTCCGGGATCCTGGGATTGAGCCCCACATCGGGCTCCCTGCTCCACGGGAAGCCTGCTTCTCCCTCTCCCACTCCCCCTGCTTGTGTTCCCTCTCTCGCTGTGTCTTTCTCTGTCAAATAAGTTAATTAATTAATTTTTTAAAAAAGATTTTATTTATTTGGGCGCCTGGGTGGCTCAGTCGTTAAGTGTCTGTCTTCGGCTCAGGTCATGATCCCAGAGTCCTGGAATCGAGTCCCGCATCGGGCTCCTTGCTCAATGGGAGTCGGGTTCTCCCTCTCCCTCAGCCCCTGCTTTGTCCCCTCTCTCTCTGTGTCTCTCTCTGTCGAATAAATAAATAAAATCTTTAAAAAAAATAAATAAAGATTTTATTTATTTGAGAAAGAGGGAGAGAGAGCACAAGTGGGGGTATGGGGGAGAAGGAGAGGGAGAAGCGGACTCTCCACTGAGCACAGAGCCCAACGTGGGGCTCCACGCAGGGCTTGATCCCAGGATCCCAAGATCATGACAGGAGCTGAAGTCAGACGCTTAACCTACTGAGCCACCCACGTGCCCCCAGAATGACCTTTTAAAACGGTGCGTGCAGAGGTGAAAAGTGACTTTCACAGAGGAAACCTGCACACAGATGTTTATTGCAACTTTATTCATAATTTCTAAAACTTAGAAACAACCACGATGGCCTTTGGTAAGTGATGAATAAACTGTAGTCCATCCAGACAATGGAATATATATTTTTAAGCTTTTATTTTTAAGTAATCTCTACACCCAACACGGGGCTCAAACCCACAACCCCCAGATCAAGAGTCGCATGCTCCACTGACTGAGCCAGCCAGGCGCCCCCAGACGGTGGAAAATTACTCAGCACTAAAAATAAGTAATCTATCAAGCCATGAAAAGACATGGAGAAACCTTAAATGTATGTTATTAAGTGAAAGAAGCCAATCTGAAAAGGCTGCATATGGTACGATTCCAACTGTACATTTTGGAAAAGGCAAAACTTTGGAGTCACGAAAAGAATCAGTGGTTTCCAGGGGTCAGGGAAAGGGAGAGCTGAACAGCTGGAGCACAGAGGATTTTTTAGGCAGTGAAATGACTCTGTGATACTATAAGGATGGATGCGTGTCAAAACCCATGCAATGAAAACACCAAACCCAGGGCGCCTGGGTGGTTCAGTCGGTTGGGGGTCCAGGCCCTTGATTTCAGCTCAGGTCCTGATCTCAGGGTCGTGAGTTCAAGCCCCGCATTGGGCTCCAGCGTGGAGCCTGCTTAAAAAATTAATAAATAAATAAAAACTCCAAAAAACACCAAACCCATACAGTATAAGCACCAAGAGCAAACCCTAACATAAACTGCGGATTCTGGGTGACAATGATATGTCGGTGTAGGTTCATCAGTGGTAACAAACGCATCATTCTGGTGTGGGATGTTGATGGGTGGGGGAGGCTGTGCACATGTGGGGGCCGCAGGTACATGAGAAATCTCTGCGCCTTCCTCTCAATTTTGCTGTGAACCTAAAACTGCTCTAAGAATTAAAGACTATTAATATTTTTGTGTTGAGTATAGTTGACACACAATGTTCCATTAGTTTCAGGTGTAAAAAAAAAATCTCTTCATTTTTTAAAATATTTTATTTTTAAGTCGTCTCTACACCCAGTGTGGGGTTCGAATGTACAACCCCGAGATCGAGAGTCGCACGCTCTACCCACTGAGCCAGCCAAGGGCTCCTGAATTCTTCATTTTAATGAATTTAAATTTAAATGGCTGTGTGTGGGCCAGTGGCCCCTATGGGACGCGACCATAAGCTCCATGAGGGCAAATAGAAGTTGAATGATGAATGACTGAGTGAATAAGCATCAAGCACTTGGCAGGGGTCTCTGGATGGTTCCAGCCCCCATGTGCCTTGGGTGATTCCGGGCCAGAGCAGATGTTCAAACCTCACCACCGCCACCTCTGAGCTGTGTAACCCTCTGAGCCCGTTTCCCACAAGGAAGATGACTGCCCTGTGACCGTGAACTTCCCTGGGTCCTCACCACCAGGATCCAGGAAGAAATATGAGGATGAAGGGGAGGAACTGAGCCCCTCCACTTACCAGGATTCCCCTCCCCTCAGAGTGGCCTGTTGGGACGCAGTTCTCTCCAGGCAGGGCTGCCTTGCAGAGGAGGGACATTCCGGTGAGAGGAAGGTGAGCCTCAGTGTCAGGGCCACCCCACGGGGGAGCCAGCCACCTGAGAAAGCAGGGAGCTTCCTGTCCCAGGGTAGGGCAAGCTGCAGAGGGGGCTGGGGGTCCGCATGGCGGTGTGAGCCTTGAGGCCCGTTGATCTGCCAGGCTTCAAAGGCGTTAGGGTCCAGCTTTCTCACAGAAGGTCAGCGACCCGGGGCCAGCCAGCCACTGTGCTCTCGGCCGCGGACTCGAAACGGGTGCACGGAGGAAGGCAGGAAGCAATGTGGCATCCTCTGAGCTAGCCTGGCAGGGTTGGGCTTCCTGGTGCGAGGCCTTTGCTCCAAGCTGGGCAGCAGATGGCTAGCTGCGCCCGGGAGGGAAGGAGAAGGGCCTAAAGGACTCTCCAGGCCAAACCTGTGTGTCTCAGCTGCACTTCCAGGGCCCTTCAAAGGAAAGGATCGATGGGGCACCTGCTCACAACCCACTCTTAGGTGTTACTGGTGTTCCCATTGCTCAGACAGGTACGTGGATGGTGATGTGACTTCCCAACACCACTTACATAAGACAGATGGCCCCAGTCACCCCCCCGTTCCGCCTCGGGATTGTGTCGTCATTCGCCCGGTCTCCGTTCCTGGTCAGTCCATGCCTCTGTCCGCGACGTGCAAGCCCACAGTTCCGTCTGCCCAGCCCTCCCCCAGAAAGCCTTCTCTGTCCTGCTCCAGAGCGACAGCTCCCCACTCCCCAGTCGGCCGGCTTCAGGGTCCTTTATTTTGCTTTTCGTTCAAAAGAGACAAAATGATGAGTGCTTTCCTTCCTCCTTTTTAAATCTGTATTTCTTAGTTGTTGGGTTTTTTGGTTTTTTCTCCCCAGTTTTATGGAGGTGCAATGTGCTGGTTTCAGTGTGGGTGTGGACCTGCAACACCACCCCCCAACCAACATCATGAGCACCTGCATCCCCCTGGGGTCCCACATCCTTCCTCATACACAGCCTCTGCTCTTCCTCTTCCTTGTCACAATCAGTCATTGTGCCTTCACTTGGTGGCCTGATACTATGTTTCCCTGCTACACTGGGTGCCTCATGCGGGCAGGAAGCACATCTGCTTTCTTCTCCAATGCACCCCCAGACCCTGGCACGCTGCCTGGTACAAAGGGTGGTTGGATAGAGGAAGGAAGGAGGGAGGGAAGGCAGGCCCAGGATACGCCAAGCCCTCAATCAATGCTTGTGAAATGAGTGAGAGGCCCAAGGTGGAAGCTTGCAGCACGGAGTCCAGGGCTTATCACCGCCCCTGAATGGGATCAAGAGCTGGAACTGGCCTGGGTGGGGGGGGGTGTGGTGGTGGGGGGGGGGGACTTCCATTTCAGCCCTTGCTGCCCGGGCCCCTAAGACGGAAGCATCCTGCGCTCACTGCCGTCCCATCTGCTCCAGGCCAGTTGCCCAGTTGCGTGCAGGTCAGGGAGGTAGCCCAGGGCCCCCGAGGGAACAAGACTGCCTCCGGAGCCCACACCACACCCCCGCTGGGGTGGGTTATGTACTGAACTGCCAAGGTGAGCTCAGGGGGGATCGGTCACAAGTTCCTGTTTAGTTTTGGAAGGTCTTAGAACAGTCTCCTTCCCACTGACTTGAGACAGGCACCTTGCACTGAGTAAAATGACTTGCGTCCCTCCCAACCTGCCACAACTCTGTGAGACTCTAAGGCACATCCTGCCCACGTGAGGGTCTCTGCTCATCCGTAAGATGGGAGGCAGTGGGCCACCATATTCCCAAGGGCCACAGCTGAATGCTCCAGGGAGCCCTGGGTCAATGGAGGGAGGGGCGGGCCCCCTCCAGGCCTCAAATCTGGACTGACTTGCGTTGGATTCTGGACCTTACTCCCTCTGGATAGAGGGCAAGGGGCCCCCTGCATGCGAGTCCTCCTCCTTTCCCCAGTCACAGCTTCTCGCAGAGGGCAGGCAGGCCAGCCTTGGAGCACCGCATTGTAAGTCAGAAACTGACCTCCAGTGCCAGGTAGACCCTGCCCCCCAGGAGCCCAGACCCTGCAGGCCCTTGGGAGTAGGCCAAGCCTGCACTTGAAAACCAGGCCCTGAGTGCACAGTAAGGTACCCGTCACAAGGAAGATTCCAGAACCTGGGCAAGCCTCCCCCAGAGCCAACTGGAACATTCTCTGCCAATCTGACATGCCCCCATCCCAGGCCCTGGACACCACCAGGGAGCTGCCCTGCACAATCCTAGCAAGGGCTTTCTTTGGCTGTGTGGGAACCATCACTCCAGTGAGCTAGTAGTCAAGGTGGGTCCCCACCCTCAGCCTCAGGGTCTGTGTCCCAAGCCCATCAGGATGACAAAAACGTTGTGGCCTAGGAAGCCCCACTCCAAAAGGACACCAAGTTCAGGTGCCCCAGTGCCTCAGGAGGTATGGCACCTGGACCACCTGACTCTCCTTTCCACATAGCCCAGGTGTCCCACTTTCCTGAAGCATCCAGACCTCAGAACTTAGAAATAGGGGACATAAGACAGGTAAAGGGCCGGGCCCCTTATTTCCTTCTATCCATCTCCCACCCTAGGACTATCCGATGTCAGGGCTCGACACACCTCAGACCCCCTTCCCTTTTGAGGTAGGAATAGCTTGGTCCCTGCTACCCCAAACCCTTCTCCCCAACACCCAAAAAGCCACATTCTCCTTTTCTTTAAGGTGTGCACTTTATTGAACTGGTCTCAAGTCAGTGTACAGGAAAGCCCCGGCTGCCTCCGTGCCTCAACCCCTCTTCCTAGGGAGACCAAAAGCCTTCATAAATCTTAAATTGAAGGGGACAAAAAAAGGGGGGCCATGATGGCAGACCATTCAAAATAAAACAAAAAGAACAAGTATTAAGGCGAAGATTAAAAAAAATTTGGACTACATAATTTACACAAAAGCAATTCTATCACCCTCCCCTGTGTGGACTCGGGCGAGGACTGGCCCTTCTCCTCAGGGAGAAATGGAGTGGCTTTTGGGAAGGCAAGGGACTTCCTGTAACAATGCATCTCACGATATTTGGAATGACTATTTAAAAAAAAAAAAAAACAATGTACAATCAAAGTCCTCGGCCACATTGTAGAACTTTGGGGATGCTCGCTCCAACCAACTGCTGTCACCTTCACCGTTCCAGTTTTTAAATCCTGAGTCAAGCGCCAAAAAAATAACCAAAAAAAAAAAAAAAGAAAAAGAAAAAAATCCAAAAACAAAAAAAACAATTAAAAAACCAAATAAAGCCATGCCAATCTCATCTCGTTTTCTGCGCAAGTTAGGTTTGTCAAGAAAGGGTGTAACGCAACTGAAGTAACAGTCCGCCTAGAAGCATTTGCGGTGGACGATGGAGGGGCCGGACTCGTCGTACTCCTGCTTGCTGATCCACATCTGCTGGAAGGTGGACAGCGAGGCCAGGATGGAGCCTCCAATCCACACAGAGTACTTGCGCTCAGGGGGGGCGATGATCTGGAGGAGGAAGGAGACAGTTAGCATGAAGATCCTGGACCCTGCAGCCCTGAAGGAGGGGCACGCCCACAGGAGCCACCCAACGCGCCCAGGCCGGCCAAGTGCCCCCCACCTTGATCTTCATTGTGCTGGGCGCCAGGGCTGTGATCTCCTTCTGCATCCTGTCGGCAATGCCGGGGTACATGGTGGTCCCACCGGACAGCACCGTGTTGGCGTAGAGGTCCTTGCGGATGTCGACATCACACTTCATGATGGAGTTGAAGGTAGTTTCGTGGATGCCACAGGATTCCATGCCTAAGAGGAAACAAGCAAAACTTGGCTTCCGGGAGTGGCCACAGGGTTACCCCCCGCGGCAGGGGAAGGCAGGCGGGCTCACTTACCCAGGAAGGAAGGCTGGAAGAGCGCCTCCGGGCAGCGGAACCGCTCGTTGCCGATGGTGATGACCTGCCCGTCGGGCAGCTCGTAGCTCTTCTCCAGGGAGGAGGAGGAGGCCGCCGTGGCCATCTCCTGCTCGAAGTCCAGGGCCACATAACACAGCTTCTCCTTGATGTCACGCACGATTTCCCGCTCGGCGGTGGTGGTGAAGCTGTAGCCACGCTCCGTGAGGATCTTCATGAGGTAGTCCGTCAGGTCCCGGCCAGCCAGGTCCAGACGCAGGATGGCATGGGGCAGGGCGTACCCCTCGTAGATGGGCACAGTGTGGGTGACCCCGTCCCCGGAGTCCATCACGATGCCAGTGGTGCGGCCAGAAGCGTACAGGGACAGCACAGCCTGGATGGCCACGTACATGGCCGGGGTGTTGAAGGTCTCGAACATGATCTGTAGGGAGAAGAGCCAGGTCACGCTTGGGGAAACCACCAGAGAGGATCAGGCCAGACTGGGGACATGCAGAAAAGTGCAAGGAACACAGCTAAATGTGCCGGGGATCCCGGGAGGGGGATTCACTTCAGACCTATTGTGCACCTACTGAATACACACTCCAAGGCCACTCGACACCAGCCTCATCGGCTTGGTCACACGAGCCAGTGTTAGTACCTACAACCCACAGCACTTTATAACCTCAAACACCTAATCAGAAAGGCAAACACCAGAAAGATTCCGTCTGGGAAAAAGCAAATAGAACCTGCAGAGTTCCAAAGGAGACTCAGGTCAGAGAAGAAAGTCCTAGGAGAATGGCAGAAGAAAGAACACGTGAGACAGGGCGTGGCACAGAAGAGCAAGAAAGGATGGGGTGGCCGCCCAAAAAAGGCCAGCGGGGCCACTGACCTGGGTCATCTTCTCACGGTTGGCCTTGGGGTTCAGGGGGGCCTCGGTCAGCAGCACGGGGTGCTCCTCGGGGGCCACGCGCAGCTCGTTGTAGAAGGTGTGGTGCCAGATCTTCTCCATGTCGTCCCAGTTGGTGACGATACCGTGCTCGATAGGGTACTTGAGGGTCAGGATGCCCCGCTTGCTCTGGGCCTCGTCACCCACGTAGGAGTCCTTCTGGCCCATGCCCACCATCACGCCCTGCGGAGGGAGGGGCGAGGCGCCCTGAGCACCGGCCCGGGGCCGCGGACCGCCACCCCGAAGGCCAAAGGCCAGCCCCCCCCCCGCGAGGAGACGCCCCATCTACCCCGCCCACCCCAGGTCAGACCGGCGCCCTACCTGGTGCCGGGGGCGCCCCACGATGGAGGGGAAGACGGCCCGGGGGGCGTCGTCGCCCGCGAAGCCGGCTTTGCACATGCCGGAGCCGTTGTCGACCACGAGCGCAGCGATATCGTCATCCATGGCGAACTGCGAGGCGAGGCGAGCCGGGCCTTGAGCCGGGGGTCGGGTGGGGCCGCCCCCGCCCAGCCCACTTCCGGCGCGCCGCGGCCTCGCGCCGCCAGGGGGCGCCGGCGCACGCCCACATTGGGGACAAAGGCGGCCGGGCCGGCAGCGTTATTACCATAAAAGGCAAACGCTCATCGGAGGCGGCGCCGCGGCGCGCGGCAGGAAGCCAGGCCCCCGCCCCCTCCCCACCCGCGGCTGGCTCCGCCCCCGTCCTGTTCAAAAAAAGCGCCGGCCGGGCTGGCGGGCGGCGGCCACGCCCGCGGGAGCCGGCGGCGCGGGGAGGAAGTGCGCGCAGGCGCCCTCGCGCCGCGGCGACCCCACCCCTTCCGGCCGGCCGCACCGCCCTCGCCCCGGCCGCGGCTCCCGGCCCGAGCGCGCACGCGCACGCGCAGCCGCGTCCCCAGCCCCCACCCGGCCGGCCGGCGCACCCGCCGCGCCCACCCGCCCCGCCACCCGGCCGCCCGAGCGAGCCCGCCCGCTCGGACAAAGGCCCGCGGCCGCCTCGGCCCGGATTGCATGCAGCACGCCGGGGGCGCGCGGGGCGAGCGCAGTCCCGCCCGAGCGAGGAGGGGAGCGCCAGCCCCACCGCCCGTACAGCCGGCGGCTCTCTCCCGGCGCGGGGCCGGAGGAAGCGGCGGCGGCGCGGTGCTGCAGCGCGCCCCGGGCCGGGAGCCTACCTGGGGGAGGTGTAAACCGGCGGTGGCAGCGGCGGAGCGGCGAGGGCGAGGGGCCTGTGCTCGCGGGGTGGACGCGGTCTCGGCGGTGGCTGCGCGTCGCGCCGCCGGGTTTTATAGGGCGCCGCCGCGGCCGCTCGAGCCATAAAAGGCAACTTTCGGAACGGCGCGCGCTGATTGGCCCCGCGCCGCTCACTCACCGGCCTCGCAGCACAGTGCAGCATTTTTTTACCCCCTCTCCCCTCCTTTTGCAAAAAAAAAAAAATAAGAGAGAGAGAGAGAGAACGAGCCGGGCTGGGAGAGAGCGAGAGCGAGATTGAGGAAGAGGAGGAGGGAGAGAGTTTTGGCGTTGGCCGCCCTTAGGTGCTGGGTCCGTGGGCCGCCGCCCCGCTGGGCAATGCCTGATCCGGCCTCTCTCGTGTTCTCCACCCCAGGACCCTCCGGGTGTGGGCATCACATGAGCAGTGAGCGCCCCGGTGGGCAAGGGTCAGCACGGATGTGAGGGTCCCCGGTTTCTGTGGGTGCATGCTTAAGGAGCAGTTGCAGGGGAAGCATTGGTCCACATTAACTCCACTGCCCAGAAAGCCTGGATTGGGGAGGTGGAGGGGCCTCTGGCTGGGGGTGCTCAGCTTGCTAACTGAGGGGCATTACTACTCAGACACCTGGGGCAGAAGGGTATGGTGTGGTGTGGGGGAGCCAGGGGGCTTGTGGCCACTTAACGGGGTTCTCGGGCCCCAGAGACAGGACAGGCATCCAGAGCAAGAGGCTGGAAATTCCCTGTGAAGAGGGCCCCAAGCCTCCCCCTGCTGCAGGCCTGGCCAGAGGTGGGCTCTGTAGAACAGAGAAACTGTTCCCGTGGAGCCAGGCTGCCTCCAGGAGCTGCCTGGTCACACCCAGCCGAGCCGTTAGCCCATGACCCAGGCAGCTGCTGGGCGAAGGCAGGCAGGGCTGCTCAGCGCAGCTCTGGGGCCCACCATCCATCGTCTGTCTGTCATGGGCAGCCACAGCTGAACTTCTGTCCTGGACCATCTGGAGCCTGCCAAGGACCCTTAATGCCCCAGAGATGAGTTAGCTCAAGGGCGGCGGGATGGCAGGGACAGTAGTTGAAGACCTGCTGCCCCCAGAGGAGACCCTCTCCTTGTCACCCTTTCCTGCCCTGGGTCCCTCCACCAAACATTGGGCAAGATCTGGGTGCCCGGGAGTGTTCTGGGTGGTTCCCTGCTCTGAGAGCTGCCAGTCTGGCAGGCAGATCCTGTACCCAGATGGTGGCCAACGATGATAGTGTGTGGCAGACAGAAGCCCAGGGCTTGGGGGACCCCAGAAGGACGTCTGGCTCAGCCTAGAAGACCGTGCACCTTCTGGGAGGTGGTGACAGGAAGCTGAATTTTCACACAGAAGATGGAAAGGGTGGTCTAGGTAGGGGCACTGGCCTGCAGCCACTGGTCTGTCTCTGGGCACCCCAGGCCTGCCCAGGGCTTTGCTGCATATAGTAGGTGCTCACAAGCTGTGTGTTGAAACCAGTGACCCTGTAGTCCATATATGGATGTCCAGTCTGGTCCTGCCCACCATGGGTGGCTGGTAGCAGGGCACTCCGGAGTTGCAGGGGCCACAGCTGGGTGGGAAGGGTGACCATCCCCCAGCACACAACAGAACCCTCAGGCTGAGACACAAGCGAGCATCCCCAGAGCACTGCATGCAGCTCTCCGATCACTGATCACCGCTCTGGGCTTGCGGGAATGTTCCCAGCCCGTCCACTCCCTGCCTCCCCGGGAACTGCCCTGGCCCTGGCCTTGTATCTCTCAGTCGTGGGCATCTGGCCAGCGAGCTGCCCTGGGGCCTGCCTGCCCTGCAGTTCAGGGGCTGGGGAGCGACCGTCTTTCTGCCTGCTGGTGAGGGCTGCTTGGGGCTGTTCACTGAGCCTGGAGGAGTGCTGGGCAGGCTGGGACTAGGGCTGCAGGGCCAGGGACGGGAGGCCCTAGGACAGTTCCAGGCAGCTACGTGGGGTGGAGAGCCGACCTGCTCCCCAAGCAGGACCTGTGCTGCCACCTCACCTCTTCTCCACCAGGGATGGGCCGAGGTGCAGGAGCACCCGCCCAGCGAGACCTCAGACTGGAACACGCGTGGCCCTGCGTCTGGTCTGCCACAGCCCTCCTGCTGCTCTCCCAGGCATCCTTCAAGGCCTGTCCCGGAAGGCCCCTGTTGGGGGTGGGGGAGCCCTTTGGCATCTGCAGCCTAGACCGCCGCCCTCCCACTTAGGACCACTGCACTCGGCCGGCCTTTCACGGCTCGGCGTCCCCCTCCAGACTGTGAGCCCTGGCATCCACCTCCTCCCACCGCACCCTCCCTGGGGCCCTGTGCTGGTGAATGGACAAGTGACTCCTTGGGTATCCTCAGGCCTCTGAAGGGACACTGGGAAGACAGAGGCCTGGGATGGGGGCTGGGCTGCAGGCCTGGGGGGAGGGGAAGAGAAAAAGAGGAAGTGGGGCCTGCCAGAGGAAGGGGGAGGAGAGTGCTGGAGAGGAAGTGAACAGGTTCTGCGCTTGGGAACTTTGCCCTTGCAGGGAGATTTCCGAGCTGTCACTGGGGCCGGCATACAGCCCCCCAGCCTTAGCCTGGCTCAGCCAGTGGGGACTTCACCTGCTTTCTGGTGCTTTTTTCCTCTTGCGGTTCCCCCACCCTGCAAGGCGTCCAAGCAGGGGACACTTAGAGTCCTCCCAAAGGACCACTCCCTGGCCCTCTCTAGAGAAACAGCTACCCAGCCACCTGGCCCTGGGTACTTGAGCCCCACAGCTGCGCTGCCCGGTGAGGACCCCAAGCTCCACTTCGCAGAGGAAGAAACTGATGTGTGGCTTCTGGACTCTTGGCTCCAGGAGGGTGGAAAGGCTGCACACAGCAGGTGCTCGGTGAGGGCTAACTGAGGAATGAGGGCATGGAACCCTGTAGCAAACACATGTCCCCTTTACAGATGAGGACACTGAGGCAGGACTGGAGTCCAGCGTGAGGGACACTAGGCGCGGTGCCCCAGGGAGCCTCACACTGCCCCTCCCTGGTAAAATGCCCCCTGGAGTGCTCCCAGGGACTGGGTCCAAAGGCTGTTCCAAAGTCTGAGTTCTCGGGTCCCACTTCCCTCCTCAGTGCTTATCTCCTGGGGGCCAGAGAGAGTAGCCACCAGCCTTTGGTCACACAGCAGTGGGTCCTGAGGCCCCAAGCCTGCAGTCTCCTGTCACCTTTTTGCACTGCCCTCCTCCCCTGTTCCTAGGATAGTCTCAAAAAAAGGAGATTCTGGACCTCAGCATTCCTAAGGGACTGGGCTTGGGTTTCCTGTGCCCCCTGCTCAACTTTTCCTACGCCTCCGGGCCGGCTCTTTGGGATGCCCCCTCCAGGAAGCCTGCATGATTTCCTCCTTCTGCTACCATAAGACCGTAGGACAGTAGCTTTCCTGCCCAGGGGAAACAACCCAGCGGGGATCACACAGCAAGGGCACAGCCAGGAGCCAAACTTCCAGGATCACAACTGCCCTTGCATCCGACACGCCAGCACCAACCAGCCAGGCATGCTTCCAGAGTGGAACAGCACCAGGCACTGTTTTGAGCAACACCCTGCAGAAAGCAGGTGTGATCCCGGAGACAGACCTCAAATGAGAGAGCAAAAGAGAACTCCTCCGCTGTGCCACCTACGAAGGAAAGCAGTAGGTTTCCTCAGGAAGGAGGGAGCTTCTTAAAGGGTAGTCAGGGAGCCCCCCACCGCACCCTGAGGAGGTGAGCAGCCAGCGGAAGGGGGCCCCGGAGGCAGGAAGGCTGGGCTGGGCAGCAACCAGGGCCTCCGTCCCCACCCAGGCCTGGCCTCTGGCCAGAGTCTCCCAGGGCCTCAGCCGGCCTCGGGCTACCCTGCTCTCCGAAAGTCATCCCCCCAATGGGGGATCCCCGCCCTGGAGAAACTGGGAACTTCTAATACTTCTTGGGAGAGTTTTTAAAAATCCTTAAAAACTACCCCGTCTCTCTTCCTGTGCCCCAGGGCGCTCTGAGAAAGGCCGGGCCCTCCTGGGAAGTTCCCAGCCTTGCTCACTTGAACTTGATTGAATTTTCAGAAATAAAAAACAAGGTTCCCTGGGCTCCCCCCTCTTCTACACGCACCAGCTGAGCCCGTTCTTCTTGCCCCAGACCAGCTGCTGGGAGGGCTTGCTGTCCCCAGTCCCCAGAGGAGAACCCCAGGCGACCCAGACAGACCCTGAGTGTGACAGGGAGCCGGGCCCTGGGACCTGAAGACACCTCCCAACTGGGGGGTGTGGGGAGGCTGGGGCGTCCCGGCCTCCCCCGCAGTTGTCCTGGGAGGGTCTTAAAGCCCACTCATCCCCACGGCTCTCCCGGGGCAGCTGGTGACCTGCAGACCAGGGCCTGAGAAGCCAGGCAACACAGGTCCGATCCAGCAGGGTGGGGTCAGCTGCAACTTCAAGGCCAGGTGGGATTCTGGAGGCGACCTGCCCGGCCCCCCTGGCGTGTGGGCAAACACACCCAGCGGGAATGGCAGGGACGGGAGGTACCACACACACCTTGCCCCTTAGGCCTCTGTCCCTGGGCTGTGAAAAAAAAAAGGGGGGGTGCCATCTGGCACGCAGGGTGCTGGGAGCGGTCAGTGACGTGGGGACTGAAGTCCCAGCTCCGGGGCCAGAGCCCCCAGAGATCTGGTCAGTGTGGAGGCTCAACCCCTTCCAGGCTGGGTGGCCTTCTCCCTGCTACTCTTCTGCGTGGCCCAGGGGCCTAGAATGCCTGAGGCGCTGGAGGAGTGGAGGGAGGGAGGGAGGGAGGGGCGCCCCTCCTGGAGGGCCCGAGGAAGTGAAAGGGGAACGTAAAAGGGGGAAGGAGGTGTTGGAAAGTGCAGGCGGGTGGGGCCCGTTGACTCAGAGGCCAGGCTCACTCACCTCACGGCTAAGCCTGGCCTCCCCAGTCCCTGAGAGTCCCTGAGGGCCTGCTCTGACCAGAGCCGGGCCTGCGTCACCACCCAGAAATCTCACCTCGCCCCTGCCAGCTCAGCCGGAATCTCCCCATTTCTCAGACTCACAAACTGAGACCAGCGACCCACAGGACTTGGTCTTGCAGTTAACGGCGCACCATGACAGGACGGCCACGCCGCCAGTGGGCAGTGACAGAGCCGGGCTCCGTGGCGGGCTCAGCCTCCCTGCGTGGCCGTGGGGCACACACACGGCACTCCACGCGGGGCACTCCTCAGCTGGCGCCGCTCCTCCAGCCGCGGGGCCTGGGGCCTGTCCAAGTGGAAACCCGATCGGCCATGGCCACATAGCTGCGTCACCAGGCCCTGCCCAGCCAGAAATCTCCGCTGCTGCTGGGCTGGCCAGCAACCTGAGCCTGCTCTGTGGCTGGCCTTCCGGATGTCTCCCCGTGCCTGGCCCTGTGCCAGCTACTGGGGACACCGGGGGACCTGCTGGCCTGCCCTGTCCGCTGGGGACATGGTCCTGACTGGATGAGGTTGGTCCTGGGCTAGCCCAGAGAAGGGACAGAAGTCGTGGGCTTCGGCTTGATGGATCAGGCAGAGAAGGGGTTTCCCCAGAGGATTGGCCTCTGTTGGGGGCCAGTGGCCACAGCCAGGGCTCTCCTTCCCCTCATTTCCAGGGTCCCCAGGGAATCATCTTGGCTGTCTAATGACTTCACCTGGGTGGCTGAGACCCCTAGCATCCTTGATGACAGTGTGTGGGGAGGTGGCACCCAGATGTGCTCACAGCTGTGACCCAGGACATGTAGTGAGGAAGTTGCAGGGTCCGTCCAGGCCCAGGTAAGACTGAGGGATAAGCCCGCTGCGCCCAGGGCTGGAAGGCCACATGCTGGGCCCTCCTAGTGAGGCCAGGGTGGAGAGAGCCCCAGAGCAGGTGGGGTACCCCAGGAAGGAACGTAGCAGCCTTCCCCCCTCCATGAGGCCCCACAGAATAGTCAGCTCAGTACAGTGTCTTTTGGGGACCCCAGTCTTTCCTTCTTCGAACCACACTGAGGTCCGTGCTAAGATTCTGTCACTCACCCATTGGATGTCCTTGGAAGGTGACTCAGCATCTCTGAGTCCGCTGGGGTCTGTAAGACCATGTATGGATGGCACTGTCTGGGTGGGCCTTTCAGCAGCTTGTCGCAGACCCCCTCAAAGCTGGCCACCACCCACCTCCTTAACAAAAGGGAAACCAAGGCCCAGAGATGGGCAAAGGCTTGCCCAGAGTCACACAGCCCGTGTGGCAAGCCAGAGCCCAGGCCTGGAAGGCTGGAGGTTTGCACTTTGTGTGCCACTGGGAGGGCCAAGTGGGTCTGTCTGGAAGGATGCAGGACTCTGCTCCCCGCGGCCAAAGGGATGACAGCTCTATGGTGACCTGAGCAGTCCCTAGCTGCGTGGACAGCTCCCGAGGCCAGGTGGGGCCTGTCCCCCCCCACTCGGGATGGAGGCTGCATGCTCTGGCCTGGCCCTCCCCACCTGGCCAAACCCAGCCCTGCCCACAGCCTCATTCCTCGTCCCTCTCAGATCACATGGACTTCAGGTCCCTCAAAGGGTCCGGCTCAGGAGGGAGTGGGGCCCTCCCCTGGCAGCCCCCTACTTGCCCTGAGGCCCCCCTCTCTGCAGGCTAGGGCATCATGGTGCGCAGCACCCAGCGGGCAGCCAGACTGCAGAAGCAGATGGAAAGTTCTAAGTGTCCATCTCCGTCGTCTCCCCCGTTGGGGACACGGCTAAGCCCATTGTGTGTCAGTGGCCTTGGATGAGTTGCTCACCTACAGAGTTGCAGAGTCGTAGGGAGAGAACAGGAGAATGAACTGGAACGCTGGGCCTCCCCAGAGCAAGTACAGGGTGGCCACGTGCTGGTGACCTTGGGCCAGGCACACTGTGTCCCTGCAGCAGGAAGGCTACAACACCTCTTCTTCATTCCAGGCTTGCAGGGGCCAGGAGGGGAGGGGCTCACCAGCCTCGCAGGCAGCTCTGGGTTGGTTCCCCGCTGGGCCAGCTCCAGGAGGCAGAGGAGGGGAGTGCTGGGAAAAGCCCCTTCTGCCTGCCACCCCCTCCCCAGCGTGTGTGTAATGGGTGTGAGCTCACAAGACAAATCAATGCCTCTCACTGGTCCCCATGCTTGTCACACACAGAACAGGGCCCTTCAGGGGTGGGTGGTGGGAAGGAGAGAGCCAGTGATGTCTGCCTTCTCCCTCAGGTCTTTCTGGATTGTTTTTCCACCAGAGAATACTGGAATGAAATTTGGGCAAGGAGGGGTAAGGGAAAGGGGAGGGGGGTGAGCAAAAGACTTGAAACAAGAGGCTACCCAAATCTCCAAATCACCGATAAAGATAAAAAAGATGCTCAGAGCGCCTGAGTGGGTGGCTCAGTCGGTTAAGCATCCAACTCTTGGTTTCGGCTCAGGTCATGATCTCGGGGCCGTGAGTTCGAGCCCCACGTTGGGCTCCACACTGGGCTTAAAAAAAAAAAAAAAGATGCTCAACATCATGGGTCAATGGGAAATGCAAATTAAAACCTCTCTGATCACAGCCTCAGCCCCCCAGTGGCATACCAGGTGTTGCTGGGGACGAGCGGCTGCTTGAAGCTTGCAGCTCACGGGGCTAGCATGTCCACAACCACCTTGGAAATTGTTCATAATGCCCTGAAAATATGACCCAGCCATTCCCCTCCTAGGTATTTATCCAAGAAAAATGAGTCCACGTGTCCACCAGAAAACATGAGCAGAAATGTTCGTGCATATTCACATATAATACACAGTCACGTAATGTATATTTATTAACACCCCGAATGCACAGGAGCAATAGAACAGATAAACAAGGTGTGGCGCATTCGTGCGCGGGGATAAACTACCCCGGCGTGCTCCGCAACGGGAGTCTCAAGAACACCGTGTCGGATGCAAGAAGCCAGACACAGGAGTAGATGCCGTGTGATTCAGCGTTCACGGAGCTTACGAACAAGGGCGGGAGTCTGTGCTGGAGTCAGGATGGTGGCTGCCCTGTGGGGAGTAGTGACTGAAAAGGGCATGAAGAGCCTCTGGGAGTTGAAAATGTCTCTTGGTCTGGTTGCTAGGCGTAAGTATTCGGTCTGGGGCAATTCATGCAGCACACTAAGGATGTGTGCACTTTCCCAAGAGTGTAGCTAGTTTGGGAATGTGGCCCACCTCCGCCGGCCTCATCTCACACGCCAGACAAGCTGGCCTCTTGTCCTCAGAGCACCAAACTCCTGCCTGCCTCAGGGCCTTTGAACAGGCCATTCTGGCTGTCTATAATGGACCCTGCTCCCCAGGCACATCCTTTACATTCTGCTTATCCTTTAAGGCTCAGTATAAATGTCATCTCTTCCAGGAAGTCCTCCCTGATCCATAGGCAAGGGCAGGGCTCTTACACCTCCTGTGTTTCTTTGTCATGCTCATCATAGCTGATAATTAAGTGTATCTGGGTGATTACAGGTTTGCTTTTTCCCCCATGCTCCCTCCATAGGCAGGGACCGTATCTGTTTCGGTCACTGCAAGATCCCCAGCTCATGTGTATGGTTAGTGAAGTTTTCAGCTTCCATCTGCAGATGGAAGGAAGGAAGGAAGGAAGGATAGATCAAACCAGTTCTCTACAGAAGGGACAGAGGTGGCAAGAATGGATGTGTTGTCTCTTGAGGGTGTGAGCATCTTGTTCCAGGAGGGTGTGGTGTCCCCCGGACTGCCAAAGCTGATGAGGAATAGGCCTAGGGAGGAAGGGGCTGGCCACCCGAGGGCTCACACCTTCCAGAGGATGTTGGCAGGAGGGGAGTAGGGGTGTCACCGGAAGTCCTCAGGTCTCTGGGCTGTAGCTGACTCACCCAGCCTCTGATAACACTCACAGGTCAGACTCCAGCCTTGTGCTCCAGAGGTCCCCAGGGGAGACACCTGATATCCTGACTCTACGAGAGGCTGACCAGGAGGACGGGCAATCCAAGCTGAAGGTCTGGCAAGGCTTTCCAGTGGAGGGGTCTTTTTTGGCTGGGCTTTGAAGTTTGAATAGGAGACAAGTTAGGGAGGTCTTTTTTTTTTTTTTTTTTAAAGATTTTATTTATTTATTCATGAGATAGAGAGAGAGAGAGGCAGAGGCAGAGGGAGAAGCAGGCTCCCCGCTGAGCCGGATGTGGGACTCGATCCCAAGACCCTGGGATCATGACCTGAGCCGAAGGCAGACGCTTAACCGACTGAGCCACCCAGGCGTCCCGGAGGTCTTGATAGAAGGGTACGTTGGGAGAGCTGAAGACATCTGATGTGGCCTGGGAGCTTTGGAAAATGAGTCCATAGAAGCCTCAGTGGGGAGACTTGGGCTCAACACCGTTTCCATTCTAGACAACACCCAGTCGAGTACCAGGAGGCCCCCAGCTGAAAAAGAGCCCAACTGAGTGGATGGGGTTGGGGGAGCCCACGCGGCACTGCCTGCCTCTCTATGCCCTGTTCCTCCCCCTCTAGCCGGTCAGAGGTCCCTTCCTCACCTCACCAGCCTCAGCCCTGGCCCAGAGAAGGTCAGCCTGCTGCAGAACCACACAGCAAAGTGCAGCGTTGGAACTCCGCTGACGCCCAGAAGGCCCAGGGCAGGCATCTTCACAGAGAAGTAGCCTAAACTCGGGAGCCGGGACTTTGTCCTGCAAGGGTGATGGGGGCTATAGAGGGTGTAGGAGCAGGAGAGGGGCAGGGCCAAGTGTGATGCTTCAGCAGAAAGTTCCACATAAAGAAAGGGCCCAGGAGGACTCCAACACAAACTCTGTAGCCTCAGATTCCAGATTTCTCTCTGTGCCCGGCTGAGTAGACACTGGGACTAGAAATACTAGGGTTATAAGAACAATTACAATAATAGCAATGACAGGGGTGCCTGGGTGGCTCAGATGGTTAAGCATCTGCCTTCAGCTCAGGTCATGATCCGAGGGTCCTGGGATCGAGCCCCACATCGGGCTCCTGGCTCAGCGAGGAGCCTGCTTCTTCCTCTCCCTCTGCCTCTCTCCCTGCTCATGCTTTCTCTCTCTCTCTCTCTCTATCTCTGTGTCTCAAATGAGTAAATTAAAAAAAATAAAAAAAAATAATGGCAATGACAATGATAACCTGTTTGTTCACTTTTCTGATGCCCTATATTTTGCTTTTGTCCCCATGGCAACCCCAAGAGGTGGGCAGGCCAGCTTTTATTATAGTGTTATTGTTGTTGTTTTAAAGATTTATTTATTTGAGTGGGAGAGGGGCAGAGGAAGAGAGAGAATCTCAAGCAGACCCTGTGCTCGATCTTATGACCCTGAGATTACTACCTGAGCCCAAACCAAGAGTCGGACGCCACCCAGGCACCCCTCCTTACAGCTGTTGGCATCAAAACCCACAGTCGAGGTTGGGGACCTGCCCGCCGTAGGCACAGCCCCCTCCCTTTGGCACAGGGCCTTGCTCACCTGGATGAGGTGATCACCTGGGTTAGGTGAGGTGGTGAGCCCCTAGCTGCGGCTGACTGTTCCTTCCCATCCAGATGCTTTTCACCAGCCCCCAGGAGCCAGGCCCTGTCCTGCTCACTCCTGTCCACTGCTTCAGGAGGAAGGGGCCTTGGTGGTCGCCTAAATCCAGGTGAGGCCCAGAGCAGTGAGTGCCCAAGGTCACACCCAGGAGGGAAGGATGGTGAGCTGGGTCATGGCTGCCTTCTCCATGATCCTGGGCAAGTCACTTTACCTGGAAGGACCTTGATCTCACTTTTTTTTTTTTTTTTTTAAGATTTTATTTATTTAGGGCGCCTGGGTGGCTCAGTTGGTTAAGCGACTGCCTTCGGCTCAGGTCATGATCCTGGAGTCCCTGGATCGAGTCCCGCATCGGGCTCCCTGCTCGGCAGGGAGTCTGCTTCTCCCCCTGACCCTCCCCTCTCTCATGTGCTCTCTCTCAAATAAATAAATAAATCTTAAAAAAAAAAGATTTTATTTATTTATTTGACAGAGAGAGACACAGCGAGAGAGGGAACACAAGCAGGGGGAGTGAGAGAGGTAGAAGCAGGCTTCCCCGCAGAGCAGAGAGCCTGATGTGGGGCTCAATCCCAGGACGCCGGGATCACAACCCGAGTCGAAGGCAGACGCCCAACGACTGAGCCACCCAGGCGCCCCGATCTCACTTTTAAAATAGGGGTGAGGGGCGCCTGGATAGCTCAGTCATTAAGCGTCTGCCTTCGGCTCAGGTCATGATCTCAGGGTCCTGGGATTGAGCCCCTCTGCTTCTCCCTCTCCCTTTACCCCTCTCCCCTATCATGCACACTCGTGCTCTCTCTGTCTCTCAAATAGATGAATAAAATCTTTAAAATAAAATACAATTGACCTACTCTAAAAAATAAAATAAAATAAAATAAAATAAGGGTGAAAATTTCATGGGCCTTTCAAAGAATGGAGCCAGAGTGTGTGTTGAGGGGTCAGAAAAGTGCCACGTGGGGCCTGGCTGGCTCAGTTGGTAGAGAATGGGACTCTTGATCTCAGAGTTGTGAGTTCAAGCCCCACATTGGGTGCAGAGATTACAAAAATTAAAAAAAAAAAAAAAAAAAAAAAAAACCTTTAAAAGAAAAGTGCTCCATGGAGGTGCCGGGCTGGAAAACGTTCATTTATGTTCCCAGGGAAGAACTGGGGGCCAGTGGCCTCTCTAGGGCACCTGCCCACGGTCTGCTCTGGGGAAGGAGCAGGAGGCTGTAGGGAGGAGGAGAAGGGTGTCCACCGATCAGCTGATGGATTGAGCTTCCTGGCCTTGCCTCTTGCCTACTCCCAGGGGCCGCCTGAGCAAAGGGCGGAGGGCAAAGGGCAAAGGCTTGTGCCTGGCCTCTCCCTGGCCTCCTGGGGCCACTTAGAGACGTTATCTAGGCTCAATCCTGACAGCTGCCTTTCCCAGAGGGCGTGCTGGGTGTGGCATGGGTCTTCCAGGTCAGCATCTGTAAGCAGCCCCCTCACCTGCCGGAACCATCACCCTAGGCCTGGGGGCCAGGGGCAGGTACCTGTTCTAGAGGAAACTCAGGCCTAGGGATCTTTAGCAGCACCCACACTTGGGAAGGGCTGAGCCAGGACTCATGGCCAGGTCTGGCAGGCCCCCAGAGGCGGGAGTGACCGTGCAGGGGTCTGAGCCTTGCAGAGAAGCTGGACCAGAGTCCTCAGGCCCCAGAGCTGCCCTGCCATCTGACACTCAGCTCCTTAGGCCTTGGCAACTCTCTTCGAGGCCTGGGAATTTCTGGGGGCCTCAGGAGAATCACAGTCTGTCACAGGCCACTCGTGGGGACCCCTTTGGGTATACCTGGGCCGGTGTTCCCAGTGTCCAGGGTCCTATGGTGGGGGTTCACGTGGCCCAGGGCTGAAAAGCAGAACCTTTGCAGCACCCTGGGCCATGCCCTGCCCTCTCTGGGCCTCAGTGTGCTCATCCCCATTATGGAGCCCAGTGGCCTCAGACAGGCGTTCCAGGGCCCCAGGGGGACTCGGGACCACCGGATGAGGTGGAATGCTGAGTTCTCAGAATCCCAGGGCGCATCAACGCTGTCCTGCCAAGTGGCCAGGGCTGGAGGAGGTGACCGCTGAGGGTAGAGGAGGATTTTCTCTGCTCAGAATCTGGGTCCAGACAGTGGACTGCAAGACAGAGGCCCAGACACTCCCAGGTTGGGGGAGGGAGCCGGGAAGGGTCTAGATCTAAGCACATCAGAGGGTGGAGGGCCCATCTGGACACCCCATGTAGGTAACTGCCTGCCCCCCCTTCCCCCGCCCCCAGGTGAGCGTGGTCTGACCCCATGCCCCAGACAAGCCTTCCAGCCTGGGGCGGTAGAGCCCAAGGCCGGCGGCCCAGCCTCGGGGGTCCGGGCGCCGCCTCTGCCCAGGGCTCGGGGCGCTGAGCGGTGGGGTGGGGTGGGGTGCTATTATCTGGCGCTACCAGGCCCGCGCGGCTCAGGCTCACGTGGCCGCGGCTCTGCGCCTCCCCAGCCCCAGGACCGAGTCTCGGCCGGCAGATAAGCCCGGCGCTCCCAGAGCGCGTCCAGCACCGGCCGGGCCGGGCCGGAGCTCCCCGCGGGGCCCCCTCCCCGCCTCCCCCCTCCCCGGCCGGCCCGGCCCACTTGGCCCAACTTCCTCTCCATAAAAGGCGAGGTTTGGGAGCGCCCGGGGAGGGGGCGTTGGGCTCACACGCCCGGCCGCGGAGCTATGCCTGGGCCGCCCCCCCAAGTCCTCCTGCCCCCAGGGAGCCGTCGGCGGCCGGGGCGGGTGGGGGTGGGGGTCCCGGATCGGGGAGGTCCTATAAATGCCCGCTCCCCTGCCCCGGGCGTCCCCCAGACCACCATCCCGACCGCGCTGCCCTCCTCCGGACCCGTCCGAGGCCGTGCACTTTGTCCCCACTCTGTGTTTGAACAGTCTGAGGCCCACAGCCAAGCGGGTCCGGGGAGCGCGGGGCTGGGCATCTGGGAACATCAGGAACCACCAGCGTGTCCGAGGGTCACACCTTAACTCAGCTCCGCGAGTATGCTTACGAATCATACTTCGTGGGGACTGTGGAGTGCATTTTAATACCTCTAGAGATTGGGCACTCCCTCCCAGGCATACTTGTCACTTGGCTAGTGTGTGACTTTGGGGCGCCCTGCCTCAGTTTCCCCATCTGCTTTCCCTCTCCGGAGTTTGTGCAAATGTCAAGTACAGCACCCAGCCGGCCCGGCGCGGGGTTAGAGCCGGAACCCGCTGGGGGCTGGGGGCGCGGGTGCTTCCCGCCCGCACCCCCTGGCCCCTCCGCGGGGAGCCCACAGGGCTGCGTTGAGGCTGAGAGGCAGTGGATGCCGAGACAAACAGTGGGTGCTCAATAAATGCAGCGCAGCAACCCCCCCCCCCAAGGGTGAGTCATCCCCGTCCTGGCCCTGGGCCGGGGAGCAGGGCCCTCGGGTGTCATCTGGCTCCACCCGCCGTGCGATGTGACCTGGGCAGGGCTCCGCCCCTCTCCCGGCCTCAGTTTCCCGCCGCCTAAGTTCGGGGGAGGGCTGGGCCAGGCCAGCTGCGGGGCGCGGGCGGCCCCCGCGCGGCTCCCCCCCCAGGCGCTGCCCGCGGTCTCCGCCGGGCCCGGCCACGTCCGCTGCCCACGGGGCCGCCATAAAAGGCAAGCGGCCGCAGGTCGCGCAGCCAAACTTAGTCATCCGGCCCGCGGGCCGCCGGGCTGCGCGCGGCAGCTTCCTCCCCGAACTTCCCGTTTTCCGAGGGGCCCGGGGAGGGGGCCCGAGGTGCGGCCTGGGCCTTTCGAAACGCTTCGGCTCAGCGGCTGGGGGCTTGGCCAGGGGGCGTCCCCGGCTGGCGCTTTCATCCCGGAGCTGCGGGTCGGCGCCGGCGAGGGCGGCCCGGGCTGCCGCCCAGATAAATCTCAGCCAGGGGCCATCTGTGCAGTGTGAGAGCCTCCGGGCGAAACCACCCTGCCGGCGTCCCTGGAGCAGGGATCGGTCACGGGTATGGGACGGAATGCAGTGCAAAGGAAGGACCAGCTCGCCCGCGCTACAGTGGCTGGCGGTGCATGAACCCCAGGGGCACCCCTCGAGCTGTCTGCTTCCGGCTCCATGTACAGGCAAAGCTAACTCGAGGTGAGGGCAGTCAGGATGGTGGCGGTCCAAAGGTGGGGGCAGGTCCCGAGTGGCTGGGAGGCAGGGACAGAAGCCTTCCTGGAATGGACGTGCTCCCTGAGCCATCCAGGGTGGTGGCCCTTTGGCTGCACAGTCAAGTTGGTGACCTCGACTATAGGGAAATTATACCCCAATCCAGAATTGTTAAAAAAAAAAAAAAAAGGAATGCACACACAGGACACTCCCATACATTGTTTAGGATTGTCCACAAAGGTACACAGGCCATAGGAACATGGGAGGGAGTCATTGTTACAGCTTCAGTTGTAGAGGTGGGAGGGGGCGCAGGGAGATCCATGGAAAGGTGAGTGTCCACTGATTCTGATCTCCTATATTTCTTTCAGAAAACAAAGCTGAAGGAAACACGGAAAGATGATGACCAGGTCTGGGAGTACGTTGTTGTCCTCTCTGTCCTTTTCCGTGTATTTGAAATACTGCACAAACTTTTCACAATGAAAGGGGGAAAAAAGCACAATGGCGTGGAATCGGACATCGTGGTCAGCCTCTCTGACCCTCAGTTACTTCTTCGGTACAATGGGGCAATCAATAATCCCTTTGGGGAAAGTTTATTGAGAATTATATGCAGTGATGTATGCAAAGTGCTGAGTATGAGCCCGAGGTATGTTGTAGGTGCTCGACAAAGGGGTCTGTATGGGGCTTCCCCTTTTCCTCAGCGCCCCCTGGGAGAAGGGAGGACTTGCTAGGGTGGGGGGCCAGGGTGGGAAGGTCTTTAGCCCACAGCTCCATTAGGCCAATGGCCTAGGCTGGCCTGGCTGGGAAGGCTTGTGTTTCTGACAAATGGGGCCAGCCAACCCCATGCCCTGCCTGTCCCGTCCTGTCCTGACTGTCCTGTCCCCATGGCCAGGGTCACTCTAGGTGAGGCTCAGGGCCAGCGTCCCAGCAGGACACAGGCCGGCAGGTCATCTGGCCTTGGATTCCAGGTGGCTGGATCTTTAGGAAGCCTCTGTGGGTGGCAAGGACACACAGGGATGGTGGGTGCCAGCCAGTTGGTCAGCCGTGTTGGGGACACAGAGCCCAGAGAGCCTCAGAGGGCTGTGGGCAACCCAGGTCAGCAGGAAGGAAGGGAGGAGGGTGTAGGGAGGAAGGGAGGAGGGGTTAAGAAAGGGCATCCGGGAAGGGAGAGGGAAGAGAAAAGAGAAAGCAAAAGGACTGTAGCCTGCTTTTCCTCCCACTACATTTGAACTCCCATACGTGGGCACTGCATCTGGGCTCTCTGGTGAAAGCCTCCCATGACCCTCCTGGGGGATGGAGATCCCCAAAGGCAGCAAGTTTACATGACTAGGCCAAGGTGACCCCGCTGAGAAGGGCAGGGTCTGACGGGAGTGTGAGCAAGAGAGCCTGACAGAGAGAGAGATTGTGTGGCCAGGGGACAACAGAGCCCTTGGTAGAGGGTTTGAAGCTCAAGTGAAGGGGAGGCCTAGGAGTGAGGAAGGCGGGGGCGCTGACAGGGCCTTGGGGCAGGACTGAGGCAGGACTGGCTGGAAGACACACCTCTCGGGTGCCCTCTAGCGGGGACATTCTCCTCCCGGGCTAGGTGGCTCTGTGTGTCCAAGCGTCAGGGAGTGACGGGATTCTCCCCATGCGACCCAGCCCACCATAGGTATCCCCCCCCATAGCACCTCATTTTCAACCCTCCCTCACCTCCTCAGGCTCTGACTCACCCCAGGCCTTGCTGGACAAGAGGAGGCCGTGGGAAAGCATCAAGCAAGAGGAGCGTCCTTAGCAGCCCCAGGACCCAGCCATCACCTACCCACCAAGAGGTCTGGCTGCAGTCTCCCAGAGACCCTACTGGGGGAGACATTTCTCTCCTCCTTTTTTAGAGGAGACATCTGAGGCCTAGAGGGCACACAGGCACCCCCTCTCTCATGCACACGATTGCACTGAGGGGCTGGGCACTCTGAGTCTGAACATCTGGGTGAATGCACTTGGAGCTCAGAGTCCGCGCGCTACAGCTTCTGGGGCTGGTTGAAGAATCTAACCTTCCCTGCTGAAGACCCCGTAACCCCCTCGTCTCTTGCAGACTCCCCCACCACCACCTTGGAATGAAGATCAGATTTTAGCCTGCCCCAGGCGCTCTGAAGTCAAGGTTGACCCTGGAGAAAATAGCTTATACTCCAAATGAAAGACAAATGTTGCTAATTTCCTTTTTTTTTTTTTTTTAAGATTTTATTTATTTGTCAGAGAGAGAGAGAACAAGCAGGGGGAGCAGCAGAGGGAGAAGCAGGCTCCCCGCTGAGCAAGGAGCGGGACGTGAGGCTTGATCCCAGCACCCTGGGATCATGACCTGAGCCTGAGGCGGATCTTAACCGACTGAGGGGCCCAGCAGGTGTCCCCAGATGTTGCTAATTTCCATCAATAGGAAGGTAGGGGCTCTGGGTGGAGAAGGGCTCTGGGGTGTGAGGCCCAACAGGGTGGACTACGACACAGCATGGGGTGGGGCTGGGTTTATGGGTATGAACGGCGGCCAGAGAGTCAGAGTGTAAGGGGTCAGCTGGTGCGGCTGGAAGGGCCTCCAACAGTTTGCCAGGCTTGTAGACTGAAGTTTCAACCAACCCATCCGTGGCCTATACTCAGTGAGGCAGATAGGCCAGAACTTTCCCGGGATAAGTGGTAGGAAGAGGCCCACGGGAGTGACTTATAGGTAACCTGCACACCTTTGGAGGGGCAGTGTCCTCATCCCTGTGCAGGTACCCCCTGTGGGCGGGCAGCAGGGGGTGGTATTCCACTGGCATGGCCTCCTGATCTCAGGGGGCTGATGGAACCCCGAATGGCAGAGGCTGAGTGGAGACTCTTAAGCATCAGAGGCCAGGTGGGACACAGAGATGACACAGAGATGGAGCTATTCCTGCAAAGTACCAACCTGCAGGAGTTTTTGATGGAGCCTGATCACGGTGTTCTTAGGACTGAAGTAGCTGGGCTCCCCTACAGCATCGCTTGGACGATATAATGGGAAAACGCAAGATCTGGTGGATAGAGACCCGACCGGAGCCCCCACAGTCTAGAATTTCTAGGCTTGGGAGATGTTATTTAGTGCATGAATAAAGAAACGCATGTATCGGTTACCGGGCCACACATTTGTACTTTCAACTTGCTGACAGCTGTAATCACAAAGTTTCCTTTGTAATTCTATGCATTTTATTTTATGAATTTAAAAGCATCACTCCGGGGGCGCCTGGGGGGCGGGGCACAGTCGGTTAAGCCTCTGACTCTTGGTTTTGGCTCAGGTCGTGATCTCAGGGTCCTGGAGTGGAGTCGGGCTCTATGCTCAGCGGGGAATCTGCTTGAGACTCTCTCTCCCTCTGCCTCTCCCACTTGTGCTCTCACTCTCTCTAAAATAAATAAATAAATCATTTAAAAAAAAGTGCATCATTCTGACCAAGTGTCTGTCCATGACGAATGGATAAACAACAGGTACATGCAATGAGATATAATTCCACTTTTTAAAAAAAATTTTATTTACGTATTTGACAGAGAGAGGCAGAGAGCACAAGCAGGGGGCGTGGCAGGCAGAGGGAGAGGGAGGGCAGACTCCCTGCTGAGCAGGGAGCCCGATGCGGGACTCGATCCCGGGACCCCAGGATCATGACCTGAGCCGAAGGCAGACGCTTAACCGACCCGAGCCACCCAGGCGCCCCATAACTCCACTTTTAAAGGGAAGGGGATTGTGACAAGTGCTAGGACGTGGATGGGCCTTGAGGAGTAAGCCAGCCACTAAAGGACAAATACTGTACGAATTACGCTGGCATGGCATATCTCAAGTTACTCGGAAACAGAAAGTACAAGGGTGATTACCAGGGGGGTTAGGGGAAAGGAGAATTTAAAGGATACAGAGTTTCAGATTTGCAAAAAGAGAACGTTCTGGAGTGCTGTTTCACAACAGGGTGAATACTTACGACCAAACTCCCCAGTTACAATTGTTTAAGATGGGACATGTTATGCTATTTTACCACAGTTTTAAAAAGGCAGGATGCAATAAAAACACAACTTAAGGGCTTCAACATTTTTGAAAAAGCATGATTCTGAGAAGGGGTCCCTCTGCCGCCCTTAGATGCTAAAGGCGACCGCAAGATCCCCGGCACCCAAAAGGTTAAGAGTCCCGGCGCCTCCTATTGGCCGAACCTAGCAGGAATTCCGGGGGCGACCAGGGATTCTGGGAATCGTAGTTTGCAGCCCCCAGCCGGAGCCTCGCAGTGAAGGGTGGGCTTGGAGCCCGGAGACAATGGCTGCGAGACCGGCATCGGGGCTGGCGGGGAATTCGCGGGATGCCAGCTCAGCGCGCCTGTGCCCGCGCTGCAAACGGGCAGCCTCGTATACAGTCACGGTCACGCAGACCGGGCGCACACACCTGTCCACCTGCACCACGCGCCGCACGTGGCGCCCCGGTTTGCAGTTTGCCTCTTTTCCGATCTAACTGCCCACCCGAACATCTGCGGGTCAGGCGGGCAGCTGCCCCCTTGCTCTTCTCTGACACATTCCCGCGGGAGCAGATGCCTTGGCAGTGACCGTGGGAAGGATGTGCAGGCTACAGGTGCCCAGGGAGGAGCGAGCCAGTCAGAGGGCACAAGCTAGTGCAAAGGCCCTGAGGCAGGAGCCTGCGTGGCCACTAGGGTGGATGGGGGAGAACGGCAGGGGACGAGGTAGGGTTGGCCTCGTGGCAACGATGAGGCCTTTAGACAAGACTCCGGCCGGGTCTTCAGGTGCGCGCAGGACCGCTGCCTAGGGAATCGAGTGACACTGTCCCCTCCGGGGCTGCCGCTGAAGCCTCGAAGTGACTCAGCGGAATTCCCGGGAGCTGGGGGCGGCTGGGAGGGAAGCTCCAAAGGGGCTGGGGAGGGGCGTTGCCCGCGCAGAGGCCCCACCCCCAAGCTCCCGCGGGCCGCGGAGCACAACCGCTCCGGAGTCCTCCGCCCACCGGCTCCGGGCTGCCTCCGGCCCCATCCCCGGGCGGGGCTGGTGGTGGGAAGTGGCCTGAGGATTTAGGGAAGAAGTAGGGAGCTGGAAACCCGACCTGGGGTGGGGGCAGGAGGACGGACATTTCTCCCACCCTCCTGGCACCTCCATCCCTGAGCTTGGCCTCGGCTGGCGGTGGGGCCAACTGGAAGGAACTGGCGTGGGGTGGGGGCTGGCTGTTTCTAGTTCCGGGACCCAGGCCTTTGGAAGGGGTCTGGGTGGACAGAGGTGGCCCGGTCTGAACTCCCTGCTGGCTCAGCCGGGTCAGGCTCTCTCGGGGACTAACTCCCTTCCTCTAAATAAAGGGAATTGTTCAATAAACAGGCTTTCAAGGATGATCATAAATTCCCCGGTGGCACACTGGGCGTGCGTGTGTGCGCGCGTGTGCACGCGCGCGCGCACGTGCAACGTCCCCATATACACCCGGGCCGGGGCAGGCTTGAGTGGACCAGGGCAGCGGCACCAATATTCTAAGAACCGAGCCTCTGTTTTCCAATGAATACAATGGGTATAAGGACCCCCAGAATGCGGCTTGCTGGAGTCAGCGGCAAGCTGCGCGCTGCCCACCTAATTCACCTAATTCACCGCAAGAGCCACCCTGGCCCTTGCACCCAGGGGCAGCTCGACTGGGAATGCGAATAACTGTCTGCATGGCCCAGCTCCAACGTGCCTCCGTAGGGAAGCTGTCCACGACTACCAAGACAAAAGACACAGCTTGCTTCCTCCTAGGCGCGGGAGAGGAGGGGACCCCACCCAAAACTGCGCAGCGCTCAGGGACCCTGCGCCATCTCTACCTCCGGATGGGGCTGCAGGGCTCCTGACGGCCACCAGGTGGCGCTAGAGACGCGCCTGCTTCGCCAAGCTGGGCGGGGCTGGACCCGTACAGGAGTCAGGAGTAGGGGCCTCTCCGGAAGACTTTGCCTCAAACCTATTTAGAAGCCCTTTACGCACAAAAAAGAAAAAAAAAAAAAAATACTGCGTTCAAAAAACGCATAATGAGTCAATACAGGTTTAATAACCGCCAGTCATTATATATTTATGTGGTCAAAGTACAACTGAACTAGCCTTATCTGTCCTAGCCTGAGGCCCAGGGACCCCAGCATCCCTCCGAGTTGCGGGTCCAGAGCAGGGGCCTGAGGACCATGTCCTGGCTGGGTTAGAGGACAGAGAACTGGATGGGGTGCTTCTCAGAGCAGGGAGGGTTAAGCCAGGCTTTAAAAGTGGGTAGAATTTGGAGGAGAGCGGAGAGGGCATTCTAGACTGGGAAGTAGAACTGGTCCCAAGTGAAGTCGGTCACTCAGGTGGGTAAGAGGGTGGCGTTTGGCAGGTGTGTGGGGCTGTGACTGCCTAGGTAGCACTGCCCAGCTTGGGACTGGCCACGCTTTGTCCCAGAGTGGTTTCAGGGACACTGACAAATATGGAGGCCACCATGGGCTGTGCTGGGCCCTTGAGGATACAATGGACCTGCCTGTTTTCTCCCAAATAACATAGCTCCCCATGGCCCCTGAGACGAAACTGGGGGCCTCAGCCTGAACCTGCCAGCTAATGGCAGCTGGACCTCCAAGTTCCATGGGTCAGAATGGGCTGGGCGGTGACTCTGACCTGGGAGCAGTAGGCGGGAGGGGGGAATATCCAGAGAGGCCCAGGTCATTTTTTTTTTTTTTTAAGATTTTATTTATTTATTTGACAGAGAGAGACACAGCCAGAGAGGGAATACAAGCAGGGGGAGTGGGAGAGGGAGAAGCAGGCTTCCTGCTGAGCAGGGAGCCTGATGCGGGGCTCGATCCCAGGACCCTGGGATCATGACCTGAGCCGAAGGCAGATGCTTAACGCCTGAGCCACCCAGGCACCCCGAGACCCAGGTCTTGATCCCCTTCCAGTCCAGACCTGATCAAGGAGGAAGGGCCCTGGGCTGGGAGATAGGTGTCAAAGTATCATTTCCAAAAAGCTGAAGTTGGGACATCTGGCTCGTTCACTCGGTAGAGCATGGGACTCTTGATATTGGGGTTGCGAGTATGAGCCCCATGTTGGCAGTGTAGATTACACTAAAAAAAATCTTAAAAAAGAAAAAGCTAAAATCATGACTCTCATACAGTTAGACAAGGAGCATTTGTCAAAGATGTAATTCAACTCATTAATTAATGAGGTAGCACCAAGATGGTCAACTGATGCAAAGAGCATTTGAGGAACTATATTTTTCCCTCTTTCCCACCCTCCTGAGAAATTGGCATTTATATAATTAGTTTTAAAATGCTGGGAGGGGCACCTGGGTGGCTCAGTTGTTAAGCGTCTGCCTTCGGCTCAGGTCATGATCCCGGGGTCCTGGGACCGAGCCCCGCATTGGGCTCCCTGCTCGGCGGGAAGTCTGCTTCTCCCTCTCCTGCTCCCCCTGCTTGTGTTCCCTCTCTCACTGTGTCTCTGTCTGTCAAATAAATAAATAAAATATTTAAAAAAAAAAATAAAAAAATAAAAAATGCTGGGGTAAGATTCCTAAATTCAATAAAAAATAAAACAAAACCTGACTAATGTCCTTTGGGGCAATCAAGAGTAACCTTTGAACGACAAATAGCATATAATTTCACTTACATGTGGAATTTAGAAAACAAACACATGAACAAACAAGAAAACAAATAGACTCCTAAATACAGAGAACAAACTGGTGATTACCAGAGGGGAGGTGGAGGGGCGCAATGGGTGAAAATAGGTGAAGGGATTAAGAGATACAAACTTTCAGTTATAAGTAAGTCACAGAGATGAAAAGTACAGCATAGGGGACGCCTGGGTGGCTTAGTCGGTTAAGCGTCTGCCTTCCGCTCAGGTCATGATCTCAGGGCCCTGGGATCGAGCCCCACGTTGGGCTCCCTGCTCAGCAGAGTCTGCTTCTCCCTCTTCCTCTGCCCCCCAGCTTGTGCTCTCTCTCTCAAATAAATAAAATCTTAAAACAAAAACCAAAACAGCAACTTTTGGTGTTATCTTTTCTATCAGACACAAATCCACAGGGTAGTCTATAACTTCATCAAGTCTGAGCCCTTAAAAATAAATAGCAAGGCAAACGGAAGTTTCCTAGAGAGTTAAGTCATCTGTAGGTGCACACGTTACACAAGGCAGTCCCTCTCTGGGCCTTATTTCCTGGTTTTGGGTGACTTTTCCTGACACAGGAGACGTGGGTGCTTGTCCAGGCCGTGACACATGGCAAAGGCGGGAATACCTCTCATCCTTTCTGGCCTCAGCCTCCTTAGCCAAGGAACTTGGACCACATCTTCCTGCTCCAACAGTCTCCACCCTCCAAGACTGATTTTACCTCCAAGATGGACCCAAGATCCCCACTTCACTTCATCTCCACCCCTACTGTTGCCCTGTTCTGGACCAACTGTCTCAGGGACCTCAGAAAGGTAGTAATTAACACTGGGTTCAGAAGCACCTGGAACAGTGACAGTCCCCAGCTCGGCCCTCAGGTACTGTGTGATTCCAGGAAAACTTAGCCCCTCTCTGTGCCTCTATGTTCCCAGTTGGGCAAAGGGCAAGGCGGGGGAGGGGGGGGGCTGCCGTTCTGCAGAGGCCCCCAGATTTGAGACTTTCGGAATCCCCTTTGCCCTTGATTCCACTGAATGCATTCAATTCAAATGAACTGAGCCAGTGGGGGAGATCTGATAAGCTCTTGGTGGTCAGGAGCTGGGAAACAAGGTCTGGTCTCTCAAGATAATGGGAGAGTCAGGCGCCTGGGTGGCTTAGTTGGTTGAGCGTCTGTCTTCTGCTCAGGTCCTGATCCCAGGGTCCTGGGACTGAGTCCTGCATAGGGTCCTCGGCTGAGCGAGGAGTCTGCTTCTCCCTCCTCTTTTTGCCCCGTCAAATAAATAAAATCTTAAAAAAAAAAAAAAGATAATGGGAGAGTCAAGAGACTTTTTGTGGATTCAGCAGGAAATAGTTTGGCAGTTGATTGGTAATGTCTGTCATGAGTGCAAAAGTAAAAATAGGCTGTACGTTGTGTATTTACCCATCCTGGTCTAATCAGTACAGCATCCGATAGAGTCAGGATTCTGGTCCCAATTTTGCCACTGCCTTGCTGAGTAAACTGAGGAAATTAGCTCCTCTGAGCTCAGTTTCCCCAGCTATATAATGAGAGTATCTTCCCAGGATTGATGTGAGAATGGTGCAAACATTGTCAATGAATACCTTCACGTTGCAAAAAATGGAAAACACCATTGAATCTTGCCTAGAGCAATGAATTTTGGCTTCCGTAACTGTCCAGAGATAATGAGACTTCAGGTATGGTATGATCAGGGTTCTGGCTCAATTTTTCTGTGCCTTTCTTGGCTTTGTGTTTTCCATAGGCCAGCTCTGTCTACAAGGTGGCCAAATGCCGGCTACAGGATCGGGTGGCATAACCACAGGCCACACTGACCTGGGGCAGACAGCTCTGTCCTGAGCCAGCAGGCTAAGCGACAGCCCTGAGGTTGTTCCTGATTGGGCAATTTCGGTCACATGCGCACCCCTGGAGCACTGACGGTCGTCCGGCTGGAGGGGAGGGGGGCAGGGAGGAGGAACCGGGGTGACCCCCAGGCTCAGGAGTTGACGGGAAGAGTGAAACGTGGAAAGCAAACCAGCCAAAAGGAGGGAAGGGTTGGGTGCTGGGCAGGAGCCCCGGAGAGGAGAGCACGGCGGATGGGGAAGGACTACCTGACAAGGAAGTCGTCCAGGCAGTCCGAGGACCGGCCGGGGGGCCGGCCGGCGCGGGAGGCGGGGGAGCAGCGCAGCGGCAGAGGTGTGGAGGGTGGAACGCGCGACTTGGGGGAAGGTGCCTCCCTTGGAGATTGGGGAAACCCCGCCCTGCAGGAAGCCAGTCGGGCTCCGGGCCCGGAGCCTCCACGCCCCCCTCGCCCCCCGCGGCGCCCTCGGCGGGCCCAGCCGGCAGGAAGCGGGGGCGGGGGCTCGCGGCAGGGGGTCCCGCAGGGCGCCGGGCCCGGGACGCGGGGGGTGCCGGAAGCACCGCGGAGCAGGGGTTGCCCCCTTCCCAGCCGAGCCCACAATTTGCAGGCTTCTCCGGTCGCGGCCGGGACCCCTGCTCACTCGGATCCCCGCGGCTTGGTTCCAGGCCCCCCGGCCCCCCGGGCCCCAGTGCGGCGCCCTCACCCTCTCCCCGCCCACAACCGCCCCATTGGCTTCCCAGAGCCGGGGCCTCCCCGGATTGGTCCCCCTCCGCGAGGCCACGCCCCCTCAACCGCACAATGCGGAGCCCCCCTCCCCCCGCGCCTCCGGCCTCCAGGCGCTCAGACACCGCCGGACCTGGGGACCTGCTCCTCCCGGCCCCGACCCGGCGGCGCGGCTGAGTCACGGCCTCCCCGACGTGGCGGTTGTAATAGTAGCTGCGGTCGTGGTTGTTGTGAGAACCAAATGCACGGACTGAGGCCTTGGGGTCCCCGTCAGTGTCTCCCTACCTAGACCCCGCCCCCGGGGCTCTATTAGCTCCCTGGGACTGACCCCCCAAGTTACCCCCAACTCCTCCATTTCCCCTTCCTGCCAGGAGTGCTGGAGGTGGATGGTGGGTGGACATTAGTTATTTGATTATGAAGCTCTTACAGATGAGCAAACTGAGGCTCAGAGAGGGTAGGTAATCTGTCCCAAGTCACACAGCAGTCAAGGGTAGCCCATTACTAATAATGAGGAGTGGGGAAAAAGAGGAGAAGCGTGTGGGTAGTGTAATCATCCGTGCCCCACGCTCCTCCACTTTCTCCCCAAATACACCTGAGACCATCAGCTAAACCAGGGAGGGGTGGTCAGGCTGAGAGAAGGGTGTCCCCAGGCAAGCACCCAGTCTGCGGGTTGGAGGAGGGAATTTCAGTAAGAAAATTTGGCAGTGGTATTTAGAGAGCCTGGGCAGACTTTGTTCCCACCTCCCCCTCCCAGGCAAGTTTGGCCTCCTTGAGCTTTTCTTTCCTCACCTGTGAAATGGGATAATAACAGCTGTGAGGATTAGATGAGACCTACCTAGTGCCGGGCACACAGTAGAGACTAGACGTGGAGTGTCTTTGGGTACCATGAAGACCCTGTGAAGGGGCCAAAGTCCACAAAACATCCTTAGAGTAGGGTGGACCTGTTCGGTGCGGGCAGGGAGAGGGAGAGAGAATCCAAAAGCAGACTCCCGGCTGAGCACGGAGCTGGACCCCGGAGATCATGACCTGAGCCGAAACCAAGAGTCAGCAGCTCAACCGACTAAGCCGCCCAGGTGCCCCGTGGATGGCACTTATGAAGCTCAGGGAGAGGGTGGGCAGGTGCGAGGGACACTGGCCAGGACTCCTGGGGGTCAAGCTTGATGCATGTGGCATATCTCCAGGTGTGAGTCTTTCACCTGTGTCCTCAGTGGCCAGGGCTTCCCTTTACCTGTCTCCCAACCAGTCAGTGGCCCTGGCAGAAGCCTCCTGCTGTCCGCACCTCCCTGGCTGCTCATTGGGGCCTTTCCATTCTCCCTCCCAAACGTAGGAATCCAAACCTTCCTGCCACGGTTTCCCAAAGAGCCTCTGCGACCCAAAACATCTTTTTAAATTTCTTTTTAAATTTTGAAGCAAGTGGGCGCCTGGGTGGCTCAATTGGTTAAGCGTCTGCCTTCGGCTCAGGTCATGATCCTGGAGTCCCAGGATCAAGTCCAGCATTGGGGGTACCTGCTCATCGTGGAGTCTGCTTCTCCCTCTGACCCTCCCCCCTCTTGTGCTCTCTCTCAAATAAATAAATAAAACAAAATCTTTAAGAAAATTTTTGAAACAAGCACACAAAGTTTTAAGTATAATACAAAATGATTTTTTTCTTTCTTGAAACAATTGGAGAATCAGTTGCCAACCTGATGCCCCCTCTCCCCTTATATTCCCAGGTTTGTTCTTCTGTGTAAGTAGTCATATTAAAGTCACCCAAGCCAGGAAGTTAATATGTTACTATGTTACTATGTAAGGACACATGACTGTCCGCTAATCCTCAGACCCATTTCAAATATATCCCCAAAATGTCCTTTATAGCAAAAAAAACCCCCAAACACATAAATCCAAGCCATGTGTCTGTCACTTTCAGCTGTCAGTCTCTTTAGTTGGCTCGCATCTGGACCCCTTCTTCAACCCATCCTTGCCTTTCATGACCTTGACACTTGAAAAGGCTACAGAGCAGTTACAGTCCAGGAGTGCTTTGGGTTTATCTGACTTTCTTGTTTTCTTTCCGACTTTGCCTCTTTGGTGGGAATATCACAGAGGTGATGCTGTGTTCTCAGCTTGTCCCCTCCTGATATTGCTCATTCTGATGATTCGATTAAAGGAGTGTCTGCCAGGTCTTCTCTAGAGAAAGTTGCTCTTCTTTTCTTGGTGAATAATCAATCTTTTGGGGATGTGCTATTTTATAAGATACTACATTCCTTCGGGCGCCTGGGTGGCTCAGTCGGTTGGGCGACTGCCTTCGGCTCAGGTCATGATCCTGGAGTCCCTGGATCGAGTCCCGCGTCGGGCTCCCTGCTCGGCAGGGAGTCTGCTTCATCCTCTGACCCTATCCCCTCTCATGTGTTCTCTCTCTCTCAAATAAATAAATAAAATCTTTAAAAAAAAAAAAGATACTACATTCCTTCTCAAACTTTCAATTTATGTGTGTATTTATATCTCTATAGAATCACATTTTCCTATTGTATTCAGTGGGTTGTAATCCGTTATTATAATTTTTTTTGGATGCTAAAATTGTCTCAGATTTGGGCATGCCTTCTGTGTGGCACCTGTGTCCTTTTGACATGTCGCACTTTTTAAGAATTTTTTTACAGCTTTATTGAGGTCTGATTGACATGCAATCAACCGCACATATTTGAAGTATAGGATTTGACATGTTTTGACATGCATACACCTCGGAAGCCATCCATACAGTTAGGGTAACAAACATATTCATCACTCCTAACGTTTTCCGGTGTGCCTTTGTTTGTTTGTTTGTTTTTTTAAGATTTTTATTTATTTGCAAGAGAGAGAATGAGAGACAGAGAGCATGAGAGGGAGGAGGGTCAGAGGGAGAAGCAGACTCCCTGCTGAGCAGGGAGCCCGATGCGGGACTCGATCCCGGGACTCCAGGATCATGACCTGAGCCGAAGGCAGTCGCTTAACCAACTGAGCCACCCAGGCGCCCCTGTTTGTTTGTTTTTTAAAAGATTTTATTTATTTATTTTGACAGAGACACAGTGAGAGAGGGAACACAAGCAGGGGGAGTGGGAGAGGGAGAAGCAGGCTTCCCGCCGAGCAGGGAGCCCGATGCGGGGCTGGATCCCAGGACTGGGATCATGACCTGAGCGGAAGGCAGATGCTTAAGGACTGAGCCACCCAGGCGCCCCCCGGTGTGCCTTTGTAATCCATCCCTCCCCACCCCACCCGCGTCCTCAGGTGACTGCTGATCTGCTCTCTGTCGCTACAGATCAGGTGACATTTTCTAAAATTTTAAAGCAATTTTATTATTATTTTTAAAGATTTTATTTATTTCAGAGAGAGCACACAGGGAAAGCAGACTCCCCGCTGAGCAGGGAGCCCGATGTGGGGCTCGATGTGGGGCTTGATCCCAGGACCCTGAACTCATGACCTGAGCCGTAGGTAGGTGCTTAACCTACTGAGCCACCCAGGCGCCCCTTATTTAACCACACACACTTTTTTGGTCTGACTTCTTTCCTCAGCCTCATTCTGTTGAGACTCCCCCACCATGTTGTGTGTATTCACAGTTTCCGTGTTTATTCGAGTACCATCCCTGCATCCTTTTTTTTTTAATTGAGAGAAATTCCCGTTGCATAAAGTTAACCCAAAGTGCACACAACTCAGTGGCATTTAGCGCATTCCCAGTGTTGTGCAGACAGCACTTCTCTCTGGTTCCAGACCATTCTCATCACCCCAAAAGGAGCCCCACGCCTGTTATGCAGTCACTCCCTGCTCCCCACTAACCCTCTGTCCCTGGAAACCGCTCATCAGCTTTCTGTCTCTGCGGATTTATTCTGGAGATGTCGTTCGAATGGAATCCTACAATAGGTGGCCTTGCGTGCGTGGCTTCTTTCACCGGGCATGATGTTCCCACGGTCCGTCCACACCGTAGCCCCGATCAGGACTTCATCCCTCTTTATGGCTGAATACTATTCCAGTGTGTGCATACGCCCCATTTTGTTTGTCCTTTCCTCCTGTGATCCACCCTTGGATTGTTTCCACCTCTTGGCCGTTGTGAATATCAGCGCTGCTATGACCATCTGTGTGTGAGTTTTTGTTTGCACACCTGTTTTCAGCGCCTCCACGCGCATAGCTAGGAGTGATGTTGCTGGGTCCCGTGGTCATTCTGCCGCCCGGCTGGTCTGCAATGTCTGCGCCATTTTACCTTCCCCCCAGCAGCCTAGGAGGCCGCAAGCTCCCCACGTCCTCGGCAATACTTATTTCCCTTCTTATTTTGTTACCACGGTCACCCTAGTGGGTGTGATCGTGGGTGGAGTCTCACTGTGGTTTTGATTGGCAGTTCCCGATAGCTGATGATAGGGGGCATCTTTCCATGTGCTTGCTGACCCCCTTGTACGTCTTTGGGGAATATAGGTCCTCACTGGTTTGCACACAAGATGTCCCATCCGCGATCAGATATTTCTCCCAGGGGCCCCCGGTCCCTGTTGCAGAGAATAGGGATGTAGGCACGAGGTGTGGCTGCTTCCAGGCCCTCTGGGGATGAGCTGGGAAATGTGTGTGTGTTCATGCACGTAGAGCGCACTCACACACAGCAATTCCTGTGCCTGTTGATCGATACTGCGGTTCCTGAGTTCACACTGATGCACCTCGGGGTTCACTGCGCTTTCCTCCCTTTCTGTGTTCATAGCTCACCTTCTCTGCCAGGGAGAACCTGGCTGCCGTTATCCTAATGTGCCTGTTTCTTTGCTCAGCCCCCAGATGCACCCCGCCTTGCAGAGGTCCCCCTCCCCTGCTCAGCCACCCTGCCTCCACTGCCCCCTCACCCCACGTGGGCTGGGACACCCCTCACCTCCGCTGCCTGGAGATGCTCTCCCCCTCCACTGAGGCCCCACTCCTGCGCACCCCCCAGGGAGGCACTCTCCACCTGCCGGCCTCTGGGCCCCGACCCCTGCTCAGAGCACATTGCCCCTGCCATGTGTGGATGCCCACCTTGCTCTGCCCCAGCTAACGGCCCCGGCGAATGGCTTTAGGACTCAGTTGTTCCAGAAGGGAAAGGAAAGGAGAAGGGGGCAAAGAGAAGAGGAAGGGGTCTCTTCTGTTTCTTGCTTTATTTTGAGAACTCATGGCACGTATGCAATTTATAACCAACACACTTCCTTTCGCTTTAACAAGATGCCCTATCCGCCCCCCCCCCCCAGCACACCTGCAGGTAGAGTTGGTGGGGGGAGGGAATGTGGTTCCAGGACCAGGGCTTAGGCCGCCACTGGCCTGGAAAGGGCAGAGCAGGGAGGGGGGCGCCCGGAGGTCTCCTATCCTCTTAGCTTCCTCCCCAGACAATGGGCTGCCTCCTGCAGCAAGAGATAAGAGCCACGTCGGGCGGACGGATGGATGGACCGACGGAATCCCAGCCTCCTGTCTGGTTTCCAGGCGAGGGCTGCTTCGCCCCCACCCCGCGCCCCCCTAGCGTGCAGGGCTTCTGGTCCCCATCACCCTGCGCCTTTGAGAAAGGGAGGTGCTGAGGCCCTGCCTTGGCTCTGGGACTCAGTCACTCAAGAAGAATGTTTTCTTTTGGTTTTAGTTAGCCTTTTTTTTTTTTTAACCGAGGCCTCCAGTGCCTGAAGTACACAGACCTTCTTTACTACTCCGTGTGTGCTGAGACGTGTGTCTAGGCCAGGACTCCGGCCCCTGTGGTGGGGAGCACTCGGGCCGAGGGGAGGGGAGCTGGATGGCTTCGTTCGGGGGGGGGGGGGCGAAGGAACCTAAAATTTCTCAATAATTTTTATATTGGTTATATGTTGAAATGATCATATTTGAGGCATATTAATGGGTGAAATAAAGTATATTATTAAACACTGATTTCACTTAATTTTTCTTTTTTAATGTGGCTGCTGGAACAATTCAAGTTACATCTGTGGCTGGTACAGAACATTTCCAGCCCCCGAGGCCCCGGGAGCCCCACCACGTTAGCACCTCTGCTTGCTGTCACCCCAGACTAGCTGTGACTGTTCTTGAACTTCAGGTAAATGGGGTCACATGTCAAGGGCTCTTTCTCTTTTTTTTTTTTAAGATTTTATTTATTTATTTGACAGAGAGAGAGAGACAGCGAGAGAGGGAACACAAGCAGGGAGGGTGGGAGAGGGAGAAGCAGGCTTCCCGCTGAGCAGGGAGCCCGACGTGGGGCTCGATCCCAGGACCCTGGGACCATGACCTGAGCCGAAGGCAGACGCTTAACGACTGAGCCACCCAGGCTTCCCCCCGCAAGGGCTCTTTCTTGTCTGCAAGAGTCATCTGTGTTGATTGCGTGACGGCACACTCACGGGGAATTTACTAATCCAGACCCTAGATGGGACAAGGGGACCCAGTGGCCACCACAACAGCTGGGTCCTTGCCTCGGGGAGCTCACAAATGACAGAAATGATGCCCGGGGTTCCCAGGGGCTGCAGAGGGGAAGGAGGGCCTGAGCTGGGCAAGGCCCCCATCTGGGCTCTATGGGGTTGAACTGTGGCTGCCCCCCAAGATTTGTATCCACCTGGAACCTCAGAATGTGACCTCATTTGGAAATAAGGTCTTTGCAGATGTTGCTAGTTAGGGATCTCACACGAGGTCCTGGATTATGGGCAGCCCTAAATCCCACGGATGGCGGTGTCTTTGTAGGGGAAAGGAGAGGGGGATTTGGGCACAGAGGGACATGAGGATGGAGGCCACGTGAGGACAGGGGAGAGATGGAGCCACGCGGCCACAAGCCCAGGACGGTTTGTGGCCACCAGAGGCGGGAAGAAGCGGGAAGGATCCTCCTCTAGAGCATCCGGAGTGAGCGCAGTCCGATTTCTGGCTTCTGGCCTCTAGAACCATAAGGAAAATTCCTGTTGTCTTAAGCCACATGGCTTGTGGTACTTTTGTTTCAGCAGCGCCAGGAAACTCATACAAGGAGCAGGAGGGGAGCCCCTGTGGCCTCACTCACCCAGCAATGGAGGGGAAACCCAGGCACTGGGAGCAAGAGAGTGAGAGCTCCTCCCGGAGCCCAGGTCTGGGGCCTGGCCCTGCCTAGCTGGGCCTCCCCGGGCAAGTCAGCACACCTCTCTGAACACCACTGTCCCTGCAGAGGCCCTGCTGAGGCCGGACAGAGACCTTTCAACCAGGGGCTGATGGCACAGAGGATGGCGGGGAGGGGTATCTGTCCCTAGGAACCCCAGAGGCGCCCCTGAGCAGGCCTCCTGAGTGGTGAGAATCTCCAGCATCATCCCCAAAACTGCTGTGTGGTCCTCGAAGACACTCCTCTACCGGGATTTTGCTTGTGTTGCTTCTACCAACAACCCCACGACTAGAACAGACACCGGGCTGGGGACTCTGCTGCCCTCTGCTCCCCCCATGAGCCCCCACCAGGCTGGGGGAGCTGGGGGAGGGAAGTGGGCTCTGTGGGCACTTCCCAGCCTCTGCACCCCCATCTTCCCATCAGCTGCCTTCCTCCTCCATCAGACCCTGGGGTGTGGGGTGAGAGGGAGCTTGGAGGCCCAGGACAGCAGGAGAGGAAGGGACAGAGGGGCCCCGCTCTGTCCCGGGGGCTGGGTCTGGAGGAGGGAAGCTGTTCAAGGTTACCACTGGCCATGACCCGGGCAGGCTTGAGGCCCTGCTCATGCTCCCCACTGCCAACCCCTCTCATGGTGTCAGTTCTGTCCCCAGAACAGAAACTGCTTTCTGGGCACATCTTCTGGGTTTTGCTCTGCTGGTCCTTGAGGCCCTCGGAATCCGGGCCTCTACCCCTGTTGTGGAGAGTTCCCTCCTACGGGCTGCGGGCGGGCTGTGTTTCCTTCCCCAGCCTCAGCCCCAGGCTGGCTCCTCCCAACCATGTTCCTGCAGGGGACACTCCCGCTCAAGCCTCCCATGGCTCCCCAGTGCCCTCAGGATAAACCCCTGAGCACAGGCCTGCAGGTCTGGCCTCTGCAACCCTGTCTCCCCTCCCCTGCACCCCAGATCTAACTGCAGCTGGCCCCCTCAACTCCGGCTCCTATGCTGGCTCCAGTGGATGCATCCCCTTTTCCAGAACATTCCCCCACCGCCCCGTGGGGGAGGCAGCACTGCCCCCTTTCCACATGGCCCGGGCTCCCTAGTCCTCTCCAGTGGTCTGTGTTCCTGTCTTCCCCCAGAACGGTCCTGTCTCATTTACTGGGCGCAGCGGTAAGTGGTGGAGTCAGGCTCAGCCACCATTCAACTCCCGTCCCTAGGAATGTGACTCCTCCAGGGACTTCATTCCTCTCTGGTATTTGTCCTTTGTTGTCTGGCCCACTTCACACAGTGAACTGGAGGCTCGTCCATGTTGTATTCCTTCCTTTTGAAGGCTGAATAATATTCTGTTTATGGATGGACCACATTCTGTTTGTCCATCATCCATCGATGGACCCTGGGGTTGCTCCCACCTTTTGGCTAGTGGGAGTCACGTTGCTGTGAACATGGCCACACAAATACTAAGTCCCTGCTTTCAACTTATTGGTTTAGAGCCAGGGAGAAATTGCTGGATCATAAGGTCATTCTAGGGGGCATGGTTTCAGAGACGGGCGCGTTTTGCAAGTTTGGCCAAGAGAAGTCAGGGAAGATATGCTGGAGGGGTTGGGAAAGTGTCTCTCTCTCTCTCTCTTTTTTTTAGGTAGGCTCCATGCCCAACCTGGGGCTTGAACTCACGACCCTGAGATTGAGAGTCACGTGCTCTACCAACCCAACCAGCCAGGCGCCCCAGTGTTTCTTCGATGTACAAAAACAGCCCTCCACGAAGAGCTGCTGGAATCGGGGAGTCTGGAGTCTGTGAACCTGGGTGTGAAATAATCACGTGCTGATTGTCACTGAGTTTGGCATTTCCCTCCTTTATGTAAGTGAGCAACAAACCATCCAGGGCCTAGGCCTTGGTCACCAACAGTGTCACGGATGGCTTCAGCCCATGTTACATTTATTGTGGAAATTTCAGAATATCATTTAGACTCAAGTCATGGTAGTTCTTAAATCCACCACCAGATATTATTATTTAGTGTATCATTAAGAAGCACATATATTAGCATATCACATTTAAACAATATGTTGAGAATTTTAATGTAATTGATTTCCTTTGTAATCTTATGTATTTTGCCTTAGGTGTTTAAAAACATGATACTGAGGGGCGCCTGGGTGGCTCAGTCGTTCAGCGTCTGCCTTCAGCTCAGGTCGTGATCCCAGGGTCCTGGGATCGAGCCCCACATCGGGCTCCCTGCTCGGCGGGGAAGCCTGCTTCTCCCTCTCCCACTCCCCCTGCTTGTGTTCCCTCTCTCGCTATGTCTCTCTCTGTCAAATAAATAAACAAAATCTTCAAAAAAAAAAAAACCAAACAAACATGATACCGAGAAGGGGTTCTTCAGTTGTCAAAAGCCTAGTTTAGATAATGTTAGGAAGATGATGTGATGTCTGGAGCCCTGGCAGCCACTTTTTTACTCTGTGGGGCTCAGCCTGATGGCAAAGCTGACTCAAGAATGGCAGAGTGAGGAGTGGGGGAAGTTTCAGGGTCCTTTCCCAGCTATTACCATAATTAACCAGCCCTGGAAACTCCCCTCTTCGGGACTTCTTATTTCTTGCCATTAACTAATGGCTTTGTTGTTTGGCCAGCTGAGTCAGGGTTTTCTTTCTTTCTTTTTTTTTAAGATTTTATTTATTCATTTGAGAGAGAGAGAGACAGAGAGAGAACAAACATGGGGAGAGGCAGCGGGAGAGGGAGAAGCAGACTCCCTGCGGAGCTGGAAGCCTGACGTGGGGCTCGAATCCAGGACTTGGAGATCATGACCTGAGCTGAAGGCAGACGGTTAACCATCTGAGCCACCCAGGTGCCCCTGGGGTTTTCTTTTCCTTTTTTTAAAAAAATTTTTTAGGGGCGCCTGGGTGGCTCAGTTGGTTAAGCGACTGCCTTCGGCTCAGGTCATGATCCTGGAGTCCCGGGATCGAGTCCCACATCGGGCTCCCTGCTCGGCAGGGAGTCTGCTTCTCCCTCTGACCCTCCCCCCTCTCATGCTCTCTGTCTCTCATTCTCTCTCTCTCAAAAAAAAAATTTTTTTTTTATTTATTTGTTTGACAGAAAGAGACAGTGAGAGAGGGAACACAAGCAGTGGGAGTGGGAGAGGGAGAAACAGGCTTCCTGCTGAGCAGGGAGCCAGATGCAGGGCTTGATCCCAGGACCCCGGGATCATGACCTCAGCGGAAGGCAGAGGCTTAACGACTGAGCCACCCAGGCGCCCCTGGGGTTTTCTTTCTTATGCATTGATGGTATCATGGCTGAAAGAGGGTATTTCTGAAGGGGTCCAGGAATGGCCTAGGGAAAGAAGGGTGAGGACAGCATCCTGCTGGCCTGTTCAGAGCCTTTGCATGAATTAGAAAATTGTGCTCCTCTGGGTGGATGAAAAGTGCCCTAGCTGGGGGCTGTGACTTTGGGCCAAAATAAAAGTCCTTTTTCTTCCAGGCTGACATAGCCCCCAGGTGAGGGTGCAGGGCTTGTATAGGGGGACTTGAGCTGGCTCTCATCCCCATGCAGCTCTTGTGTAGGGTACAACCTGTGCAACTGTACATGGAAGTCCTAGAAGAAGACCCCCAGGCTGAGGAGGGCGGGTGGGCTTTCTGAAGGGACACGTGGCCATGTGGCAAGGGTGGGGCCTGCAGAAGTCAGTTCTCATACACAGGCACTTGGGCTGCACTTGAGGGAGACCCACAAATGGCCTGCATCCGTGGCCCGCAACTCCTGTTCCCAGCCCAGTGAGGACCTTGCTTTGTTCACCAGGGACTACCCTGCAGATGTACCTCTTGTTCATGCCACAAAGCTGCCCTCGGCCCCATCTGAATCTGAGCACCCCCACTGATGCCTGGACCCTTGTCCAGTGTCCTGGGCATGCACTGGGGGGGCGTGGAGGACTGACTGTACCAGCTCAGGACCCCAGAGCCAGGCAGGTGGTGAAAGATTGCCCCTCCCCCACAGGAGCATTTCAGACATCAGGGGCTGTTGTGTCCAGGACCCCACCCCCAGGTTCTCTCTGGGAAGCAGCCAGAGTGCGGGTTCTGGGGGGGGGTCACGTGCCCGCTGATGGAAGTGTTGGGGTCTGCAGTCTGGAGTCTGGAAGGTCTACAGGCCAGGGAGGATTGAGCCAAGAAAGGCCTGGGCAGCAGGTAAGGCGAGGGAGGGTCTCTATTTTTATTTTTGAACTGGGTCTTTAGGATGCGTGAGGGCTTTTGGCAGGAGGCGAGTACAGCTGACCCTTGAACAACATGGGGGTTGGGGGCACTGACCACTGTGCAGTTGAAAGTCTGCATATAATTTCTGGCTCTCCAAAAACATAACTCCTAATAGCCTACTGTTGACTGGAAGCCCAACAGCATGAACAGTCCATTAACACATATTTTGTCTGGGGGTGCCTGGCAGGCTTAAAAAAAGAAAAGAGGGGTGCCTGGGTGGCTCGGTCGGTTAAGCGTCTGTCTTCGGCTCAGGTCATGATCCCAGGCCCGCTCCCCCCTGCTCGTGTGTTCTCTCTCTGTCACATAAAGAAATAAAATCTTTAAAAAATAAATCATAAGGAAGAGAAAAGACATTTACCAAATGCACACACTTCAGACCCACGTTGCTCAGGGCCATCTGCACAGGTCGGGGGAAGCTGCAGCCCTGTGTGGAGGGTGTGGGTGAGTGGAGGAGAGCGAACCGGAGGGGAGGCAGGGCAGGTGGACAGAGGCCAGACCATTAGGGACCCTGACACTGGGCGCCGGGCACTGGGGAGCCACGGGGGAGGTTTAAGCTGAAAGGGGCACAATCACACTTGCCTTTTCGGAAGCCACTCCGCCTGCCCCGGTGGACGCCTTGCGGGCAAGCTGTGCTAGGGAGACATGCTTGTTACTATCCACCCCCCTGCGCCCCCGCCCCGAGCATCAGGAGTTGATCAGAACAGTGCTCGGGCCTCGCTGAACCGGGGCCGAGCAGACCCCTTGTTCCTCGCAGCTGACCGAGATGGATTCTGCGCGGGTTCCAGCAACAGTGGATGGCCCCTCCGTTTGGTAGATATAGCTGAGGCCAGAGACAGGCCTGTCCCCCTGAGGGTTCGCAGCACGGGTGGGGGGCGGGGGGAGCCCTGAAGGGCGCAGGCCCTTCGGAGCAGGAGTGGGGTGGTGGCCCATGCGAGCAGGCCGAGGCTTGCCACCAGCCAGGGGCCTCTCCATGGCCAAGGAATCTGGTCCGGCTCCTGGCAAGGACGTCTTGGCAGGAGCGGGGCTCTGCCCGGGGTGCTAACGCCCTCTTAATTAGCCAGGCTCTTGCCAGGCACCTGCTGCCGCAGCCTCACTTTGCAAAACACGCTTGGGCCTCAGGGCCAGACCAGGATCTGCCCCCCTGACAGGTGCGGCATCCTGGGACCCTGAAAACGGCACATCCCTCCTTCAAGCTGGACTAGGGCCTTTCCGATCAGTCCAGGTCTCGGGGGCCCTGTTTGTAACCGGAAGACGCAACGGCCCGAGATTGGCAGGGGATGTTTGCAGAGACGGGGTGCAGGGGCGATGGCCTCCTGTGCCCTCCTCGGCTCTGTCCCCACAGTGCTAGGGTGCAGCCTGCGGCCTCGGATGGCACAGCGGTCCTGGAGTCCCTCCCCCTTGCAGGGCGCCCTGGAGGGACGCAGGCCGCAGGCCGCACATAGCAGGCTGCCTCGAGGGGGCCCCCGGGGACAGCAGAACAACGGAAGCCATTCACAGGCTCCCGCCTCCAGGCAGGTCATTTATGGTGGGCTGACGTGGACAGAACTTCTGGCCCCTCGGGCATGCCTGGGCCACACTCCCCTCCTTCTGAGGGATGGGAAGCCCAGTCCCCATCACACAGCTCTGAGCTGCTGGCTCGGAGCTCCCAGGACAACCTCATGCCCCTGTCCTTTCGTAGAGGGGGCTGTGATGAGCCCAGGGCCACCCCGGGGGCCCCAAGCGCTGGTCTCTGGGTGATAGTCCAGAGAAGCTGGCAGAGCCCTGGGCAGGGAGGGTGTGAGGTCTCCAGCGTCTCACTGGGTGTGGTGTGGGGCTGCCAAGCCGGGTGTGAAGGGGGAGCCCTGCGGGGAAGGTGTGAGGAGGTTGGGAGGCTGGGGAGGCTGCAGCTGCCTGGGAGGGAGGGGTGTGACCCCGCCCCCCAGGGAGGGAGGGGGAGCAGCTGCTCTGGAGGGAGTAGCCGGGAGGAGCTGTCTGTGCTGTGAGCTGCAAGTCAACAGTCTGGGGCTGGGGTTCGGGTCCTCAGACTATCACACCTAACTACGTAATTTGGTTGTGTTCTTTGTTTTTCCCCTGAGGTTGATGGATTTTTAAAATTGAGGTAAAATTTGCATAGCATGCAACTTACTCTTTTAAAGTATATACTCCTGGGGCGCCGGGGTGGCTCAGTAGGTTAAGCACCTGCCTTCGGCTCAGGTCATTGTCCCGGGGTCCTGGGATCAAGCCCCGCTAGCCCCGCTTTGGGCTCCCTACTCAGCGGGGGGCCTGCTTCTCCCTCGCCCTCTGCCTGACGTTCCTCCTGCTTGTGCTCTCTCGCTCTCTGTCAAATAAATAAATAAAATCTTTTTTTAAAAAAAGATAAAGTATATACTTCTGTAGTATTAACTACATTCACCAGCACCTGTCCCTACCTCCAGAGCATTTCTCTCACCCCAAAAGGAACCCTGTACCCATCAAGTAGTCCCTCCTCATCCCCCTGCAACCACCAATCCTCCTTCTGTGGGGTGAGTTCCTTCACCTCATCTGGAAAATGGGGAAGACACCCAGCTTGTTGGAACGTTAAAGCAGATAAAGCTCTCAGCACAATGCCTGGAGCTCTTATGAGAATGAATGCCTGCCTCCCCCACCAGATGGACTCTGTGCCCCGCGAGGGCAGAGCCCAGTGAGAGGGTCCCCAGGGGCCGGTCCAGCTTGCACCCAGCTCTCAGGCTGGGGAAGATTCCTGCCAGGAGGACCCCTAGGGAGCCCGGGGTGTAGGAGCCCTGGATAGCATGGCTCAGCTCAGGGAGGGGTAGAGGTGAGCCCGAGGCTGGTCCAGGCAGTCATTGCCCAGGATTGAGCTGGAAGCATCAGCCCGGTAGGAATTTTATGACTCCCTACATGCCCTGGTGCAGGGAGGGGTGCAAGCAGCCCTGGTGACTGGGCGGGGGGGTGGTTCATTGGGAAGAGTCGCCAAAGGATGGAAGCGAGATGCAGAGAAAGAAGCTGAAGCTAAGCCAAATATATAAACAAGACCCTCAGAAATAAAGCTATGCATTTCTGTATATAAATATCTATCACTATCTCCTATCCATCTATCAACCTATCTACCCATCCATCTATTTACCTATCTATCCATCTATCACCCATCTTTCTATCTACCTATCATCTATCAATCTATCCATCCACTATCCATCCATCCATTATCTATTATCTGTCTATCCATCCATCTTTCCATCTATCATCTATCAACCTATTTTCTATCTAATATATCTATTCATCCATTCATCTATCATCTATCAACCTATTTTCTATCTAATCTATCTATTCATC
>NW_023270763.1:4048961-4055728 GCF_011800145.1 Mirounga leonina
ATCTATTCATCCATTCATCCAACATCTATCTACCTATCTATCCATCTTTCTACCTACCTATCATCTCTCCATCCATCCATCCATCCATCCATCCATCATCCATCCATCCATTTATCTATCCGTCTATCATCTATCAACCTACCATCTGTCTGTCTATCCAGCCATCCATCCCTCCATCCATCTAGCATCTGTCTACCTATCTATCATGTCCACCTCTATCTACTTAATACATTTCTGAATCATCATAGAGAGGTCGGTCTGGTGGGCAGAGGTCGGAACATCACGGGCAGCACTCTCACACAGAGCTACGGCACAGGTGAAAAGAGGGCTTTATAAAGAGAGGTTAAGTGAAAAACTTCACACATGCGTAAAAAACAGAGTATAGCGCACCCGCCGACTTCTGGGAGTGAAGGTGAAGGCATTTTGTTGCTGTTTTTATGGAACATTGTGCCGGGATTGTATCTACCTCTGTTTTCCTGAGAAACTCTACAGGTGCTATTATTCCCATCTGACAGGCAAGGAAACCGAGGCACCAGAGGGAAGTAATTCACCGAGGGTCCCACGGCAAGATGCGTCATATCCAGGACCCAAGGGACTCCAGTGTCCACTCCTTGACTTCTGTGCCAGGCGCACGTTGGGATTTCATCTCATAAAGCTCCTGCTCATCAGGGATGGGCTCAGGGATTCCCCCCGAGGCTGCTGGGCTGGGCAGAAGGGGTCTGGGTCTCCGTGGCTCAGGATCCTCACCTGGGGAACTTGGTTTGGGGCCAGCTGAGCAGCCCTTCCCAGTGGCCTCATTTCCCTCCCCCGATCAGGCACAAGACACAGGGTGGTCAGCCCAGGAGCCGCTCAGTTCTGGTTCCTGCCACGCTCTCCTTCAGGGCCGCTCAGGTGGTGCCTGGGCTCCCATGGGGCCCGCGGACACAGCGACCGTGTTCCTGTCCTTCCCCAGAGGGACCCGAGGTGGGGTCTGCCAACAGCACCGTGTGACCGTGCTGGACATAGAGGTGCCCAGTGTAACCGAGACGTGGGGAAGGCCGGTGGAGGGCACACGGGCGTGGGTGCAGAGCAGTGGGTGACTTGTGAAAATGCTCTTTTGCTAAACTTGCCTGAGATTTTTGTTCTTGTATTGGCTTCCCAACAGTAATTAATTATAATCATATATATGTTTTAAAACCAAGAGGCTTCCTGGCGCCTGGCTGGCTCAGTCAAAAAGGCACGTGACTCTTGATCTCAAGGTCATGAGTTCGAGCCCCACACTGGGTGTAGAGGCTACTTAAAAAAAAAAGATACACCAAGTGATAAAAGGGTTGAAAATAATGGTGAGAAGAATACAAACCCAAGTTTGCTCGTGTTCGTGTGAAGACGAGAAAACACAAGAAACAAATCTAACTGTACTTGCGGAGCCCGTGGGGTGGGAATGGGGCAGGGCGGGCAGGGGGACAAAGGCTCCTTTACATTTTTTTTTTTTTTAAAGATTTTATTTATTTATTTGACAGAGACACAGCTAGAGAGGGAACACAGCAGGGGGAGTGGGAGAGGGAGAAGCAGGCTTCCTGCCGAGCAGAGAGCCCGATGTGGGGCTCAATCCCAGGACCCCGGGATCATGACCTGAGCCGAAGGCAGACGCTTAACGACTGAGCCACCCAGGCGCCCCATCTCCTTTACATTTTTGAATGTCTGGGCCATGTGAACCTATCGTCTATTCAGAAAAAAAAAACCCTTAAATACTAGTAATTTAGTTCCACGTCCGTTGAAATTCACCTCAATGCTTCACATACTGACCCAGCTGACCTCGCTGAGTCCCAGGACTCAGCTGCTGTCCTGCAACCTGCAGGCTCGATTTTGTTCACTGGGACTGTCCTTGTCCTACGGGCAGGTCCCAGGGCTCCTTCCTCCTCCTCCTCCCACCTCTGCCCTTTGCACCATTCGATTTTAATTTACTCAACAAATAGGCACAAGGCTCCAGAGTTCCTGGCTGACGGATCCTAAAGCTTCCCACAGACACCGCCTTTGCTTGACCACACGACTAGCGTCCTGGGGATCCCTGGGGACCCTGGGGGCCAGAGGAGACCCATCTGTGTCCCCAGGACCCTCCTGTCAATGTTGTTAGTGAATAATAAAACAGCCGGCGTTTGCTGAGCACTGACCACATGCCAGGCACTGTCTCCTAGGCACCTGATGTGCAGAGTCATCAACTTGAGCTTCTACTGTCCTCTGGCTACTAGGCCAAGCCAGGTGCTGTCACCACGCCCCTTTTAGAGAGGGCAAAGCGGAGAGCCAGAGACGTGCATTTGAACCCAGACTGCCGCCAAACCCATCGGACTCGCCCGTCTTTCTACCCCTCAAAGCATCACCTGGGAAGGACTGGACCCGCTCCCACCTCTGGTCTGATTGACAGGCAGGAGCCCCCAACCCCAGTCCCCTTCCTGGCCTCCAGGCTGCAAAGCTGTAGGAGGGGGCCTCGGGGCCAGAGCGGGGAACTGCGGACCGGAGGGAGGGGCCGCCCAGCCCTGATCCCAGTAGGCGGGTCTCAGCATGCTCCAGTCCTGCTGCCAGCACGAAGCCGCCACCACACAACCTTCTGGAAATGCCTAGAGCTATTCATCCGCCTCTCCTCTGAGCCTTGGAAGTTGGCCAGAGGTTTGGGGTCTTTCTAATTAGATGCACGGCTTCCTGGGGACTGGAATGGGTCCTGAGGGTGGACAGGGACAGTGTCTGAGCTCCATGCCCCCAGGGACTCTCAGACCATCCTGAGATGGGGGATTTGTATCTCTTCTACAAAACGGAAACTGAGGCTCAGAGAGGTTAAGCAACTTGCCGAAAGTCACACAGCCAGTGAGATCCTGGGTTTCAAGCCTAATAGATAACCTCAAAATGAGAAACTTTTGATGTTCCGGCTCTTGAGGGATGGGTTTTGTGGGAGGGGAAGCTATGGCCACTGCCTGCCTGGAGTTCCAGGCCCTGCCAGTAAACGCATTAGAGCCACAGTGGTGAGAAGATGACACCATTTTCCCCTGGAAGATAAAAAAAATCCCTGGAGGGGTTTGCCTGGGAGAAGACAAGGCCCAGACCAACCAGTTGGGGAGCTAGTTCAGTGCTCTTTGCCTTTGGCCCCGAGACCTTGTGGGCAGCTTGTGGTCATGTTGGCATTCCACGGGGCTTGCTTGGCATGTGGGGAATGTCCCAGCAAAAGTCCTGGCCTTAGAAAAGGGAAGTGTTCCTAGAAGGGGGAGGAGGTGGGAGGGGGGTGACATCTGCAGGGAGTGTCCCCTTTGCGGGAGGACGGTAGACAGTTGGGGGTCCTGAAGGAGGAGGGCTTCTACCAGCTCAGCCACCTATGCAGTGGGAGCCTGGGGGTATAAAGTGAAGGGCACACTGGTCCTGGAGCCCCGACCCCGACCCTGCCCTTGCCTGTGGGGCCAGGAGTGGCCCCACCTGTGACCAGCCCACCCCAGTGCCTGGAAGACCAGAACCCTGATCCCCAGAATGGGAACAGCAGTCACTTGTCTCTGCCACTACCTGGAAGAACTATTTTGGGCCAGCAGGGCTGGGTGCTTGGGCCACAGGGCGGGGTCTGGGCGGCCTTCGTGAAAGTGTCTTGAAAGGCCTGAGTTGGGTGAGTTGGGGTCTGCAGGCCCCTCCCCCAGCTCCTGGCCCGCCCCCCACCCCTCTTTGGCTCACCTGCCCCTGCGCGGTGGGTGAGTGCGCCCTCTCCCCTTTAAAACCCCGCTCTAAGGCCACCTCCTCCGAGCAGCCTCCGGACCGCCTCCACCCAGTACTAATGCGTTCTGGGGCCTTTGCGGTCTCCGTCACAACCTCAAACCCTTCCTCCCCGCCAGCTTAGGATGGGGGGCCTCCGACGGGTCCCGAGCTCCGGGTGGATCCTCAGGCCGCGGCGCTGCGGGGGGGGGGGCCTGGCACTGGGGGGCAGGGGGCGGCGGCGCGAGGCGGGGGCTCTGCAGAGGCCGGCCGTGCAGAACCGGGCACGTGCAGAGCGGCGCCGCCACCCCGCGCCCCCCGGGTCCCCGCGCGGCGCGCTCCCTGCGCCCCCTCCCCCGCCGAGCCCCGGGGCGGGGCGGGGGCGGGGCCTCGCGGCGCTGACGTCACCCCGCCTAGAAAGGGGCTCGCGCGCCGCGGGCCGGCTTTGTGGAGCGCTGCGGAGGGTGCGCGCCGGGCCGCGGTCGCGAACAAAGGAGCAGGGCGCCGCCGCGGGGACCCGCCACCGACCTCCCGGGCCGCTCCGGGGCCCTCCCGCCCGCCGCCACCATGACCGCCAACGGCACTGCCGAGGCCGTGCAGATCCAGTTCGGCCTCATCAACTGCGGCAACAAGTACCTGACGGCCGAGGCGTTCGGGTTCAAGGTGAACGCGTCGGCCAGCAGCCTGAAGAAGAAGCAGATCTGGACGCTGGAGCAGCCGCCCGACGAGGCGGGCAGCGCGGCCGTGTGCCTGCGCAGCCACCTGGGCCGCTACCTGGCGGCGGACAAGGACGGCAACGTGACCTGCGAGCGCGAGGTGCCCGGCGCCGACTGCCGCTTTCTCATCGTGGCGCACGACGACGGCCGCTGGTCGCTGCAGTCCGAGGTGCACCGGCGTTACTTCGGCGGCACGGAGGACCGCCTGTCGTGCTTCGCGCAGAGCGTGTCGCCGGCCGAGAAGTGGAGCGTGCACATCGCCATGCACCCGCAGGTCAACATCTACAGCCTGACCCGCAAGCGCTACGCGCACCTGAGCGCGCGGCCGGCGGACGAGATCGCGGTGGACCGCGACGTGCCCTGGGGCGTCGACTCGCTCATCACGCTGGCCTTCCAGGACCAGCGCTACAGCGTGCAGACCGCCGACCACCGCTTCCTGCGCCACGACGGGCGCCTGGTGGCGCGCCCCGAGCCCGCCACCGGCTACACGCTCGAGTTCCGCTCCGGCAAGGTGGCCTTCCGCGACTGCGAGGGCCGCTACCTGGCGCCGTCGGGGCCCAGCGGCACGCTCAAGGCGGGCAAGGCCACCAAAGTGGGCAAGGACGAGCTCTTCGCCCTGGAACAGAGCTGCGCCCAGGTCGTGCTGCAGGCGGCCAACGAGAGGAACGTGTCCACGCGTCAGGGTGAGTGGGGACGCCGCCCCCCTCCTCTCCCGGTCGGTGCACAAAGCGCACCCCACCCCCGCACCTCCAGCCTCCCGCCCTTTCTCGCCCGCGGCGCTGCTACAATACTTAGCGACGCCGGGTGCGCCCCCGCTAGGCGCGCCGGCCACCCCGCCTCGACGCCGGACGTGCGCTTGGGCCCGGAGGAGGGGGCGAGGGGTGGGGCCTTGCCCATCCGGGGGCGCCGCTGCACGCCCCCACCCCGCGTTGGGGTTGCGGCTCCCTCGGCCCCGCGTAGGTGCCGCCCTATGTGCCACCCTCCGAACCCCCCGCCTAGGACTCCTCACGCGCGCCGAGCCCGCGGATCGCCCGGCGCAGCCCCGGGTTGGGGGGAACGCCCCTCCCCCCTTTCCTCGTGCCCCTCCCTCGTCGGCGGGCCTGCAGCTCACGGGCGGAGGCGAGGGTCGCTGTGCCCGCGGGGCGCACCCCCACCCCCTACGGCCTTCCCAGCGCAGGCGGGATGGGGGAGCCTTTGATCTCCGCAGGGTGCGCTTCCACCTTCCAGCCCTCCGGGCCTTTCTGCACCTCCACTTGCAGCCCCGAGGGGTCGGCCTCTGCTGGGGGGTGCTTCCCGTGTGTCTGCCCTTCCCCCCCAGCCCCTCCTCCCGCGTCTGCCCCATGCTCGAGGCCGCGGCCTTTGTGAGCAGGGGGGCGGGCTCCTCCGGAGGGCCCTCCCTCGCCCCCTTTGTCCTGCTTGGTCTTTGCAGATGGGAAAACCAGATGCGGAGGGGCGGGGGAGGGGATCGGTTTTCTGCGGTCCCCTCTGTTGAGGACCCCCCGCGCTGTCCCCGGCCTAGTGCCCCGGTCCGGAGCTTCTCCTGGAGGCAGCCTCCCCGTCCTCGCGGCCGGGTCCCGGGACGGCGTGGCGCGGAGGGCGCCCTGCCAGGAACCCCGCCCAGCTCCCGCCGCACGTCTCGGGTCTGGTGCGCTCTGCTCTGCGGGCGTGGGGAAGGCGGACTTCGCGTGAGCCGAGAGACCCCGGCCCGCCTCCCTCGGGAAGCCCCTACCCTCGAGTGAACCCAACCCCAAGTGTCCCGCCTGGAACAATTGACTGCAGCTCGCTTCGTCCTTTCCCGGGCCTCCTGCTGGCCTGGCCATTTCCTACCGGCCTGCGCGCCAGAAGTGAGCCCCCCCCCCCCTTTCCCTTCTTAGATTCTCCCCCTGGGCGGTTTCTCTTCCTTCTGGCGCCCTCGTCCCTCCTTTGGCAAGGAAGACAGTTGATTCTTTGCAGCCGGAGGCCCCACTGGAGGGACCTGTGGGGGTCTTGCTCTGCTGAGTGGGAAGTTGAGCCCCAGAGTCTGGAGATGGCTTGGTGGGAGCCCAATCAGTGCCGTCCTCCTGGTGGAGTGGACTTCCCTGCCTTCATCCTGATGGCTACCCTCCTGATTGTGGGCGGGGACTGTGGAGAGGGGCTTGCAGCCCCATGGCACTGGGGGTGGAGGCCCGGTGGGGTAACGGCTGTTTTGTGCCTGAGTTTGCTGATTGATTTGGGCAGTATTATTTCAGTTGTACAGATGAGCCTTTTGGCCCAGAGAGGTGAAGCCATTTGCCCAAGGTCACACAGCAAGAAAGCAACATGCAGAACTGGGTCTGTTTTACTACAGAATAGGCTCTTTTCTGACACCCC
>NW_023270763.1:4055828-4363411 GCF_011800145.1 Mirounga leonina
CCCCCCCCCCCCCCCCCCCCGCGTTGGTGGGGCGGGACTCCTCACCTGTTTAGCAAACGTTGAGCCCCTACCAGGTGAGACATGTTCATTGGTGAACGAATGAGTATATGTGCCTGGACCCTTCTCTGTTGTAGCTGATGTTCTTGGGACATGATCAGCATCCCAGAGGTGTCAAGCAAAGGCCTGGGGGTCCAGAAAGTACATCAGGATCTCAGATTAGACTGTGGGGTGGGGGAGACACTTCTGAAGAGGACACTGGAGCTGACCTGAAAGATGAATACAAGATAGCATGTATCAGGCCTGTGGAACAGTGTTACAGGCAAAACAGGCACAGCTTGTGCAAAGGCCCTGAGGCAGGGAGGAGCAGAAAGCCCAGCATGGCTGAGAAGGAGCTTGTGAGGTTGGTAGGTGGGACTGGAACCGCCAGTGGGGCCACCAGACCCATGATGGGCACTCACCCATGCAGGCATGCTGCGTGCCTGCTGGGCTGCATCCAGTGTCTTCCTTGGGGAAGACGAGGAGGAGCGGGTGGACCTGGCCCCAGCCCTTGAGGCCAGGAAGAGCCGAGCGAGTCTGGGCAGATGCCGTCTCCTCTTTATTAGCACTTGCTGGAAGTGTCACGGTGTGATTCAGGCTGATGGGGCAGGGGGAGCCCGAAATTGGGCCAAGAGAAGTGTTGGCTCATCTCTGAGTTTAAAGGTACAAAGAACTGGGGGAGGGGCCTTTGGGGGCTGAGATTGGGGCTCTTTGGGCCTCGGATCTTGGGGTCCTCATCTTGTTCTCAGGTTAGCTGACCCCAGGGCTTCCTGGTGGGATGGAAGACCAGAGGACCTGCAGCCGCTATGGGGTTGGGGGCGTGTCTCAGAGGCCATTTTGGACGGGCCTGCGTGGCAAAGGAGGTGGTGTCTATGCTTCTGACACATGTTGGGAAAAGCCAGCCAGGAAGGAGGAGGATCCTGGGCTTAGCTGGCGGGGGGCGGGGGGGGAATGTGAATCATGCCCACAGGCTTGCACAGGCCTGCCTGGTGGGGGTGGGGTGTTCCCTGCTGACGCTGCAACCTGCTCTGTGGCCTCAGTTTCCCCATCTGTAAAGGGCCGGCCCCGGGACGCCCTGGGCTAATTCTTTGAGCCAGGCTTTGTTTCTGGGAAGGGGGCCATCTCTGCCACCAGGGCATGGGGTCCTGGTGCCTGAGGACTGATGTGACAGGCAGGTGGAATCCATGTGAGCACGTCACTGGTGAGGGCCTGGCTTGGGCAGGGATGAAGGATGGCAGGGTGGCTGGGTGAGCGGCACTTCCCAGCCAGGTGGGATGTGTCCCTCCCCCGCCTTGCTCCTTGGAAGTCTCGCCTGCTCTGGACTCTGGCCACGCTGGGTCCACATTTCCCACTTGGTCTCTCAGCCTCCATGTGCCTGGCCAGCTGTGCCCTGGGGCTCCATGCTCAGGAAGCACCCTGTTCCAGCCACTCAGAGGCACTCAGAGGCCAGGCTGGCCGGCTGGCTGAGAAAAGGGCTGGTCAGGCTGGACTTTGCAGGATGTGTAAGAGCTCTCCTGAAGAGGCAGGGCATTTGCGGTAATTCACGCCCTAATTCTTGTGCAGGGATGGAGGAAGGATCTGAGGTGGTCACGTAGTGGAAAGAGGGCGGAGGGGAGGGGAGGCCACAGAAGCTTCCAGGCCCCTTCCCCTAAACTGAATGGGGTGTTGGGGAGTGCCTCTTTTGGACCAACCAGGGCAATTTGGAAACTGCTAAGGCTGAGGGGGATGGAGTGCCCTCTCTGAGCCACCATAGGGAATGGCTCAGAGGCTGGCGACAGGAAAAGCTATGAGGCAGAGGGACAGGCAGGGCGGGGGGAAGCGGGGGTGGGGGGAGGCAGGAGATGAGCTTCTTCCAGCCCCGCATCTGCCTCCCCGGGGTTCCTGTGGGCCTGTGACTCAGTGCGGCTGCTGCAGTTGATGAAAAGAAAAATCCCAAAGAAAAGCCTGTTCCCATAGTAACCCAGCTCTAATTAGAGACTCCAAGGCCAACGGGGCCTTTCCTGCCTGGGCAGGGCCTTGGAGCCAGGAGGGGCTCTGCTGGACGTTGGGGAGACACCCCCGTACCCCCTCCTGTTGGGGTCGGAAGACCTGGTGTCAGCTTGACACCAGGGCCCTGAATCCTTCCAACCTCCTGGCAGAATGGAGAGACCCTTTTGATAGACAGGCATGCGAGCTGAGTGAGGGGAAGGCACTCGCCGAGGGTGCCTGGCCCCCACTTTGGGTGGCTCCCTGGATGGCCCAGGCCTTTTCATCAGACCATGTCCAGGACTGGACACGAGCAGCCGATGGGGTCTGAGCAGCCGAGCAGAGGGCCACGGCTGTGGGGCCCTGGGCGTGGCCTCCCTCTGTTCCCCTGTGGGAAGAGCAGGTCAGTGTGGATTCCGTGGGAGCATGGGGCTGCTCCTGGCTGAGTCTCCGAGAAGGAGCCTCCTGACTTCGTGCTTACCTCTGGCTAGAGATTGGACTTCTAATCCAGGTTCCTTTCCTGCTCTTTTGCCCCTTTCTCTGGAGATCCCCCTCTGTCCTGTCTGCTGCCGGAGTGTGCCCGGAGGGGCCTTTCCTCTTGTCTCTGCCCTCCTTCCAGTCAGCCAGCACACCGCACATTGGGCAGGTGATGCCATGGGGCTGGGGTGGGCTAGCTCATACAGTGGGGCATGTCTGCCAGCTTTTGGGGACTCTGGCCTCAAAAGCTTGTGCTCCCCAGAGTGGCCTTTTATGATGGTTCCATTCTTGGTGGCTTGGCTACCCGGGGGCCCAGTCTCTGTTGACCCTCATCTTTACTGGGGGTGTGATGGTGGGTCTGACTCACTACCTGCCTCCCAGTAGTCAGCAGATCCTTGACATCAGGGCTAAGGGGGCCCAGTGGGCCTGGAGGCTTGAGCCCAAGGGGTTCTGAGAGGAGCTAGCTGTTCAGGGCCCTGGGTCCGCCAGTCCATAGGGAGAGCATGGGAGGAGGCCTGAGTCTGCCCACTTCCCCTCCTGAGGCTCACCAGCACTCATCACTTTCTCTCTGGGTGACCTTGGGAAGGACATACCACCTCTGCTTCATTCTCCTTCGTGAAGTGGAGGTGAAGGTCCCCACCCCCTGGTGCTGATCGGGCCCTCAGCTTGGTGGTGGAAAACTATGGGTGGGTCTCGGGTGGGGAACCAGGGCTCCCCCATCCACCAGCCTCCATCTGCTCATCGGAAGGGCCACCTGCCACCCCCCACTGTGGTCCCGTCTTCTAAAGGTGTCCAGACCCGAACGGTGACACACTTTCAAGCCCCGAGTCTGGGCGGCCAGCAGAGTGGGCAGGTGTCCCTGCTGTTTCGGTTCTTAGAACCCAGGCACTTGGGGAATGTGAATTTGTTCTGTTGGAACCAAATATCCTACTTCCAGGTTGTTAGCTGGAAGAGGCAACGCAGATGGGGCCCCAGAGATCAGCTGCTGGGCAGCAGCGTGTGGGAGCATGGAAGCCCCCTCTGGTCACATCAGATGATTTAGGGACAGGGAAATGTGTGTGAGCATGTTGCTTAGATCATCTGTAAGTCGTGATCTGTGGCGTGCATGCACTTTCAGGTAGAGAAAATGCGTGTTTGCACTGGGGAAAAGGCGAGGAGGGTGTGTTCACCGCCGTTTGCCGTGTGTTCTGGGGTGCAGTGGGCGTGGGGGTATGTGTGACTCTCCCTGCCCCCCCATCCCCCGCAGAGAGACAGCACAGGCGGGGAGGGGCAGAGGGAGAGGGAGAGAGACTCTCAAGCAGGCTCCAAGCTCAGCGCGGAGACTCGGCGCTCTGTCGCACGACTCAGATCATGATCTGAGCCGAAATCAAGAGTCGGGCGCTTAACCAATTGAGCCACCCAGGTGCCCCATGTGACTCCATTTTTATGCATTTATGAGTTTTGTAAATTTTCTGAAATGAACGTATGCTATTATATTTTACTCTTTTTTTTTTTTTAAGATTTTATTTATTTATTTGATACAGAGAGACACAGCGAGAGAGGGAACACAAGCAGGGGGAGTGGGAGAGGGAGAAGCAGGCTTCCCGCCGAGCAGGGAGCCCGATGCAGGGCTCGATCCCAGGACCCTGGGATCATGACCCGAGCCGAAGGCAGACGCTCAACGACCGAGCCACCCAGGCGCCCCTATATTTTACTCTTAATTTTTACACACATACAGGAACAGGATGGATATAATCTCTTGATTTCCCCCAAATGCGATATTCTGCAGTCTAGCTCCATCTGTCTTATATTCATTGTTTTTGATTATGTTTCAAGCAAATCCCCGACATCGAGGCATTTCATCTCGAGATGTTTGTTGGTATCTGAAAAATGAGGCCATTTTCTTACATAACTACAATATGATTAACAATAATTAATCCTTAATATTTAATCCTGGTCCATGTTAAGATTCTCCTGATTTGTTCTAGAATGTCTTTGTGCAGATGGTTTGTTGGGAGGTATTCTAGCATCCGAGAAAATGATGTGAGGGCGGACGGAGCCAGCCTTGGTCCTTGCCTGGCCCTGCCTGGGGTCTGGGCTCCTACTCCCTGATGTGGAGGCTGAGGGGTCTTGGCAGTGGTGTGTGAGGGCAGGGCTGTGGGTCGGCCCCAGCTCAGGGTGTGGGGGTCCCTGTGCCAGTCGGAAGCTCTCCCCGCAGGTATGGACCTGTCAGCCAATCAGGACGAGGAGACCGACCAGGAGACTTTCCAGCTGGAGATCGACCGCGACACCAAAAAGTGCGCCTTCCGCACTCACACGGGAAAGTACTGGACGCTGACAGCCACTGGGGGCGTGCAGTCCACTGCCTCCACCAAGTGAGTGCCCCGCCGCTGCGCCCCAGGCTGGCCTTTCCCGGGGGTCGGGGCCCGGGGACCTGGGGCAGCCCCGCCTGACCCTTCCTGACACCCCCAGGAACGTCAGCTGCTATTTCGACATCGAGTGGCGTGATCGGCGGATCACACTGCGTGCGTCCAATGGCAAGTTTGTGACGGCCAAGAAGAACGGGCAGTTGGCTGCCTCGGTAGAGACAGCAGGTAGCCACCCGTGGGCGCACCCCACTGCCGGGTTCTCTGGAGGGTCTGCCCGCCTCATAGTCACTCACCGACATCCCCCCCTTGCCATCCCAGGGATGACATGCTGGGGGACCCCAGACTCCCGGCTCGCTCGCTCTGAGCCACGCCCTGATCATCCCAGCCCCACCCTGTGAGACTCACCGCCCCTCCCCTTTCCTGGGACAGGGGACTCGGAGCTCTTCCTCATGAAGCTCATCAACCGTCCCATCATCGTGTTCCGCGGGGAGCACGGCTTCATCGGCTGCCGCAAGGTCACGGGCACCCTGGATGCAAACCGCTCTAGCTATGACGTCTTCCAGCTGGAGTTCAGTGACGGTGCCTACAACATCAAAGGTGGGTTCTGAGGGGGGCAGCTCCAGGGGGCCACAGGGATTGAAGCTCTTGTCCCACTTCGGGGCTCAGCCTGGCCGCCCTGTGACTTGGCTCTGGGGACAGACATCCTGTGGCCAGCAGGCCCCTTTCCCTCTTTGTGTAGGAGGGAGGACCCCCAAGCTATAGAAGGAGGAGCAGAGCAGAGAGGGAGACCAGATTCTGGAAAGGGAGGGTGGGCAGGGAAGGTGTCCCACACCTGAGTTGTGGGACTTAAAGTCCGGGTGGGGGGAAGGGGCGTGGACCCCCGTCCAGCAGGGGTGGGAGGCTTGGGTGGGCATCCCACAGAAACCACCCCGACTCCAGAAGCCGTGATTGCAGGCTGGGGCCTGATGGGTCTCACCGCCCCCAGACTCCACAGGCAAGTACTGGACAGTGGGCAGCGACTCTTCGGTCACCAGCAGCAGTGACACCCCCGTGGACTTCTTCTTCGAATTCTGTGACTACAACAAGGTGGCCATCAAGGTGGGCGGGCGCTACCTGAAGGGGGACCACGCAGGCGTCCTGAAGGCCTGCGCCGAGACCATCGAGCCAGCCACTCTCTGGGAGTACTAGCCGCCAGCGCCCCGTCCCCGCCCTGCCCAGACCCTTCTGCTAATAACTCTCTTCTCCAGGTGGGCTCCAGCGTGGTGGCGAGCCCCTTGCCTTTCAAACTGGAAACCCAGAGAAAACGGTGCCCCCACCTCTTGCCCCGTGCCTGGTCCTTGGCGGGATCTCAGATCCTTCTGTCCTCTCTTCTCTGCCGTGGGCGAGGCTGGCACCCCTTTCTTCTGACCTCAGACGACTCTGAGCCTTATTTCCCCAAAGTGGCCGAAGAGAGTGGGGGTGGGGGAGGGCTGGGAGGCCTTCCCGAGCCCCTGGGCCTGGTGGGGTAACTGGAATCTCCTGCCCCCTCCCGAGAGCCTCTGCCCCCCACTTCCCCGGAACTGGGTGCCTGCCCCCAGCCTATCGGGGCCCCCCCCGGTCGGTGCACCACCCCTGCGTCGGGGAAGGCCACGAGAGGGGGAGGGGGCAATACCAGCATGTACCGGCTGCTTGCCCCCCTGCACCAAGCGGGCCTGCCCACTGCACACCCGCCCTGGGCTGGGGCCCTGCTGTCTCTCTTCTTTTCACCCTGGCCTGACTGGAAGCAGAAAATGACCAAATCAGTATTTTTTTTTTTTTTTAAATGAAGCATTATCGCTGCAGGCACCCAGGCAAGCTTGGTGGTAGTAGCCACGAGTGATCTTCAAGGGGTATTGTGGGGGAATCTCGAAACAGCATCTCTGGGCGTTGGTGCCCTCCTTGTCTGCTAGCTGTGGGGGGTGCAGGGTGCTTCCCTGAATCTGGAACCTGCCCCTACCTCCTTGGGGGACCTCGCTGGCCCCCTCCCTCCTGCCTGCCCAGGCCTATGTCCCCATCTGGTTGGTGCTGAGCCCCTCACCGCCTCAGCCAGAGCCCCCGGTGTGATCGGTGCTCCCTGTCCGACTGGACTCCTCGGGTCTCGGGGTGGGATGAAGCTGGGCGTCGCCCTCCACCGGGAGCCCCATGGGGAGCCCCCAGGCCCCTGGCTCCCAGCCCTGCCCCTGCCAGCCCCCCTCTCCCCCACCAGTTCATCTCTGCCATGCATCTCACTCTGGGTGTCTTGGTCTTTTATTTTTTGTAAGTGTCATTTGTATAACTAAATGCCCATGATAGTAGCTTCAGACTGGAAAAGCAAAATAAAATAATGCGAGTGTGCAGCCCTGAGCTGGTCTGTGTGTATCTTGGGGATGAAAGTGGGTGGGGTTGGGGTGGGCCCAGGGTCCCGTGGGTGCTCTGAGCAGCCTGGACATCCCTAGGCGTGGAGGAGGGCCCTGCAAGGGGTGGATTCTGACCTGAGACCTGCCGGGGGCCACCAGTGTCCCAAGTACATAGAGCTTCCGGGTAGGGAGGCGGCTGAATCTGGTTCCACAACCTCCTGCCTCCAATATTAGGAGCCTGCAACAGGCATGCACTTAGGCTGGGCATGTGAACTGCATGACTGTGCATAGGAGGTAGAGCTCAAGGTAATACGAACCCACAGATCCAGCTTCTTCCTCCTGCCTCCACGGATGCACCTTGACCAGAACTTGGAATTACGGGGCCCTCCTCACACACTGCAAGAGGCCCCAGACAGTAGGCTCAGGTCCCCCAGGGGCTGGGATTGCATGGTCCGAGGGGCCTTCTGAGGACCGGCACAGAGATGGGTGCAGATCCTGGAAGGAGTCCGCTGGATGGGCTAAGCTTGGGGGCCAGGATGGGTGCCTCCATCAAAGCAAGACCCCCAGGCTCAGCCCCGGGAGCTGGGGGGCGCTTCTCCGTCTGGCAGACAAGACCCTGAGGAAGTTGCCAGCCCTGAACCCACCCCGCGTTCTCGGCCCCTGGCAGACCTCCACGTGGCCAGCCCTGCAGGGACCGCAGGGTCTCACTTAAGCCAGAACTTCCCAAGGGGTAGCGCTGTTCCATCTTATAGAGGAGGAGACCGAGGTTCAGAGCAGCAAGGCACAGCCTCGCGGGTGGAGCGCGGCGGCCCACGGGTGTCCACTAAGCAGACGGTGACTGAGGGCAACAGAGGATGGATGCGGACGTGAGGGGGGCAGCGCCAGGTCCTGGGGTGGGGCCCGGTGGGGGAGGGGGCTGGAGCGAATTTGCTCCCACCTTGGGGCCCGAGCGGTGAGCGGAAGCGCTGATTGGCTGCTGGTGATGAAACCGGGATGCCTGCGCTGTGATTGGTGGTCCCTGGAGGCGGGAGTCTAGAGATTGACAAGGGCAGATGGCGCCACAAAGGGCTGTTGGGGCCCCAGCGGGGTCCTGGCGACCAGTCCCCCACCCCTGTTAAAGCCAGGCTGGAAGCCAGAAAAGTCTCAATGACGTGGGAGGAGCAGATGAATCCGCTGGAGCCAAGTTCTTCCAGACCATGGGGGATGGGGGGAGGCACACTGCAAGGGGTTCGGGGAGGAGGGGGGAGCCCAGTCGGGCAGTTGGAGATGCTGCGGGGTGAGGTGGTTCCCTGCGATGCCCGGGAGAGCCCCGCCCACGGAGCTGGAAAGAACTGCCCTGGAATGACCCCGGGGTCCCCTCGCCGAATCCGAGCCTAGGCCGAGCTAGGCGCAGATTCTGAATTCCATTTGTTCCGCAAAAAGGCACCTGCCACGGGGCTGCGCGTTCTGGGGGCTGTGGGTGACTAGCGCACGGCGTATTTGGGGAGATGATCACACCTAGGGAAAGAGGGCAGTACAAGGGACTGGAAGGACAGTCTGGGCAGACGGAACAGCGTAAGCAAAGGCCCGGCAGGAGGAAGCCAGGCGGAGCCTCCTCGGGTGGTAGCTGGAGACTCGGTTTGAGCAAGTGAGGCTGGTTGTGTCCAGACCCACCCGGAGGCAACGGGCGTCTTCAGAAGGGGGGTAGACTCTCCTGTGGGCACATGTGGAACATCTGGGGGACCACCAGCCTCCCTCCTGCATTCCAGGGCTCCCCATTTCTGGGTCTTTCCAGACCTTCGTGTCCATCTGTCCAAAACAGGCTCTGGGGCCGGGGCTTGGATTCCAGAGCGGGATAGGCCGCTCTAGCTCCTGCCAGAAGAAGCTTCCTCAGTTTCCCCATTCATAAGGGCCTGGCACATCATATGTGGCCCTGCAGACACATGGGTTTATGCACATTAGTGGGCGTGTGCACATGTGAACAGAGTCCTGTGCACACAGAGACATATGTGGGTGCACAGGCACAGACCTGCTCATGGACACACCACACCAGCTTCCGGTAACAATGAACTGAGTACTGACCGCTCACAGCGGGGCCTGGCCTCTGCACCTCAGGGGTGCCCACCCCCTCCATTCGCCCAAACCCTGGCGGGCAAGTCTTCCTCACCTCCAGTTGTGAAGCTGGGTCCCCTCCAAGCCTGCCATGGAGTGTGAGCAAGAGTCCAGCCTCCCATTGCTCAGATGGGGAAACTGAGACCTAGTGGATGCCCAGTGAGCCTGGGCAGGGGCAGTGGTGCTCTGAGTTACACGTCACAGTTAATTGTGAGCCCCAAAGATCACAATTGAAGGAAAAATATTCAACGAAATTTATAAGGAAGAAAAAAGAGAGACAAGCGTTCTTCCCTCGCATGGGGCACAAGAAGGCTGCAGACCAAGTGGCATCAGGCAGGCTGGAAACAGCGGTGTATCCAGAATGCACAGGCCATCCCAGGGCCGCACCCCCAGTCCTGGGGCCTCCCCATTCCTGTCTGCTGGGGTCCCCGCAGGCGTGGCCCTGTAGGACCCTTCTTGGGATGGGACCCCAAGCCCTGCAGGGGGGCCGTGGAGCTGTCCCTCTGGTGGGGGAGGCCTCTGAGCTTCCCAAGCGTGTCTCCATGGGACACCCCTGCCAAGTAGGTCCCCTCCCCAGTTCAGGCTCCTCCCCTGTTTATTTCTGGGGAGACCTCAGTGGAGGACACCCCAGAGCTGGCTGGGCCCCACTTCCTCCAGGGTCAGAGCAGCCTCTTCCAGAACTGGGAGGGATGACAGGTGACCTCCAATGACCTCACACTGAAGCATAATGTAGGTGAAGCTGCAGAGGGATCTGGACTCTCTGGGGACCCTCTGTCCTCAGTTTCCCCCATTTGAGCAATGGACAAATGGTTCCTAGGGCAAGACTGTCCAGCTGGAGGAGGGGCTCTGAGACCCCTGGGACAGCGAAAGAAGGGAGCCTGGAGAAGCCCCCCTCCCCAAGACATGCCTGGGAGGGGAGGGGCAGGGTGGGTCAGGTGGAGAATTTGGCCTGAGGCCCAAGCCCCTTCATGGGGCCCCTGGGTTTAACCAGGAGGAGGCTGATCCTCCAGGAGATGTAATAATCGAGACAAAAGCTGAACAGACATTGGGGAGGGGTCTGCACTCCCCTCCCCCCTCCCTGGGACCCAGGCCTGACCCGCAGATGGGAGGAGAAGACCCACCTTCCAGGCACCTCCAACTGGTGCCAGGCACTGGCAGGTGCTCTGACAGGGTTACTACTTTATCATCGTTGTTAGTTTAAGAATTAAGGTAATAAAAGCATAGAATCTGGTGTCAGAGGATGCCCCAGCCCCAGCCCCCTCCCGACACCCCCCCGGGTTAAACACTGTTGGCAGTGTCTTTTACTCGTCCAGAAAATCTTATTTTTATGTAAAGTATTCATATACAGCCCTTGCTATGTGCCAGGTACTCACCCCTTGTTAACTCAGTCCCTGTGATGCGCTGAATTTTGTCCCCCTGAGATTCATGTGCTGAGGCTGGACCGCCCAGCACCTCCCGACGTGATTGTGCGCGGAGACAGGGTATTTCAGGAGATGATTACAATTTAAATAGGTCACTGAGGTGAGCCCCACTCCGATCTGACAGTGTCCTGGTAAGAAGAGGAGATCAGGAGGCAAATGTGCCCAGAGGGAAGGCGGGAGGCTGTGGACAGAGGCCTGGGTAGGCCCCCGCCCGCTGCCCCCAGATCTGGGACTGCCGGCCTCCAGGGCCGGGAGCAAAGGTGCTACGTTGTGGCGCCCCAGCCCACGACTGCGACTACCAGCCCCACTTACTGCTGCAGGAATTGAGGCTCAGGGAGGTTAGGTAAGTTGCTCCCAGCTTGGGTGCAGCTGGGATTTATATATAAAAACATAACCCGTCTATGCAAGCACACGCAAACTCATCCTCATGTGATTGGTTCCCCCAGCAGCAGACACGCACATTCAAGGCCAAGTGGCCTATTTGGGAGGTGACCCCAGGACACAGGGAGGGGGGAACGTGAGCCAGTGGTGCACACAGTACTCGTCCTTCTGTGACCGGCTTGTCTGACGTGGCCCCGTGTCTGCGAGGTTCACCTGCGGCGTGGCGTGGGTCGGAGTTTTCTTCCTTGTCACGGCTGACTTGTGTTCCGCGGGATGGACGGATGCACATGCCACTCCCCGCCACGGACGCTGGCTTGCTTCCAGCTTTTGGCGCTTGAGAACATGCCGCTGCAAACCAGGGGTACAAATCTCTGAGGCCTTGCTTTCTGTTCTTTTGGGTTTACACCCCAAAGTGGCCTTGCTGCTTCATATGGTCATTCCAACTTCGTTTTTTCGAGCAACCTCCATACACTGTTTTGCATAGTGGCTGCACCTCTTTACATCTCCAGCAACAGTGAGCCGGGGGTTGTATTTTGCTTTTTTGCACACTCGGGATCGTGTGCTCCCACGGCCCCCTCCCTTCAGTTGTCACCTGACACACGTGTGTTTTCCTTACCGACGCAGGTAGAACTCGCTCCGGCTTCTCGAGGTTTACCCTGTCCCATCCCATCCAGTCCACCTTGTGCCCCAGTCACGGACACTCACGTCCGTTCTCCCTTGTTCTGAGCAGCACATGCTGCTGAATGGAACGACGGTGGGCGGGAGACGCTTTACAAGGCTCTGGGGGAAATTTCTGGAAGGGCAATTCTTAAGTCACTTGACATTTTGATAGATGGGGCCAGATCGCCTCCCCAAAGACCCTCCCCACCCTGCCCAGCTGTTGGATGAGTGTGTCTTCACGTTCTTCCCCTCCTGGATGGAATCGTTCTGGAAGCTTCTTGCCAGGCTGAGGTGAAAGCAAGTGCGCTGCATAGGCCAGAAGTGCAAGGGTCACCTCCTACGGGTTAGTCCGTGCTAACGGGGAGCTCCTAAGCTGGGCGGGGCCTCTCCACCTCCTCTTCCTGCCCACTTGGCTTCCTTCTTCCCCAGAGAACCACTGGCAGACTTGGGGGGTATAAATGAAAGCCACCACATCTCCCAGGGCCCCAGATAAAGTCTCCCCCAAGAGCTGGTCCCTGGTCCCTGCAGCTGCAGGTGGGCCTGTAGGAGCTCCACAGTGGCCCATGCTGTGACCGGCTGCTCCCCACCTGGCCCCAGGGCCTCCCCAGAAGGCCCCCGTCTGCAGACCCCGAGCAGCCTGTCCGGCTGCTTCATCCTTCGCACCTTTGCCCTGCGGATCCTTGGCCTCCCCAAGTTCTCAGGTCTCTCTCCTCCACGCAGGGAGGCCACCAGTCTCTGCCAGGCTTCTGCCACTCAGGCTACCCAGCCCAACCCTTCCCTTTTACAGATGGGGAAACTGAGGCTCCAGCTAGCAGGTGGAAAAGCACTCGCTCACATTTTCTGATTCCAAACACAATGAAGCTGACATTTGTGTGGCTACCGTAGGTCACACTGTGTCTTCCCCTACAGTAGCTCACTGAGTGTCCTAAAGACCCTCTTCTGAGGGGTGTATTTCTGGTGTCATTTCACAGATTTACTTTTCCAGCAACTATTTCCTGAGCACCCCGGGCCCTGACCGGGTGCCAGAGACGCAGAGCCGAGCTGAATGGTGCTCCTGGTCCTCAGGGAAGGCAGGCCTGGTGGAGACTGTTCCACAGTAGGGAACGGGCCTGAGATGGCTAGTGTCTCGGGAGGACAGGCACAGAGGACTGGGCCGAGGCTCACAGCCGGGAACAGCACAGCTGGGCAGGAACCGTGTGCCCGCACGTCCTTCAGTGCCCCCGGCCTCCAGGATGTTCCAGGCTTCCTTTTTGGCTTTGTTCCCCATCAGAGGCGAGAGAAAGGAGATGTCTGTGGGGGAGGCGTCAAGAGTCGCCAGAGGTCCGAGGCTGAGCACGTGAGGGTGGCCATGTGGGGGAGCCATGCGGGCCGTCCACTCTGAGCCCCAGGCCCAGGCCTCCCTAGAGCCCCAGTGGGTGGCCCCCGAAGCCCATCAGGGTCTCCAGCAGGTCACGGAGATGTGTGCCGCCTGCGGAGCATCCTTCCTTGGAGCTATGAGCACGTGTTCACCCTATGGACATGGTGACCCTTGTAACTCATGTGCTTCTCCACGTGAGCTGCCGGGAAGGGGGCCAGGCCGCCTGACTTCAGAGCCCCACTTCCTGCGCTGTGTTTAATACTGTAGCTTTGCTTCTGTTCCAGTTCGGTTTTCTGCTTGTTCTCGATCATGGGTATTTTTTGGTAAGTGGCCTCAATCTTGACAGAAAAGAGGAGAGAGAGGGAGAACCAGACTTGGGGCAGAGAAAGGAGAGACTGAGAGCCCCTTGAGAAGGCTGCGGCCCTGGTCTCCCTGCTGTGATGTGCTGGGCCCAGGTGCACTGCCCCCCTCTCCCAGGCTGTGAACGCCACTCGCCCGGTGCTTGGTTCGGGGCAAGCGGGCAGTGGCACAGCCCCAGACGCACCACGGACGAGGGCAGGTGGACGGGGGACTGGACCTGCGGAGTGGTGAGGGGCAGCCATCCGGGGATGTGCCTGGGTCTGAAGCCGGACCCGCCTCTGGGAGTGGATGCCAAAGGGCAGCGGGAAGGGGACCCGACAACAAGCTCTTTTCCGGCTTTCTCGGTGCTGTAATTGTCCCCACTTTGCTTCAAGCAGCTGGCTGCAGTGACCTTCCCGGAGCCCTGCAGCGCTGCACCTGCAGAACCCACAGAATGGCCTCGGGCCCAGTGCGCCACCCCCACTTAGGGAAGAGGCAGGTTCCGGTGATCCCGGTGGCCCTGGTGACAGCCTGTGCTGGCTCCACGCCCCTCTCGTGAGGGTCTTAACTGGCATCATCTAGGGCAAAGCCAAGCCTAAGCGATGATCAGTTCTGGACTGCCTGCCAAGACGTGCTGATGAAGGGGGAGGAAGCAAGGAGAGGAGTTGCTTCCGACTTAATCCTGAGAGGGAAGACCCACAGATGGGGTTTTAGGTGGGGCCACGTCCCCCGGGGGTCATGAGAACAAAGAACAGCAGGCTGGACAGGGGCAGCTGTGCACCAGCCTGCAGAAACGTGATTCCAAGAAGCCCAAAGAGAAGGTTTACAAGCCTGCAGCAAGAGGTTCTAAAAGGCGGCTAATTAAAAACGGTATTTTGGAAGCACTTGCTCATACCTTGCTAATGCTCATGATAGGATGCAAACCTGCACATCTGGTTTACTGGTTTTGTGAGACATTATATATATCACAGAGCAGAACGACCTGGAAGGAAATGCATCAAAAAAAATATTATCAGTAGGGGCGGCTGAGTGGCTCATTGGGGTAAGCATGCGACTCTTGATTTCCCCTCAGGTCATGATCTCAGAGTCGTGAGATTGAGCCCCGCATCAGGTTCTGCAATCAACGCGGAGTCAGCTTGAGATTCTCTTTCTCTGCCCCTTCCCCCCCTTGCGTGCTCTCCAATAAATAGATCTTAAAAAATATCAGTAGCTACCTTCAGATAACAAAGCACTTTTGTCTTGATCCTTTTCTGTGTTTTCAAATTTTTTCTCTTTTAAAACCTATGTTAAGTGGCCAATGTGTATACGTATATGTCACTTCAAGGATGGAAAATAAGTTTGGACAGTGCAATTACAAATGCACCTGACCTAAACAGCAGTTCCTTCTAAAGGAAGATGTGTCCATTCAAGTGTCCCCATGAGGTCAGATTCCAGGAGGCGGGTCTTAGGACAGCCGAGGGACCGTGGCAACGATGTGCCAACGAAGGGTAAGAACACAGGCCAGGACGGGTGGGTTGACACTGCTTTGTCAAGGAATCTGGCAGAAGACATAGAAATACACACCCCCATCCTTTTTTTTTTTTTTTTTAAGATTTTATGTGACAGAGATAGTGAGAGCAGGAACACAAGCAGGGGGTGAGGCAGAGGAAGCAGGCTTCCCGTGGAGCAGGGAGCCCGATGTGGGGCTCGATCCCAGGACCCTGGGATCACGACCTGAGTTGAAGGCAGATGCTTAACGGCTGAACCACCCAGGTGCCCCTCACCCCCATCCTTTATGCACAACTCCGCTCCCGGAAAATACATCTTTTGAAACATCCAAGCAGGTGCTCACCAAGGTGTGGAAGGGTGGCAGGAAGTGCGAAGCACCCCTATCGTCCATCAGGATGGCACAAAAAGAACCAATCAGACCCAGGGGGGCATTCCTGGTTGCAAAGAGAGAAAAGTCCCATTTTGAAAGGTGCAGAATCACCTTTTTAAGTAGGCTCCACGCCAAACATGGGGCTTGAACTCACGACCCTGGGAATGCAGGTAACTTTTTTTTTTTTTTAAAGACTTTATTTATTTATTCATGAGAGACAGAGAGAGAGAGAGAGAGAGAGGCAGAGGGAGAAGCAGGCTCCCAAGGAGCAGGAAGCCCGATGCGGAACTCGATCCCAGGACCCTGAGATCATGACCTGAGCCGAAGGCAGACGCTTAACCATCTGAGCCACCCAGGCACCCATGCAGGTAACTTCTGTCTTGGATTTATTTCAGTACATTTTCAGAAATGCACAAAAAAAAAAAGGGGGGGGGGACGCATCACTCAATAAAGCTGCAAATAGCAGGACAGGATAGCCCACGTTTTATCAGAACGTTGAGCAGTTTGAACCCAAGGGTGCTGGGGTCTGCCAGCCTGGCTCACAGCAGGGCTGCTGGGGATTCTGATGGGGAGGGCTGTGCCCGAGGAAGGTGGCCCCGGCCAGACACTCTGTTCTCAGGAACTTGATCTCCTGGTCTTAAAGGAGGACACGAGCTTCCTCCCATTTCACCCAACCTTCGCCTGGTCCAGCCTCTGCAGGTCGCTCTCCAGGCGAGTTGGTGGCTTGCTGCCCAGGCCTGGAAGAGGGGTTGAGCACTTTCTGGAAGGGGATTCTGTGCCAAAAAACAACAAAAAACCCCCTTGTGCCCAAGTGGGCCTCGGTAGCCACCCAAGCAGGGTCAGCATGAGACATCACCTGATCTTCCTTCTGGGGAAGGGAGATGGGGGTCTCACTTCTCCTCGCAGCTCTCCAGCGGCAGCTGACGTCCGCTCCCAGGGAGCAGTGGCATCGTAGGCCCAATCACTCCCTGGGAATCTGTCGCCTGTGTGCGCAGCCCCTGTAACTTCATGGGGGTGGAGGGGCCTGCCCGGTAGTGCCGTGTGGACAGACAAAACCGGAAGGAGCATAGTGCACAAACATTTATTTACAAAAAGTCCAAGTTACATATGATACAGACTTTTTACACACAGTAGTTTAAACAGAATTATTTTGAAGTATTTTACTACCAGAAGGTACAGAAAAAAATTTAATAAACTAATCATTTTTGCTATTTTTATACAAAGTGACAGGTCATGCACACTTTTTTTTTTTTTAAGTTTTAAAATCTTTTGCTAAGTGCAAATACTAGATTCCTCTCTCCAGTTTAAGGCAAGTAGAACGGGACTGTTGCTGGGCAGTCTCTGGCTTGGGGGAGCAAACACTGTGGCCCAGAGAGGGTAAGATGCCAGGCTGCCTCTGGGATTCCTGCCTTGTCCCTGCCACTGGCTGGTCTCTGTGGGTCTCCTGTCCTTATACCTTGCAGCCACTTGCTGGCTTGTTTGTCAGAGGATTAAGGCCCCTTCTCCCCTGAACTCTCACTAGTGCAGTCTGCTTCTCAAGAAGCCTGGGGTCCTCTGGGACACAGGCACCTAGAGGGTCGCTTCACAGACAGGTGGGACCTCATGCTAGCGTCAGAACTCGTGGCAACGACCTTCCCCCAAACAGCAACTATGCTGCTGTGGGCCTAGGAGCTGCTCCACAGTCCAGTGCAGGGAGGATCGTCAGAAACCGGGGGTCCTCAGATCCCTAGCAGCTGCGTGTGGCTAGAACAGCCAGAATTCATCTCAAAGGGCAAGTCCTCAGTTTGGCTTTGGGGGAAACCAATTATTCTGGTCTCTTCCTTTCCTGTGTCAGGGGATCTTCACATGCCACCCACCTGGGGCCTGCCCTTTCGGCTGCCCAAAGCGCCCCACGGAACCTTGTACCCTGGCTACAGAACAGAGGTGAACTGGTTTGTTCCCTCCTTGGATGAACTGGCTCAGGGGGCCCAGGAGGTTCTGGTGTGTCCCATTTGGTGGGACGTCCGCTGGAAGCTCAACCGCTCTGAGACCCTCCTCACCTTGGGGATGCACGGGGACCATGCTGTAAAGGTACTTAGACCTGTCACTGTGCCCTGCAGTGCACCCCCAGAGGACTCTGCAAAGCCCTCCCCTGGAGGAAAAGCAGGAGGAAGAATGGGCAACTTAGCAGATTTCTCCCCATTTTAATCCTTGAAATACATGAGAAACTGATGGCAGTGGGTGCCTGCACACAAGAACACATGGTCCTGGGGCACGGTCCCCAGAGATGGGGGGTTGGTCATTAGGCTCACCCTTCTGAGGTCTGTGCACAGGTGCTGGGAACTTCTGGGAACCCCACAGACACCAGAGATACAGCAGCAGTGACAGAGACCAATACTGGGCAGCCAGGCAGGGTCACTCCCCATGGAGGCCTCTGTTCTGCAGAGTGGCTAGCGATGGGGCAGAGCCTCGGGTGGGCTGGGGCTGCACAGGGAAAGGTGAGTGGGAAGGGGCAGGAACCCCCATGCCGACCCGGAGCTAGACTCACCTGGCCGTGGGCAGGGGCAGCTCCACGGGTGGGTGCCGGGTGTAGTCTGGGTCCTCTATCCCCCCGTGGAAACCCACTGCCACCACCAAACCTTAGGGGAGAAGCTGCTCATTACCTGACAACTGGGCTACCTGGGAGAGCCACCAAGCCTGTCACAGCCACCTCGAAAGGACCTTTTGTTTGGCAAGATTCAGGACCATCCAGCACTCATTGGCTGCCTGGTGTGGGGTAACGGATTTGACTTTCTAGAGACTGAACGAGAGAAACTCTAGTAGGCCACAGAAAACCCAGCAAGTTCAAAGTGAGTAAATGGCAAATATTTCTTTAAACTACAAAACAGAACTGACAGCATGAGATGGCTCTCTGTGGTCTCATCTGAGTGGGCCAAGGACAAGAAGAGACCTGAACAGTCACGGTGGTGGTGGCCTGGGGTTCTGGATTTGGAGAATACAGTCTGCAGCCTCCCCACCCTGAGCGGTGCCCCCAGGCCTGGGGACGTGGTTCTGCCACCGCCTCACTGGGACCAACTAACCTGGAGCAGCAGGGTGCACTCACTCTGGGTGGGCCGCAGCACTGGGGTGGGGGTGGGGGGAGAACTCAGCCTTCACAACATGGTTCAGATGGCTTAGCTCTCTCCGAACTGGGACTTCGGCTTTATCACCAATCAGACTATACTGCGGTAAGGAAGGCCTACGTGGTTAACTGAGAGACTTGTGAGGTCTGCCAGGGGGAGGGGAGGGGACGGACACAAACACTTCCCTCGTCACTGTCTGCAGGGACAGGGCTGACAGAGAGGGGATACCTTGTGGTGAGGGTCCCTGCACTGCTGCTCGGACAGTGGAACTCTCCAGGGAGGCCCTACTGGCCCCTTATCACTGGTCCAGTAAGTGTCAGACCAATCCTTTTACAGGCACCTGAGGGCACTGGCCTGCCGGCCGCTCAAGGGACAGTAGCCCTTCCCAGGAAGGAGCAGGAAAAACGCCAACCTATCGAGAGCCAAGTGCACGATCCCCATTCAGAAGGCATGGCCTTGGGGGCAAGGCGGGAATCTATGGAACCCCGGCCCTGCACAGGCTGGGCTGCTCAGCGGCGGGCTCTGGGGAGGAGGCAGGACACAGAGCTGTCAGAAGCGATGCCGTGGCTGCGGACCAAAGTGCATAGGCAGGTTGTGCTCCAGCGGCACGTGGACGGGAGCGAAGTCGTAGTTGACGCGCACATTGGGCAGAGGGGGCACGTAGGGCGCTGGGACGGGGCCCATGTTGAGAGGGAAATTGTTGAACATGGGCCGGACAGGCGGCAGGGGGAAGGGGGGGTGCACAAAGGCATAGGGGGGGATCTGTGGCTGGTGCAGGTTCTGCGGGACGGGCCTCGGCAGGGCTTCGATCCTCTGGACTTTCTCTGGAGGCTTCTCCAAGGGGGGCCCGATGCGTTTGAAGGTGTTCTCTGAACAGGACATGGGATTTAGTAGAGAAAACAAAACCAACTGTGCTTGATGTGGGTTGGGACCAAGGCTGCATATCCTGACCTCAGTCCCACTTGCCCCAAGCTGAGAGCCTAGAGCATGAGACCAGGCCAGGCATGTCTGACCTTCAGCATCATTCTTACTTACGGACACAGGAGGGGTGGCCAGGCCACAAAGAGGCCAATGAATGTGTGCATGTGCACCAACCCCCCTCAGCTGTCTAAGTGTTAACTCAGTGATCACCCTGGAGAGTGGTGGATTCCATGGGAGACTTTCCTTCAGAGCCAGGGCCTGGGGGCCACTCTCAGAAACTCCATTTCATTCCTTTGTGACCTCAGAGAGGCCAGGGTGGGCCTACTGTCTTTTTAGTCCAGTGTGGGTTCTGTCTGCCTCCTAAGCTCAAACCCACCCCTTGGGACCCCCTGACTATCAAGGGGATACTGAAACTCCCCTATGCTTTCACAGCCTCTTGCCATTGGGAGCTGGATGGATGCCTGGGCGGCCCCGGTGGGCTGGACGGCCAGCCATGAAGCCCACCCCCCGCATGGAGTGCTCCGGGCCCCCCCCACCCCCCCAACAGGGATCGCCCCAAGCATGGGGCCCGTGCTGGGGGGGTGCTTGCCTCCAGTCTTTCTCTTCTGCTCCTCTTCAGCCTCCTTCTGGATCTCCTCAATTAGCTTCTCATCATCTTCCTAGAAGAAGAGCAACAAGATGGTGAGCTTGCTCCAACCAGCTCCATGCCGTGCGTACAGCCCCCGCACTGGGACCCAGGGGAGGACAGCTTGCTGCCAGTCAGCAGACTACTCATTCCCAGACCCTGAGGGTCTCCTTGCTTCATCGGTGGATGAGGCTCCCAAGGAAGCCCACCTGAAAGGCTGTGGCTGAGGAGTGGGATTGTGGGGCAGGAGCCCGCTTTGTTCCCTCAGCTGTAAAGCAAGCAGACAGAGGACCTTCTGCAGCTCAGGTGGGCAGACTGATAACCCAAAGGTTTGGAAAGGGGGTGGGTCTGGGGTGGGCAGGGCCCGAAAAGTCTCACACTTGATCTTAGCCAAAAGGCCGAGAAGCGATGGCCAGAGAAGTTTCAGATCCAGAGTCCATGAACTCTTGAGCAGACACCCTTTTGTGCAAAGCCCAACAGAGTCTTACTGATTCTCTGACCTCAGGTGGACAAAGGTCTACTCAGGCCAGCTGAGCCCTGAAGCTGGCCTTTAGCTTCTAGACAGCTGGTGGGCTGTAGAAGGAGCTGCGTCTTGCCAGTTGAATGGTGGTCGGGGTGGGGGCCCTCATGTGGGAGGAAGGGCACAGCAGTTTAAGAGCGAGATGAACGGAGTGGAACATCACCAACTGTGCGGATTTGAACTGAACGACAGGCAGGCTTGTTTCCTGGAGTCTTCCAGCTGCTTCTCCAGGAGTTAAGAGCAGTCAAGCTGGGGAGAAGTGTGAGGAGGGCACTGGTGCACAGCGGCAGTCCCAGTACTCGAGGGGTTTCCTAGACAAGGCACTGGAGCCTCCCCATGTGGCCAGGTGTGTCCTGGGCTGGAATGGTTTCAGTGACACCTTTGACCAACTGATGGCACCAGGGAACTTGTGAAATGTGAATGGAGAACCACAGAAAAGAGCATGTGAGCTGGAGAGAGCACCCTCCCTGGATAGTGGAGAGCGTGGCAGTCCCACCTGAGCGGAGACAGTGTGCATGTTTACTTAGCACATTATTAATGTCACTGCCAAGACAGCAGTCAGGGATTTCACCATACAGTTATGACGAACCTTGAGGACTCGAGTCGGGAATAGCTTTTCATCAGCTCGTATTGGACACCTGCTAGTGCTAGACACTGTTCTAAGTTTACTGGTTAAACTTCTGATCAACAAGGAGACTAAGTCATACTGATGGAATGAGTAAATATTTGTGTAACATATTCCCTTTGTTTGATAGATAAAAAAATCTTAGGACAGAGCTGCTGGAGGCTGTGGGCTCTGTGGGCAATAGCAGGAGGCCCTGTTAAATTCGCTCACGTTCTCCCACCCTCAGTCGCCAAATGACGGAACTAAACTAACTCGATGGTCTCTCAATTCTTTCCGCAACCTTCCTGACATTTGGAAAAAAAAATTTTTTTTTTTAAGATTTTATTTATTTGACAGAGACACAGCGAGAGAGGGAACACAAACAGGGGGAGTGGGGAGAAGCAGGCTTCTTGTGGAGCAGGGAGCCTGATGCAGGGCTCGATCCCAGGACCCTGGGATCATGACCTGAGCTGAAGGCAGATGCCCAATGACTCGGCCACCCAGGTGCTGCAACACATTTGGAAATCCTTAACACACAAATCTTTCTCAGCCTCACCCTGCCAGGTGTTCTGAGCAAAGCAGGAGGAAGAGGAGAGAGCTGCCAAGTGCCAAGAAGAACCCTCGAGGGCACCATGTCTGTCTCCCAGGTTAACACATGCAAATTCTCCATTAAAAACCCCAAGACCCAGTCATCTAGCCTCTCTGTGAAAATTCCAAAGGAGGGAATGGATTTCTCTATGAAGGAACCACTAAGCCAACCGATGCAAAGGGCTCGGATAACTCAGTACAGTTTGGTGGGCACAGTGTGAAGGTCTCCAAGTGAATGTAAAGATGTGTTTCTACCAATTATCTAGAGGAGGACCTGACAAACCTCTTCATTTTCGTGCCAGTGGAAGGTCCAGGAAAAAAAGATTTTTAATCTTTAAAAAAAAAAAAAAAAAAAGCAGCGATCCAGAAAACTGTCAGGTGGGAGAGAAGGGCTCTGTGGTACCTTCCACTAAGCGACTTGAATGTCTGAGTCTCGCAAGATACCTCATCTGTAAAATGGGCTGTTGTAAGGCTGGAATGAGCTCAAGTATGTAAAGGACTTGGCAAAGAGCGCTCACTATTTAAAGGCAGGAAGGTCATGGAAAACAGCAGAAATAAAGATTTTAGAAAGATGAGAAGCTTCAAGAAAAAGTGGCAGAGATTGGGAGATGACCCCAACACTTGCCTCTGTGGCTTCTTCATAGGGCAGGTGCTGGGCTTCCTGACTGTATTAATTAGGGCCACTGAGTAAATTGTCAGTTGCAGCTAGATTAAGGATCAGATGGTTCAGATTTCAACTTCCTCCGACTGGTTGGAGTCACAGGACACTGTTTAGAAACTAACAATGAAAATGCTTTTCAATATATTTTTAAATTACATTTTTAGCCAAACATGTTAGACTCTAAGGTGAAGATTTCTTACTTCATCTGGGGCGGGGGTTCCTTCCCAAGCAATTTCTCTTAAGCATTTAAAGCTCCTCAAGTCAAGAGTGAAGGCAGACTGAATCATACACTTTAAAAATGGCAAATCTTATTTTATACATATTTTACCATAATTTAAAAAAATGTTAACAAAAAGAGTGAATGTGGCAAGCTTTAGGGCTGATTTTGAGATAAAACATGAAGACTGGTCCCTCTGGGTTTGGGCTGAGGGACAGATGGGCTCCCGAGGCCTTTCTGGAGGTGAGTTCCCTTGGGAAACATTCTTGGTGCCCCAAGTGTCATCATTCATGGCAAACCAGGACACCTGCGAAAAAGGCTTGGCACTCTGCAAATCTAGGACACACCTAGGCTGCTGGAAGTGGGGAACAATAGGAGGAAAGCAGATGAGAGAGCCAGGTGCAGGGGCCAGGTTGCCGAAGTACCTGACCTCCAGCACCCCCGGAAGGGGCTGAGTCACCCACAGGAAATCCAGGCATGATGGAGCGACCGGCCGCGGCAAGTCTTATCTTCAAGCAGCACTGACTTCCTAACGGACAGGGTGCTGGCGCGATGAGAACAGCTCCAGTTCTGGGGCTCCATAGAGCTGGGCTTGAGGACCCTGTTATCTTCCACAACCTGACCTGGAGCCCATTCACAGCAGGTTTACTGTGAGAAGCAAATGATCTCTTTCACAAAGTGCCATGCACTTGTGACAGCAAGAGTGGAAGTTAATGTTTACTGAGGGCTTACTATGTGCCAGCTCCTGTTGTAAAAGCACTTCACAGAGACTGGATCTTCGTAACAACTCCACTAGTTAGGCCCTATTAATGAATCCCCGTATTACAGATAGGGAAACGGAGACACCGTGAGGTTTAAACCCAGGCCTTCCACTCTCAAGGCTGGAGCTCTTAACCGCAGAAACCATAGGTTTCTGAACTGGAAGCTTCTGCAGCAGGGACTACAAAGCCCCTGGAACTCCGCCCGCCCTGCCCCGAGCACTGTCAGAGGCCCTGCCTTGTTCTAGAACGAGTGCATCTTATCCTCCTTGAAATACAAGAGGGTTCCTTCTCTTTGGGATGGGCAGAACTCCGGAATCTCCTTTTTCCACTAAATACAAGAGAATAGGGCAAATCAAAACACCTCCATTCAAGAAGACAAAGAGCCAACACAGCAGAGAAGGGGGTCACTTCCCTGGAAACTTTTAGGGAATTCTTTTCTTGGTCAGCTCATCCAGAAGTGCACATACTATCCCTTAAAAAAGATCCATTCGTCAGTGTCTGGCTTCCCCTGGCACTGGCCTCTGAGACAAAGGCAGCAGCAGATCCCTCTCACCACCTCTTTCCTTCTCCCCCAGACAGAGTCAGGAGCTCCAGAGCCCACAAACCTCGCCTCTTGAGCCAGAAACCCAAGGTGCGGGCCAGGCTCTACCACTGAGGCCCAAAAGGACTTACTGGCTCACAGTGGCAGGGTCTCCCCTTGCCTGACTGGGCCGCCACTCTTAGTCCATCTCCAGAGTGGGAACACACACTTCTAGATTTCCCTGCCTAACATGCTTTCTCGTGAGGCTACCAACTTACTTGCATATCACAGTGTCCCATGGAATTTTCTCTTTCTGCCACAAAAGACCAATGTTTTGATTCTCATAACATTAAAGCAATTTGGGAAATAAAAAGTTTAACACCGCCCAAATAAAAAAGTCACCGGTAATTCCTCTCCAGAGAGAACTCCTGGGAATGTTTTGGCCCACTTCCCATCGGTTGTGTTTGTATCCCCACCTCACTCAGAAACCCCCCGAGGTTCTCTTCTGGAAGGCTGTGCTCTGCACACTCAAGTCCCACCTCCCTGTGTCCTGCTCTAGTTCACATGCGCACACTAAGTGTCTCTCCCAATCATAAGGGGCCAACAGAGATTCTACCAGCGAGGAAACAGGCTCTGAGATGCAGTTACATGCTGAAGATCAGAGTCGTGAGAAGTGAAGTTGGGACCAGGGCAGAGCCTGCTGCTCCTTGTGGGCTGGCAGCCGCTAGGGTGCCTGGGCAGTTAGGGCCCCTCTAGCTGCTCTGCCCTCTATAGGGTTGGAGACCAAACTGGACCCTCGACCCAAGCTCCCCTTCACACCCCCCCCCCCCCCCCGGGGAGGAACAGATGGTTCTGTTGGTAGCCACTGCGCTGGGCACCCCAACAGGCCTTAGTGAATGGCCACTGAGGATGACGCGTCCCCCCCGCACTCCTCCATCTGGCCTTTGGCATGGGCTTTAAGATGGATCCAGTAGGCCTGGATGACTTCTATTCTCTGTCTGCTTTCCGGCCCCTCCCAATCTTGGTGAAAATTTCCACACAGATCCATGGAATGTGCATATAAGCAAGACTAGGCTGAAACAGGAGGGAGCAGACACCAGTCAGCAGTCAAGATGTCCCAGGACAGGCAGGTCTCAAAAGACTGAGTATAATGGGGGCGCCTGGGTGGCTCAGTCGGTTAAGCGTCTGCCTTCAGCTCAGGTCATGATCCCAGGGTCCTGGGGCTGAGCCCCGTGTCAGGCTCCGAGCTCGGCGGGGAGCCTGCTTCTCCCTCTCCTCCCTACTTGTGCTGTCAAATAAATAAATAAAATCTTAAAAAAAAAAAAAAAAAAGACTGAGTAAAATGAAACACCAGGCTAGGGTGCAAGAGAACCACCTAAGCCATTTTCATCACCACCCATGGCCACTCTGGGCGTGGAGCCCACAGACCACAACCAGATGCAATGAGGACTGTGAAGGGAACATGCACAGTACCCACAGCGGGCCAGTACTCCCCCAATGCAGTGCCGAGGATAAAGGAATACAGCAGAATGGTATGTGGAGTCTCACTGCCCCCCAGACCTGGAAGAACACTTTAAAAGAAGAAATGAGTGGGTTGCACCTTAACAGGAAGAAGGTTTTATTTCTTCTCTCTGAATTCCTTTGAGCTCAGCAGGACACAAAGTGTGGGCCTGACTTGGAGGACCTGGACACGCCTGCTTCACATGGAGGCAGCAGGGAGCACGGCGAGGGCATGAAGCCGATGGCAGGGGCCGGGCTTCTCCAAAACAGACTCAGCAAGGCAGTCGCTGGCAGGAAGTGAGGTAGAGTTCGCCAGAGAGGTTTTAATTAAGAAAAACCGACCCAAACCTCCACTCTGGAACCCGCCCGTCAATAAGGAAGCTTCGCAGCTCCGCCTGAGCAGCAGGGTCTGGACAGGAGGAAATGGAGAGGCTGCCAATGGTTCGAGAAAGAGGAGGTTTCTGCCAATCAGACACTAACTGCCAGCACAGGCTGAAGGGCCCTAAAATAGATGTGTGAGCACTTGGCCCCAGGCTGCTCTTGCCAAAGCTTTGAAAAGTCCCTTTGAGCCCGTTTTCGTCAACATTTCTGATCACCATGGCTGGCCTCCTGCTTGCCTGCTGTCCAGCCTCCAGTGACTACGGAGGAAGGATGGGTGACTTTTCTTCATTTAACTTTCCTCCCCTTAAAAAGGTGACTGGGGATTCCAAGTCAGCTGCTGCTTCCCTCCTGCGATTTTGGGGGTGGGGTTGGGGCTGGGATCCAGGTCATGTGTGGCCACAGCTGTTGTTAATAAACTTGCAATGATTTCATAAAAGGCTTCCAAAGGGCCGAGGATTTAGTTTCAAATTATTCCCAGATCGGCTGCAGATCGCCGAGCAACACCAGACCCTAACCCCCAGCTCCAGCTGTCCCCCTGCAACAGGAAATTGGGGGGAGGAGGGTGAGGTACAGCCCCAAGTGGCACATGCTGTGCAGCTGGGGTCTGGAATGGCCCAGTGGGGGGCTGGACAACGTGCTGGGGAGGAGCAAAGACAGCCGGGCTCTTGGCTGGCCTCTGGAGCCATCTCCTCAAGTCAGAGAGACCAAGCACCCAAACGCCTTTCCATCTAGAGCTCCCCCACAAGGACCTGGAGGCAGTATGGAATATGGCCATGTTTTGACTCCTGTCAGGGTCAAGTGCTCGGCCTGGGCCTGCTGGCATTTGTCGAAGATGACACATATCTACATGTTCCCACCCTCCCTGGTAAAGTCCTCAGTGACACCTAAACCTGATCAAGGACACTGTCAAGATTTGGAGATCCAGCCCCCCCCTTCTAACATCGGCAACTTGCTCAATGGGGAAAGGGTCCAGCAATGGTCTTACCCCTCTATGGAGCCCCAGCTGGTTCACTGGGCTCAGGGACCCTAGTGGGCACCTACTTGGTGAGCTGCCAAATTTGTGACCTCCAGGGTGTGGAGGCTTCTGGAGTAAAAAGAGCTGACATCTGCTCCAAGACCTGGGCTTGCATCCCACTTTTACCAAGTGACCTGAATCTCGTTTTCCTCATCTGTGGATCAGGAAAGTGGTCCTGCCCCCATGTTGTAACAGAAAGGAAGATATTTAAAAGTGACCAGAAATAAGATGCTGAGGAAGCTGGGTCGATGGAACAACAAACAAGGGGGCTCACGTCACCATCTTAGTTTCTTTTGTAAAAGATACATTTAAAAAGTTAAGGAGAGGGATGCCCGACTGGTTCAGTCAGTAGAGCACGTGACTCCTGATCTCAGGGTCGGGAGTCCAAGCCTCACATGGGGCATAGAGCTTATTATCATTTTTTTTTTTTTAGATTTTATTTATTTGACAGAGAGAGTGCATGCACAAGTAGGCAAAGCAGAAGACAGAGGGAGAGAAGAGAAGCAGGCTTCCTGCTGAGCAGGGAGCCTGATAACAGGGCTCGATCCCAGGACCCTGGCCATCATGACCGGAGCTGAAGGCAGACACTTAACTGACTGAGCCATCCAAGTGCCCCAGCATAGAGCTTACTTTAAAAAAAAAAAAAAAAAAAAAAAAAAGTTAAGGAAACAATGCTATAGCCAAGATCCAGTTAATGACTTCACCTTTGGTCTACCTTTCCCATGGGCCTTCTGCCTCTCCTGGGTCCACTATGAAATGCTCTTCTCCCCTCCATTCCTGCAACAGTCCCTCCTTTCCCTGGCCACTTAAACACGGGTCTCAGAGTTGTGCGGTATTATCTGTACACCGGCCCCCGCAGGGAGATGCTGGGCACTGGGCTAGTCTGGGTGGTGCTGGAGCCACAGATGGGAGAAGGCAGGCGGGTGGCTTGAAGACACCAAGAGAAACAGCCTCGGCTGGAGCCCCTGCTACACTTATGGACCACAGATTTTGTAGAAGTGGGATGACACATCTGCCTTAGAGAATTATTACAGAATTAAAAATATTAGCACAGGTCAATATCAGGTTCAATTCAACGTAGGCTTGGGAAAATAAGTCTCCTGACCAAATGGCTAAGTGGTAATGGTATCAAATTGTAAACTGGTTGTAAAAGCCCTAGGGTTTTATTTGAATCAAACCATCTTTTATATTCAAAAATCAAAGAAGTTGTGGAAAATAATTCTGTGCAGTTTCTGGTAACCAACACCCAAGATAAACACTGACTTTGTTTTGTATTTAAGGAAGAAAAATGCTGTTAAGAATTCTGCCCCACTTCTTGAATCTGGACTGCCAGGTGACTGCTCTTTTGACCACAGCGTCTAACGATGAGCTATGCCTTACTAGCCCCTGCCACTCATTCGGCTGCAGTGGATTTGGATCACTGGTCAAGCACCAGGATACCTACCCCCCTGCAAAATAACGTCTGCTCACTTATGTGTCAACATGTGGCTTTGCATTTGCTCCCCAATCAGAAAACTGTGGTTTGCTTCTTTTTTTTCCTTCCTTTTAAAAAGGTATCTTGTTTTTTAAGACTTGTGGTTGAATGTTTTTGGCTTCATTTTGATAATTAACAGAGAAGGCAAGTTACATTCATCATTTTAGTTCTCATACGGACTTTGTTTGGGTTCCCAGGCAATCTCTAGTCATTAAGGGATAAAACTCAACTTCTTTCCAAACCACGAAGGGGTGAAGAGATTCTTCCTGGCCTTGCTGGTTAATTAAGCCGGAGAATAGGCTTGGATGACAGGGCATGCTTTGTTTCCCTGAACTTCTGAATGGCTTTGTGTTCTCAGAAGCCCCAACAGATGCTGGCCTGGAATCCAATCAGTCTCCTGGTGAGAATCAAGGAAACAGGGCTGATCCCAGATTTGATGGGAATGGGACAAATGGAACCAAATCTCTGGCTGTGGCTGCCTGAGGAAATCGGAGGGATTTGTATTTGCCTGACCTTCCTTTTGAACTTTATTTTGAGCAAACACAGAACGCTTCTCAGGGTGGAAGACGACAATTCAAGAAAACAAGGGGGCATGTGGCATGCTACGGCACCCAAACAAGGTAACAGAACACAAAAAACTTTTAACCCATTCCATGTGTAGTAGGGAAAAGGGAGGTGGCAGGAGAAGGAACAAGAATGAGCTGGAAGAGAAAAGAAAACAGCGCCGACCGAGGAGAGGCCAGCAGCTGAACACCTGCTGGTGTGTAACTCCACTCAGCTCTTTGTTTCTGGAAGGCAACGTGGGAAGGGGAGCGGGGCAGGGGGAGGGGAGAACCTTGTAGGAGATGCAGCTGAAGAAAAAGAATCCTATTTCCTCATGTAAATCCTAGAGATGCTCAGGCCTGGGTATGTTGGCCGCACAGCACTGAGGAAGTGAGTCAACAGAACTGCCAGGTCTGGGGAAGGTTTGTCCAAAAAGGCTGTGTGCATTACCTTGGTGAGCACTTGCTGCTGCAAGCTGTACCTCCGTCCACTGAACCAAACCAACAACAGAGGATGACATGTCTGTTTACAAAGTCTACCCTTTCCGGGGCGCCTGGGTGGCTCAGTCGTTGGGCGTCTGCCTTCGGCTCAGGTCATGGTCCCAGGGTCCTGGGATCGAGCCCCGCATCGGGCTCCCTGCTCAGCGGGAAGCCTGCTTCTCCCTCTCCCACTCCCCCTGCTTGTGTTCCCTCTCTTGCTGTATCTCTGTCAAATAAATAAAATCTTAAAAAAAAAAAAAAAAAGTCTACCCTTTCCTTCCGTGATTGGGGGTGCGCTGGGAGGCAGGGAGGAAGGCTTGCTGAGACTCTCAGCGGGTGGCAGAACTGCCGAATAAGCGCAATTCCTGGGTCCCTCAGCTCAATTTTCTGCCCGGTGAGGAGGTGGTTCCTGACACACACACACACCTGGTTTCCATTGAGGACCCACTGCTTTTCAAAACTGGGAGCTCCCAGGATTACCGTTAGGCCAGGAGAGGTTTGCTGTGGTTCTCACCCAGGGGACGGCCTGTTACCCGACACCTCCTCTCGTTAGGCATATTGGAGAGGTTCGAAACCAGGGGTAAAGTCTGATGACTAACGACCTATGCTTTGGCTTAGTGCTGGCACGGAACATGTTTTATTTTTTATTTTTTTTAAAGATTTTATTTATTTGACAGAGAGAGACACAGCAAGAGAGGGAATGCAAGCAGAGGGAGGGGGAGAGGGAGAAGCAGGCTTCCTACCGATCAGGGAACCCGACGTGGGGCTCGATCCCAGGAACCTGAGATCATGACCTGAGACAAAATCAAGAGTCGACTGCTTAACCGACTGAGCCACCCAGGCACCCCTCCATGTTTTTTTCCACCATGTTTTAAAATACAGATATATAGCATCACTTAAAAAATTTTTAAGGTAAACTCTACCCCCAACTCTATGTGGGGCTTGAACTCACAACCCAGAGATCAAGTTACATGTTCTTACTGACTGAGCCAGCCAGGTGCCCCTAGCATCACTTTTTATAGCTCCATACTAAACTAATGCGAGATGCTCACACATCTGAACAGGCTGGGCTGTTCAATGCTGTACTTACCATGTGAGGAAAAATAAAATTCTATCTTGTCTAATCCACTGCTATTTTGGGGCTTTCTGTAATTCACAGCCAAATTGATTCTTATTAATATAGGGATGTTTATTCATTTCTTAATGAATCATACTACTCTTTACATATTAATGTTTATCTGTATCATGTATGTGTTAACAACAATTTCCCCAGTTTTTCATTTACCTTTATCTTTGTTTATGCTGTCCTTTGCCAAACAGGATTTAAGTATTTTTAGTCTGGCCTTGATGTAACACTTAGAAGGGTTTTCCCTTCCTAGGGAATGATACAAGTAATTTTCTTTCGCTTTCTTGAAATATTTCCAAAAGGTTAGCCCAGTGTCCCCAAAGAACTACTGAAGGTTTCTCTCTCCACACGGCAGCCAGTGTGATAACTGAAATCTTAAATTCGGCTAAGTCACCCCTCTAGGTAAGCCCTGCAATAGCTCCCACCGTTACCACCAACTCACAGCCTGGCTGGGCCTGCCCTTTCTCACTTGCCTCCCCTAGCTCACTACCTACAAGTCACACCAGCCTTCTTTCTGGTCCCTGAACAGGCTGCATTTGTTTGGTTTCCTGGCCTGCCTTGCTCCTCCTCCTCAGGCAGGCCTCTCTGCAAATGCTGCCTCCCAAAGAGCCCGCCCAGGTCACTCCATCAGAAGGCAGCCTCCTTCCCTCCCCTGTGCCAGCCTCCTCTCATTGCTCCTCCCTAACACTAACCAGACAAAGGACCTGTTTCAGAGTGCAAACTCCATGATGACAGCGCTTTTCTGCTTAGACTAGTCCTGGCAACACTGAATAGTTAAAAATAAAAGAACGGATGAATCTATCATTTCTCCAAGTGATTTTAAGTATCTTTAGAGGAACCTGGCTGGCTCAGTCAGAAGAGCACAGAACTCTTGATCTTGGGGTCATGAATTTCAGACCCACGTTGGGTGTAGAGATTACTTAAATAAAAACTTGAAAAAAAAAATGATATTTTTATCAGACATTAAATTCTCATTTCTGGTCTCCATTTTGTCCCTCTGATCTAGTTATTAGCCTACATGGTTTTGATTAGTGTAGCTTAGTAAAAATTAGTCTCATTTTCAAAATTAGAGGCAATTTTTCAAGGGAAAAAAAAAGCCCTATTGAATTTCAACGGGAATTGCAGCAAAGGTCTAGATTTTAGATTGAAGTGATGTATCTGCAATACCAAGTCTTCCCTCTGAGGGACAAGAGGCTTCTTCATGATCAGGTCATCTTCCTTGTCCTTGGGGAAAGCTGTCACCAGGCCTCCAGGGGGCTTTCGTGCCCTTTCTCAGGCCTTTTGTTTGCTCCAAGTTAGCAGGGTTTTCACTTATGCTCATTCTTTTTGGTAGAACAAATCCTGGCACATACTGCACTGCTTTCCTTACAGAGAGTTTCAAACTTAAAAATTATTTTAAGAAGAATTACTACAGTTTATATTAAAACTTAAGAACAAAGCATTATTTCTCTGTATGTTCACATCTCTTGATGTCCTTCAACATTGTTTTTTATATTTCTTGTTAATTTCTAAAATATATTATTTATATTGCTATATAATGTGAATGACATTCTCTATATTTATTTTGTATCTAGACATCTTTCTACTGCTTCTAATAGCTTTCCAGTTGATTACTCTGTCTTTTCTCAGGCTGAAAATGGTAGATTTCCCTTTCTTCATTACATATAAAAGTGCTTAGAACAGTGTCTGAAACACAGTGGATACCTAATTAACATTGGCAATTATGTTCTATTCTCTTAGCTAACTGAACTGACTAGCAGTTCCAAAACGAAACAGTGGTGATAGTCTTTGATTTTTTGGTAATGCTTTTATGTCTTTCACTATTAAAAACATGCTAAGGACTGTTCTGAAATACGGGTTTTAAAAAAATCAAGAATATTTGATTTTATTACATCTTTTACCATTTAAAGTTATCATATGGTGAGTTATACTGATAAAGCTCTTAATATTGAACCATCCCTGCATTTCTGGAACAATCTCACTTGTTATAGCCTTTCTTTTTTTTTTTTTTAAAGATTTTATTTATTTATTTGAGAGAGAGAGAGAATGAGAGAGAGCACATGAGAGGGGGGAGGGTCAGAGGGAGAAGCAGACTCCCCACTGAGCAGGGAGCCCAATGTGGGACTTGATCCTGGGACTCCAGGATCATGACCTGAGCCGAAGGCAGCCGCCCAACCGAGCCACCCAGGTGCCCTGTTATAGCTTTTCTTTCTTCTTTTTTTTAGATTTTACTTTATTATTTATTTATTAAAAGACTTTTTTAATTTACTTGACCGAGAGAGACAGCGAGAGAGAGAACACAAGCGGGGGGAGCTGGAGAAGGAGAAGAAGTCTCCCCGCTGAGCAGGGAGCCAGAAGCGGGGCTCGATCCCAGGATGCTGGGATCATGACCCGAGCTGAAGGCAGACGCTTAATGTCATAGTTTGCTCCTTAGAAGCTAGCCACCCAGGTGCCAGCCCCTAGATTTTATTTATTTATTTTAGAGAGAGATAGAGATTGAGCAGGGGGGAGAGGGGCGGAGGGAGAGAAAGAGAGAATCCCAAGTAGACTCCCTGCTGAGCATGGAGCCCCACTCGGGGTTCAATCTCATGATCCTGAGATCATGACCTGAGCTGAAATCAAGAGTCAGACACTCAACCGAGCCACCCAGGTGCTCCAATCACTTGGTCATAGTTTCTATTTGCTGATATTTTATTTAGAGAATTTAAAACCTATATTAAGTTAGAAGGATCTGTATTTTTCTTTTTTGGGGGTTATCTCGGTCATGTTTTGGTATGAGCATTATGTTGGCTTTATACAAACATATGTAAAACTATCTTTCCTTGTCTATGCTCTGGGACTTATTTCAGATGGCAAAAAAGTTTTATTCTAAATAATGTGCCCATAAACTTTTTGGGCATGCTGCTTTTCTGAGGAGTAGCTTTCTGATTACTTTCTCATTTTTTTCCTGTGGTTACTGGTCCATGTAATTTCCTGTATTTTCATAAGTCACAATGTGTTATGTATATGTAAAATCCCTTTCATTGAGTTACCTTACCAGTATTTTCCCCTACAAAGCAACAGGCAGTCATGCATTCACTTACTGTGGGGTCGGTCCAGAGAGAGCATCTTGAACACTCCTGGCAAGGGGCTCCCGGCGAGCGAGGATGCTGGCAGAAATGGTCATATCCACTGATAGATACTCGACAGAGGTAGCACATTTGGGCACCACAGCGGCAAGACATGCGGTTGCAGCCTTCGGATTTGATGAGGCCAGTCCCACACTTGTGGCATTTTCTAATGCGGGCTGCAGTCATTTTTTCTTCACTAAGAACAGAACACATGAATGGAGACAGCAGGGAAGAGGACGAGGAGAGAAAAGTACTCTGGGCACTAAGTACGTCTTCCCACAGGTGACTGCCCAGCCCTTTTGGTGACATCTGAAAAGTGAAAAGAACCTATGCTTTGGAGTCGAGAACTCATTTAGTTCATTAGTTGTAGGACCCTGAATAAGGTACTCAACTGCTTGGAGACTCAGTTACCTCATTTTTAAATTAGGAAAACCCAATTTCTTCACCATGTTTTGAGGATTATTACAGGTAAGATAGAAAGTACCCCGGCACAGTGCGTGACACCTACCATTTAGAAAATGATTATTCTGTTTGTTATAGGAGTCCCTGTAGGCTTAAAATGGAGAGAAAAAACTCAGGGTGTTCCTTAATAACATGTTTTATATATACGAGGCTGGCTAACGAAGAGCCAGTAAGCCTAAACCTTGGTTATGAACACACTTTGGATTTTATCCATTTTTTTTTTTTTAAGAGGTGGGGGGAGAGGGAGGGGTGGGGAGAGGGAGAGAGAGAATCCCAGGCAGGCTCCACGTCCAGTGTGGAGCCCAACACGGGGTTCAATCTCACGACCTTGAGATCATGACCCAAGCTGAAATCAAGAGTTGGAAGCTTAACTAAGCCACCCATGTGCCCCCCCTACCTTGGATTTTAAATACTTAGTGTGGGGTGGGGAGACACAGTTGGGGACAATCCAACAGTCAGTTTATACCTTCTTCCTGTTGGCAGTGCTCACCTCCATGTCAAAATCCCACATTCCCACACTCCCTTTTATTGAGGGTATCGGCATGCCCTTGAGGGGGGAGTTGGCCCTGGCTAATGGGAAGTTTGCAGGAAAGCTACCTGTTTCCAGAAGCACTTTAACTGATATGGAGGGGCAGGTGACTAGAGCCAAAATGACACATCTTGGCTCTTTACCAAGAGCTGGCACTGCTGAATTAGTTTCTTCTGTAGTGCCCTGTTCCTAACTCTAAAATTACCCTCGCTACCCTGGACTATAACTGTTTGTGTGTCCGTCTTCCTCTACTAAGTTGAGTTCCTCGAAGGTGTCAAAAAGCATGCCTATGGAGACTAGGGAAAGCAGGAATGACCCCAATGGTGGAGAAGCCCTGAAACTGGGACTTAACCCAGTGCTCTGAGCATTTCTCTTCCTTCCAAGTGGGAACCCAGAGTGGTGGCCAGGGATGTGCTTCCCTGTAAAGACTCAACAGTCTGGGGATGAGTTGTTTTGGTTTTGTTTTTTTTTTAGATTTTATTTATTTATTTGAGAGAGAGAGACACAGCGAGAGAGGGAACGCAAGCAGGGGGAGTGGGAGAGGGAGAAGCAGGCTTCCCGCGGAGCAGGGAGCCCGATGCGGGGCTCGATCCCAAGACCCCTGGATCATGACCTGAGCCGAAGGCAGACGCTTAATGACCGAGCCACCCAGGCACCCCTGGGGATGAGTTCTGACCTGCAGGCTCTCTCCTCACACTGAGAAACAGCCTTCTTCCTCCCACAGCTCCCAGGGTTTCTAAGTAAGGGAAGCCAGGTGAGTCTAGGGTCACGCAAGTGTTTTTAATTACTGATATTTAGAAGACTGTCATAGTTTGCTCCTTAGAAGCTAGATTATGTGCTTAAAAATAGAAAAATGAACTAGGAAATTGGCTGGTATTCATTTAGGTCTAATTTTTGAATGGTCCAAAATGCAGGAAGGCTCTGACTTGAAAAGAATTTAAACCCAGTTCAAGTTACAGAAGAATAAATGAGTTCTAAGTTTTGCTGAATAGGAAACATCGTCAAGGAGACAAAGTTTAAATAAAGTGAATTTGTTATTGTCAACTTAATAATATAGCACACATGTTCATGATTTCAGTTACTCAGCAACTGTGAAGACCCTTCTCAATGCTCCCTGTTAAGACTTACAAGGTTCTGATGCAAAAGTTTCCAAGATGAAAACCTGTGGCCAAGACACAACTTGCAATTTTCTACAGCACAAACTTTCCGTGTAAGAGCACCTTCAAGACTGATGTGTGGGGGCGCCTGGGTGGCTCAGTTGGTTAAGCGGCTGCCTTCGGCTCAGGTCATGATCCTGTGGTCCTGGGACTGAGCCCCACGTCCGGCTCCCTGCTCAGCAGAGAGCCTGCTTCTCTCTCTCCCTCTGCCTGCCACTATGCCTACTTGTGCTCTGTCTCTATCGCTCTGTCAAATAAGTAAATAAAATCTTAAAAAAAAAAAAAAAAAAAAAGACCGATCTGTGGCTTTAAGCTGTCATGCTCTGGGGGCCTGGGGCTGGCCGACTTTTTCCCTGGGTAGCTGCGATGGCTATAGTGAGGGAGAGAAGTGGATGAAAAGAATCAAGGTTGGGGCGCTTGGGTGGCTCAGTCAGTGAAGTGTCCAATTCTTACTCTTGGCTCAGGTCTTGATTTCATGGTCATGAGTTTGAGCCCTGCACCTACTTAAAAAAAAAAAAAAAAAGATCCAGGGTTACGGAGTCCTTTCCTGAAGGCTTGGGAAGAGGGTGCATTTATTTGCTTGCTCTGTTCCACCAAGCTGTCAGACACCAAAGTAATAATGGATATGGGATGGGAGAAAAGGCACTCCTAGATGAATGGAGGAATACACAAAGAGTGCCCACCACTGAACATTGCTCTAAAGTTCATATAGCTGTTCAACGCTGCATGAATATCCACTCAAGTCCTCATTTCTGCGCTCATAAGACTAGTACTAGGTAGGGCCAGAATAACTCTGTACCAAAAAAAGACTGCTTTTATAGACTGTGGTGACCACCTATCCAGTAACACGAAAGTGCAAAACGGGATGAGAAATCAGTTGATTCTTTTGGGAGAAGAGTGATTTGGGAACTAGATTCTAAACTAGGCAGGAAACAAACAGCCCTACAGGATGTGTTTCTGGGCAAGACAGGAAGAGAAGCCTGGGCTGCAGCTGTGTCTCCCGACCTTGTGTTCAAACAGGAAGGTTCACTGCCTTCCCCTACATAACCAGCCTAGGTCCTACAGCTCCAAGAGTATTTGTTCTCACTTTTTTTTTTTTAAGATTTTATTTATTTATTTGACACAAAGAGACACAGCGAGAGAGAGAACACAAGCAGGGGGAGTGGGAGAGGGAGAAGCAGGCTTCCCGCCAAGCAGGGAGCCCGATGTGGGGCTCGATCCCAGGACCCCGGGATCATGACCTGAGCCGAAGGCAGACGCTTAACGAACAGGTGCCCCCTGTTCTCACCACTTTTAAGTATGTTGGTAATTTCATCTCCATAATACATAGATACAAATATGCTCTGTACTTAACAGATGAAGAAACTGAGGCACAGAATGACTAAAAAATTTGTTCAAAGTTCTTAACTACAGCTATCCATAGTGATTACTCAATCAATCTGTACTGACTTTATCAATAAGACATCATTCTTAGGGGCAGAACAAAGGCTCAGGCGGCAACAACAGAAAACCTCCGCTTCTCCCAATCCAAACCAGACGTAACTTGTCTACGGTAACAAGAGCAAATTTTTTTGGGAGATGGTTCATAAACTGGCTGAAAGACAATTCCAGATGAGAAATTTAGAGTGTTCTTGGCAATAGCTCAAGTGCTAGACTAAGTATACTGCCTGACGAGATGACTACTTTGAAGAAAGAGTAAATTTGGACATTTCCATCACTTTAAGGCCATGCCACTGGGCAGCTGGTAGCTGCTCTAAATTATAAAGGCTGGCTGATAGGGGTAAGCCTAGATTTGAGGAAGCAACGCTAGACTTTTCTAGTTGGAGTGGCATGTGTGATTACTACGTATGGCATCCGACTGTTGCCATAAACTTAATCACATCTACAAGGTCCCTTCGCCATGTCAGGTAAAGATATTCACAGGTTCTGGGGATTAGGACCTCTGCCCACCACAGTCTGCCCTCCGGCCTCCAGATTCATATCCACCCTACACCCCTACAGTCACCTCAACCCAGGACCCCAAAGGTCTCAAATACCATGGTGTCGCTCGGAGTCCCAAATCTCACCATCTAAATCAAATACAGGTGAAGACTCTGGATATGACCCATTCTGGGACAACTTCCTTTCCAAAAAGGGAGAAAATGGAAGGAAAAAAAGGAGTCATCACTTACAATCAATTTAGAAATCCAGCTGGGCAAACTCCCTTATATTTCAGATCTGAGAACCCTCTGTGGTCATGGCACTACTGAGTAAGCCTCTCTTTTCTCAAGAAAGGTAGTGTGTTTGCAGCAGAGTAGATTTTAGTCAGCCCGCTTCCTCTAGAACTCTGGGCATCTGGTGGACTTGTTCCTTCCACACACTGCGTCTTTCAGTCCAAGCTGACAGGGTTTCTGCTGATATGAGCATTCTCATCCACAGCTGGCTCCTAGACAAGCCCATCTCTACTTCGGGTTTCTGCTGAGATGGCTGAGGGGTGATGCCTGAGCTTCCTAGAGGCTCTCTTGGTCTGACTGAAGGGATCTGAAGGGTTCCCCCTTGACCTCCTGAGAGCCTTTACGTGACTGAAGACTTGGACATCTGGAACACATCCTGATCTTCTCTCTAGGAGCATGCTTTTCCTGACAGCTAACGTCTTAATTTTGGGGTCTTCTGTCACCTGGGCAGGATGGGAGTTTCAGAAACAACCAAATCCTGTTCCTGCCCCTCAATCTCTCCTCCCGCTCACTTTCCTCTCGCCACCGCTCAGCCCACAAGTTTCCTCAGCTACATGTCCAGACCCATCATCTACACCTTCTGCTTTCTGCACGACTGCAGATGAACCAGCTAAGCTTCCTGCCACCGAAACGAGAACACGCTCTGTGCTTACTTCTGAGTCCTCATCAGCAGACCTTTACAGCCACAGCTCCACGAGCAGTCCGTTTGTGGGGATTCAGGTATTCTCCAAGGTAATTTTGGCTTTGCCCATAATGCTCCTCACCTGCTTCTGAGTCCTCAAGGGGGAGGTTTCTAAAATCCCTATTTCTACTAGTTCACGGCAATCTAGGCTTTTTTCTACCATGCTTTTCAAAATTGCTTCAGCCTCTACCCATTGCCCAATTCCAAACGTACTTCCACATTTCTAGGTATTTGTTACAGCAGCACCCCACTTCTGGCCCCCATATTTGCGTTAGTTTTCTACTGCTGCTGTAACAGACCACAATTTTATTAGCTTAACGTAATACAAATGCATTCTTTTACAGATCTGTAGCTCAGAAGTCCAGCACAGGTCTCCTCAGACAAAAATCAAGCTGTCACTGAGCTATGTCACCTACTCTGGGAGAGAATCTATTTGCTACTCTTGTGGGCTGTCAGCAGAATTCTTTGGGGCTGTGGGACTGAGATCCCTGTTTTCTTACTGGCTGCCAACTGAAGGTTGCCCCCTGTTTCTAGAAATGGCCACATTCCTTGGCTCAAGGCCTTCTTCCTCCAACTCCAAAGCCAGCAGCAGGGTCTGTCCATCACTACACCTCTATCTGACCAGAGAAAGGCTCTCTGCTTTTAAGGAGTCATGTGATTATAGACTGGGCTCACCTGGATAAACCAGGATCATCTCCCCACCTCAAGGTCCATAACCTCAATCACATCACTTCAAGTCCCTCTGGCCTTAATAAGGTAACAGGCTCCCAGGTTCCAGAGATTAGGACAGGGACATCTTTGGGGGTCATTAGTCTGCCTACCAAATTTAAAATCCTGCTATGCCACTTACTACCTGCAGGATCACGTGCAAGTTTCTTGGGCTCTGCCTGTTGTATCGTTTTGTAAAATGAGGATAATATTACCTACTTGTGGTGGACACTGGAAGACTGTTAACTGCCCCTAATAGTCATTTCCCATTTCATTCTCTTAGTAATGAAACGTACTCCTCACCCTTTGAATTTAAGCTGGACATAAAATCACCCGGCTAGAGATTACATATGGTGTCTGCCTTGAAGCTAGGTTGTGGCCACACTCAGTCTAGACCAACAGGGTAGCAGACAGACACAGACACAAACACACACACACACCTTACAACTTAAAAAGCTGCCTGGCTGGCAGCTTTTCTCTTTCTCCTTTTCTATGGGCTGGAGTGTAAATGTGGCTACAACCCAGTCACCATAATGTAGATGAGAACACCACCTTAGGGAATGGTGAAGCAATGTGATAAAAGAACCTGGTCTCTGAATGACCTCATGGGAAAGATCTGCCTGGTAAGGCTGGGCTATTACAGGAGAAAGAAATGGGCTTCTGTATCATTTAAGCCAACGTATTTAATGAGTTAATATTTGTAAAGTGCTCAGCCACACAGGGAATGCTAAACAGTAATGGTGCTTATTATTACTGACTGCATTATTCTGCATTCTGGAGGCTATAATGCTGCTTAATGTCTCAGGCCACCGGTATCCTATAGGAAGCACGGGTATAAGCAATATTCGTGCAATCTAATCTAGTTAAAATGTGTGATCTGCTTATTCGTTCAGATCACGAGGAGAAGAGGACTAATATGTACTGAATTCGCACTCCAGGACCAGCTCCACGAGGCTGAAGAGACAAGCCAACAGAGGGGGTTAGGGTCACTTCCTGAGGTTACTCTCGACTGGGGTGGCCCGAGCGCTTGTCCTTCCCACAACACTCACTGCCCTCCCTGGCCAAAGGGCCGGCTAACGGGGGAGCTAAGAACCAGTCGCAAGCCCCTGAAATGAGGTTACTCACATGGAGGTTCGGTACTTGATGTCATCTTTCTCAGCCAGCTCTTCACAAGTGAGGCCATTGTGCTCTTTCCAGAGTCCCTGACACTTCCTACAGGTTTCCTGGGGATAGAGGAGACACACAAAGACAGTTCCTGGTGAGGAGACACCATACAAATAAATAAATAAAATCTTAAAAAAAAAAAAAAGTTTCTGTTCAAAAACAGGAAATGCAAAACAAGCTTCATGTGGCTTGAGTTTTTTCTGATGATGGCTCTCCCTTTTAGCAGGGATATTTCTAAAGACATCTCTCAAGAGAAAAGAATCATGAGAAGCAAGCATGGGGAAACTTTCTTCTCCTTAGAGCAGAAAAAAAAGTGTTGCCCCCATCACCCAATTGGTAAAAGGCCTTCTAAAAAGGAGCCACCTGAAAAAAACCCACAAAACACAAAAGACAGACTTATGTGATCTTGAGTTTTTCTTTTTTCTTTTTTAAAGATTTTATTTATCCATTTGAGAGAAAGAGAGAATGAGCACAGAGGGAGAGAGAGAGGGAGAAGCAAACTCCCTACTGAGCAGAGAGCCGATGTGGGGCTTGATCCTAGGACCCTGAGATCTCTGAGATCCAAGCCAAAGACAGACACTTAACCGAGTGAGCTACCCAGGCGCCCCTGATCTTGGGTTTTTAAAACCCAAGGGTTTGGATCTCGTTAATTTCTGTAATCCCCAAGCCCAGTGTTCCATTGTTGGTCAGGCATAGATTACATCTGTTGAACTGAAGAATGGTCTAGATTAGGATTACTAGGGGTCCTTATGAGAGACAACCCCCTAAGTCATCCCTTACTCATAAACACAGATATCAACCTCCACAGCTTAACTCCATATATAAACATAATTTTCAAAAAAGATTTATTTACTTATATATTTGAGAGAGACAGAGAGAGAGAGAGTACATGAGCAGGAGGAGCACAGGGAGAGGGAGAGAGAAACTCAAGCAGACTCTGTGCCAAGCCTGACATGGGGCTTGATCTCATGACCCTGAGATCAGGACCTGAGCTGAAACCAAGGGTCGGACACTCAACCAACTGTGCCACCCAGGTGCCCCTATAAACATGAATTTTTTTTTTTTAAAGATTTTATTTATTTATTTGAGAGAGAGAATGAGAGAGAGAGAGCATGAGAGGGGGGAGGGTCAGAGGGAGAAGCAGACTCCCCGCTGAGCCGGGAGCCCGATGCGGGACTCGATCCCAGGACTCCAGGGTCATGACCTGAGCCAAAGGCAGTCGCTTAACCAACTGAGCCACCCAGGCGCCCCTATAAACATGAATTTAAAAAAATTACTTTTTATTCTAGAAGCTTTCCTACTTTACAAAATTTGTATGTGTCAGGAACTATTTCACACCTATAAAAAGAATTTAAAGAGGGGCGCCTGGGTGGCACAGGTGGCACTTCCCTGCTCGGCAGGAGGCCTGCTTCTCCCTCTCCCACTCCCCCTACTTGTTTCCCTCTCTTGCTGTGCCTCTGTCAAATAAATAAATAAAATCTTTAAAAAAAAAAAATTTAAAGAAACATTAACCCAGTTAAATTTCCATTACGTGGAAATTACAACCTTAATAAGTACAATGAAGGAAAAGTTGGGTGTTGTCAGCTTTAACTGGGAACCTGATCTAGTCTCGGGAGGGGAACAGTGAAGGCTTGAGAATTGGAGTCTGAGTTCTGAAAGATGAGTCAAAGATAGTGAAAGGAGAACAGCATTCCAGACAGAGGAAAAGAAAGAGAATACTCTGGCAGATGAAGCTGGGCAAGATGAAGCTGGTTCCTATGCTGGACTGCAGAGAGTGAAAACAGGCCTGGTGAAGCCTGCAGGGATCAGGCCATGTGGATGTGACCATCAGTCTGGCCTTTGTCTTAAGAGTGCCAGGAAGGTGTCCAGAGGTGTTAAGCATGGAAACATCATGATTAGGTATGTGGTTTAAAAGATCACTGTGTGTGGACAACAGCCTGGAAGGAAGAAAGAATGGACATGCCAAAGACAGTCAGGAAACTGGTAAAGTCACCCAGTACAGAGACTGAGAAGGCCCAGACCAGGGAGGTAGGTGAGGGCAGGAAGGAAAGTTCACTGATTAGAGAGAAACTCAAGAAGGTGATTTCTTGGTTTCTGGTTCGTGCAACCCAAGATATAGATGGAGCTTGGCAACAGTGGAAAAGGTCTGGCTTGGGATGCCTGGGTGGCTCAGTCAGTTAAGCGTCTGCCTTCGGCTCAGGTCATGATCCCAGGGTCCTGGGATTGAGTCCCACATCGGGCTCCCTGCTCAGCGGGGAGCCTGCTTCTCCCTCTGCCTGCCACTCCCACTGCTTGTGCTTTCTCTCTAACAAATAAATAAAATCTTTAAAAAAAGAAAAGGTCTGGCTTGTCCATCCGTGGGACACCACTGGCGATGTCTGGCAGTGAGCCTGGGTATCAATGTTTAGCATTTGGGAGTGGCCAGGTTAGGGGTCACCAGGAGACATACTAGATTATGTCCTGATGTCAATTCTAGAAACACTCCCATTGGTGTAGTTGCCACTTATTATTGAACTTTCTCTAACATATTCTGCTGAGATGACTCAATAAGGCACAGAATAGTATGTACAGTATAGATGCTATCATTTCTACAGAACAAAGGTGGTGGTAGTGGGGGCGGGGGCGGGGGTGGGGAGAATACAGTGACCTATAAAGTCAACCTGAAAGGTTACCTAAGAAATTGGTAGTGCTGACTGTCCCAGTGGCTGGAAGACAGGGGTGAGACTTCTTACTGCAGGCTTTTTTCATCTTTTGAATCTTATACTATATAAATGTACTACCTAATTAAAAAATAAGTAACATTTAAAAAGATAGAGAAATGAAGCAGACTGCTTGGGGAGCTGAGAACCTGAACAACCCTTTGGTGGATGTTGTAAACAGGCTTCAATCAGTGGAATGAGGTGGGTAGGGGTAGAGATGAGCCGATTAGAAATTCGATATTACACACCACTGCTTCCAAGGGATGCGATGTTTTTTGGTCCCATACCTACATTCCTTGCCAGTGAACAGAGGCTAAATCAGTAGTGACTTAATTATTACATACCAAAATGTAAAGCAACCGCAAACCTGTTTTTAAAAGACTGTGCCTGACTATTCTGGGAAAAGGGAGGATAAACAACAGCTGGAGAATAGACGAGCTGATATCTGGATCCTAACCTTTCAAACAATAATAACCTAGCCACCCACCAGGAAGAACAGCTTGACAACAATGCATGGCATTAGACCGCTTTTTTAGCATTCCTGGTGATGCAGTTATTAATTCATGGGACCTTCTTCATAAGAAAGAACCCATTTTCTAAGTGAGACACAGTCTGTACCAGCAAGATGGCCTGGCCAAATGGAGTCAGTTGTGAGCAAGAGGTCAGAGGACGCCACCACTCACTTCCAGAATCACAGCAGTTCTCTGGCAAATCCAGGGGTGGATTTTCAGCCACGGTGTTTCTCAATGAAGGGCCGAGGAGTCCCAGAGAATAAAACGGAAATGTCTTTTGAACAGACTAACTAGCTAGACACTGAAACCCACAATTAAAATATCGCAGGAGAATAGCAATCTGGGTAAATTTAACATTTGGAGCTTTCTGTGTTGTTTCTTTAAAATGTACCCTTCGGGCGCCTGGGTGGCTCAGTTGGTTAAGCGACTGCCTTCGGCTCAGGTCATGATCCTGGAGTCCCTGGATCGAGTCCCGCGTCGGGCTCCCTGCTCGGCGGGGAGTCTGCTTCTGCCTCTGACCCTCCCCTCTCTCATGTGCTCTCTCTCTCTCATTCTGTCTCAAATAAATAAATAAATAAATAAATAAAAATCTTTAAAAAAATAAGTAAATAAAATGTACCCTTCTCTTGTAAACAGTGTGAATTTCTCTCAAGCTTTGTTCTTAGACTCAACAGATGCTTAAACAACACTAGGCAGAAGAAACGTTGATACATTTCTTTTTTTTTTTTTTAATTTTTTTTTAAAGATTTTATTTACTTATTTGTCAGAGAGAGAGAGCACAAGCAGAGGGAGAAGCAGGCTTCCCGCTGAGCAGGGAGCCTGATGTGGGACTCGATCCCGGGACTCCAGGATCATGACCTGAGCCGAAGGCAGTCGTTTAACCAACTGAGCCACCCAGGCGTCCCTCTTGATACATTTCTAACACAAAGATAATTACATTCTTCAAAGTGAGGTTAATGAGAAGGTCCTAAGGACCATTTTGGAAGGCAGAGTACACTCTGCATGCAACTTCAAAACACCCAGCACAAGCATATCCCAGCTATCAGATCCAATCAGCACAGGGATGCAGTCATTAAGGACTGCTGTGGGTCTGGGTTCTTCATGGCAAAAGAGAGATTTCTGGTTAACTTTTATGCTGCCCCTTTAGTCTCAAGATGCATCAAGGTGTTCGGACTATTCACTGAGGTCTCAGCTTTGCAATATAAAGAACACACTCCATAGCTTCCCTTCACCCACTTTCTGCTGCTTAAATACTGTTTTATGGGCAAGGCAGAGATTAAGCCTGGCTTCAGATGACCCTGTCAGAGAGCTGAGAGTTCTTCATTAAACAGCTTCCTCAAAGACCAGCGAACACATGCCCCAGTCATCACCTCTTCTATGCACAGCTGAGCTTCCTGCTGCTGGTAAAGAACCCAAGAAAATCTGATGAGGCCAAGAGTCCCCCAAGTCACCAGGCTTTGTCCTCCTTGCTCACCACCCCTCCAGGCCTACTACGAAGTTGCCTGGCTCTCTGTGCACCCTGCATCTTACCTGGACTTCCAGTCTTGTCTAGGCAGTGGAACATAGCAGAAACTGCTCACTTATTTTTAAATGATTCCTCCAGTGAAACTTCTAGATCCACTCTTCAGGGTAGAGAAGTTGCTGACCTAGATATGGGGCATGAGGCTGTGGCCGATTCAAACAATCTCTGAAATTCAAGTGCTCTGCTTTGCCATCTCAGGCACTCCAAAAATGGTGGGGCTGTTAGTTCCCAAACCCCTTAAATCAAAAGATGAGGCCCGGGTACCTGACACTTCACAAATGCTTAGCAAACTCCAGGAGCCACAGGGCCATGTGCATTAGACCATGCATGTCTCTCAGTTGTCAAGGTCACCGTTTCTTCCCCACCTCCAGGTCCAAATGACACATGGACACCAACTTAGTCCAGCAAGAGATTTTAAGACAGGAAAAAACACCACGAGACTGATGCTGGAACCCTTGAGAATTAATAAAACTGGGCAAACTTAAAACTCAGCAGAATCAGGGCTTTTCCTTCCTTTAACTAAGGAAATCCAAGAACTTCTGTTTTTCCCAGGGTAAGGGTGCACACAGTCTCTTGAAGAAGTGAGATAAGTGAGCAACCCACATGGAACACAGTGGAGTTAAGTATAATAGTGCACACACATGTGGGCTTGTATACACATAAAGACAGCAAAGAAGAGGGGGAGGAGCTCAGTCAGACAAGAGTTCTTTGAGGAGTTGGCATCTTCATGAGACTGAATAAAGCAAGTATCACGAGTGATGAGAACACCCAGGCAACCAATACAGTATTCCTCCCATCAGGATTGAGATCTCTCTGGGTGGTGCCTTCCCCAGCTCCAACGGCCATCAGAGCCAAGTATCTAAAATGCAGAACCAGATCTCCAAACAGTTCAACAATGAAATGATAATGTTAATATTTTAATGAGCACAAAAGAATTGCACATCATTAAATAAAATTAAAGTATAATTTTACCCCACCCTCTTAAATTTTCTAATATCTAAGCATGTTTTGCAATGTATGTTACAACAGTATCACACATACTTTATAAATAAATAAACATAAACTGGGGGGTGTTCTGCTCTACACAATTCTTCTGATGCAGTGAGCAATCACAACGCTGTGTATCTACTGCTCTAGATACTGGAAAATCACGGAAGAGACCTAGACGGGGCAGCAATCTGTCCGGGGGCTTGTTTTTCCAAAAGCTTTGATGAATGGAAGAAGCTAGACCAGAGGTGTGAAGATGGCTGAACAGCAACTGGAACAGTCTATGGAAGAGATGAGAGTGAGAGAAGCCTGCAGTGATTCTGGGGTTCTGACTTATGACACCACTGGGCTGGTAGAAACATGAACTTGGATCAAGTGATGCAGGAGAAGCAGATCTGAGTGAGGGTGGGAAGCAGAGGTGTGAACATAAGTTTAATTTTAGACTAGCTTCCTTATTTAAGAGCGAGCGAGCGAGCAAGCACGCCCATACATGAGTGGGGGAGGAGGAGAGGGAGAGAAAGAATCCCAAGCAGACTCCGCACTCAGCATGGAGCATTACATGGGGCTTGATCTTACAACCCTGAGATTATGACCTGAGTCAAAAGAGTTAGGACACTCAACTGACTGAGCCACCCAGATGTCCTTATTCACTCTTGATATTGTCCTATTGCTTGTCATATGCTGTATGAGATGCTGGGGATAGCAATAAGCAAGTTAGACTGAGTTTCTACCTTCTTTTTCTTTTTAAGTAAGCTCTATGCCCAATGTGGGGCTCGAACTCACGACCCTGAGATCAAGAGTCACGTGCTTTACCAAATGAGCTAGCCATGCGCCCCACTACCTTTTTTTTTTTTTTTTAAGATTTTATTTGTTTGAGAGAGAGAGAGAGAGGAAGGGAGGGAGGGAGAGATCATGCGAGTAGGTGGTGGGGGAGGAGCAGAGGGAGAGGGACAAGCAGAATCTGTGCTGAGTGTAGAGCCCAATGCAGGGTTGATCCCATGACCTGAGATCATGACCTGAGCCAAAACCAAGAGGCAGATGCTCAACTGACTGAGCCATGCAGGCACCCTTCTCCCTGCAATACGTCCTTGAAGTGTATGTTTTAGTGAAAAAGAGAAATATGAAACAAACAGGACACACAGCTGCAACAGTGATAGAACATTTCAGAGGAATAGCCCTAGGTGCTGTAAGGGCAAAATAGCAGTTATATTAGTTTGGAGACCAAGAAAGCCTTTTTGAGGCTGTGACATGGAAGCAGAGCCCTGAAGGGTGTGCACTGTTAGCCAGGTATGGGGGGAAGAGTGTTCCAGGCAGAGAGAAGGAGGTGTGTAAGGGCTTTGAAGCAGAAGACCTGTCTCACTGGAGGAGCACAGAGGAAGCTGGTTTGGCTGGAGCTCAAGGGGCAAGGCTTGGAGTGGCCAGTGAATCCTGCTTCCTGATGCTTCCTGCTGCAGGCACTGAGGCTGGAAGGAAGAGTCTGGAAAGCCAGGGCGTGGGTGGGAAATGCAATGCTCTGATTTACATTTTCAAAAGATCATGCTGTTTGCACAGGCAGGGAATGGCTCCTGATGGTGGAGACTAGACTGTAGGACCTTACAGCAATCTCCTCACTGAAACTCGGGCCAAATAAATAACTTCTAGGGGAACAAGCCCTAGAGTCTGGATTTGATTCTTGGCCAGACTTCCTTCATAGCCCTCCACCAATAAGGCTATGACCTACTTCCTAAACCAAGCTGTGCCAACACTGAGCCTGGCAGGGGTAAGGCCGGCCTGTGACTGGGGAAAATGGCAATGGGCCTATCTTTTCTTGTTAGGAATAAGAGAACCACTTTTCTAATATGGCTTCTGAAAGGGACTTTATTTTGAAAAGCATACAGATTTTTAGTTTTGGCTCTTTAGATGAGCTGCCCACTGAAATGTTTTCTATATGTATGGGAGCATCATTAAAAAAAATATTTTATCCCAAGTTTTTACTTAAATTCAAGTTAGTTTAACATATAGTGTAGTACTGGTTTCAGGAGCAGAATTTAGTGATTCATCATTTACATACAATACCCAGTGCCTCATCATAACAAGTGCCCTTCTTAATGGCCATCACCCATTTGGCCCACCCCCATCCAACTCCCCCAAATTTTATTTTTTCTCTTTTTAAAAAAGATTTAGGAGCACCGGGTGGCTCAGTTGGTTAACCGAATGCCTTCGGCTTGGGTCACGATCCTGGAGACCCAGAATCGAGTCCTGCATCGGGCACCCTGCTCAGCGGGGAGTCTGTTTCTCCCTTCAACCCTCCCCTGTCTCATACTCTCTCTCAAATAAATAAATAAAATCTTAAAAAAAAAAGATTTGAGAGAAAGAAGAGAGAACATGCACTTTGGGAGGGGGGCAGAGAGAGAGGGAGAGAGAGAGAATCCTAAGCAAACTCTGTGCTGAGCCCTGAGCCAGCCCAACATGGGGCTTGATCTCATGACCCTGAGATCATGACCTGAGCCGGAAAAAAGAGTCAGACGCTTAACCAGTGGTGCCACCAAGGCACCCCAGGACGGGGAGCAACTTTTTTTTTTTTTAAGATTTTATTTATTCATTTGAGACACAGAGATACAGAGAGAGAGAGAGCATGAACAGTGGGAGAGGCAGAGGGAGACAGAGAAGCAGACTCCCTGCCGAGCCAGGAGCCTGATGTGCGGCTCGATACCCGGACCCTGGGATCATGACCCGAGCCAAAGGCAGACGCTTAACCATCTGAGCCACCCAGGCACCCCAGGAAGGGGAGCATCTTTTTTTTTTTTTAAAGATTTTTTTTTTTATTTATTTGACTGAGAGAGATACAGCGAGAGAGGGAACACAAGCAGTGGGAGTGGGAGAGGGAGAAGCAGGCTTTCCGCGGAGCAGAGAGCCCGATGCGGGGCTCGATCCCAGGACCCTGGGATCATGACCTGAGCCGAAGGCAGACGCTTAACGACTGAGCCACCCAGGCGCCCCTGGAAGGGGAGCATCTTTAACATGCGTCTTGAACTCACACATTCCTCCTGCTACCCCACCCACAGCACTGGCTCAAGGTTCCAAACCTATACATCTTCCACTACATGGTGCTTCACACACAAAGCTCATTTCTTTTTTTTTTTTTTTTTAAGATTTTATTTATTTGTTTGACAGAAACACAGCGAGAAGGAACACAAGCAGGGGGAGTGGGAGAGGGAGAAGCAGGCTTCCCACTGAGCAGGGAGCCCGATGCGGGGCTGGATCCCAGTACACTGGGATCATGACCCGAGTGGAAGGCAGACACTTAACGACTGAGCCACCCAGGTGCCCCCACAATCCTCATTTCATCTTCACACCAACTCGACAAGGAAGTACTGGACCATTATCTCTATTCTTTTTTTTTTAAATTTATTTTTATTTTTTGACAGGGGTGGGGGGGTGCAGAGGGAGAGGGAAAGAGAGAATCCCAACCAGGCTCACTCTCACGACCCTGAGATCATGACCTGAGCGGACGTTTAACGACTGAGTCACCCAGGCACCCCTCCATTTTTTTTTTTAAAAAGTAAATGAGAAAAGGAAGACTCAGAGAGGCAAATTAACTTGTTTAAGGCCACGAAGCTATGGACTCTGCTTCATTCCAAATCCACTTGCTCTTTCCACTGTGTTCTCACTGCTTGCCAGCATGGTGTTTGCTAGCAAGAACAGGACATTGTTTACTGGAAAACCCAAGGGCACGAGGCTATGAGACAAGCCCTGAGGTTACAATGGGCATTTTGTGTGAGAGCAGATGAAAGAGCAGCAAGGCCATGGAGAGCCCAGCGTCAGGGTTTGGAGGGCGCGGACGAGCAGCTGCAGCTGCGCAGGATGCCTCCTTCCCTGTGCTTCCTGGAGAGCTGGGAATGACCCAGCAAGGGGCAGGATGGGCTAGGATTAAACCCGAGCATACCATTTCTTAATGATAATGATAGGAACCTGTTAATCAAGCAATCTTAGACTGGACACATACGAGGAAGTAGCTTTTCCTGCTACCTTTGGCCAGCTGCATGTCTGGTGGGGCACCGGAGGAAGTGTATTTTTAGATTTCCATTAGATGTGCAAACAGGCTCAACATGAGTGTTCCACACCAGAACCAAGTATCACTTACTTGGTTCTTCTGTCACCCAGCCCCTGGGCCCTCATTTGTACATATTTGCCACTCACTTCCCCAAATGGGGCCAGGACAATGATGTACAGAGACCCGCTAATGACAGTGCCTGAGACCATCTCATCCCACCATCACTGCTCTGGGTGAAGTTCTGCTCCCACGGAGACTGGTAAGTGAGACATATCTGCGCTGAAACACTCTCCCTCTCCCTCCCTCGCTCCCTTCAACAAACACCTCCTGAGAGAGCCTGCCACTTCGACCAGGCTCTATTCCCAACGAAGGATCAGTGAACAAATGAGGGCCTACTCCCTGGAGTCTACTTTTTTTTTTAAGATTTTATTTATTTATTTGATAGAGAGAGACACAGCGAGAGAGGGAACACAAGCAGGGGTAGTGGGAGAGGGAAAAGCAGGCTTCCCGCGGAGTAGGGAGCCCGATGTGGGGCTCGATCCCAGAATGCTGGGATCATGACCTGAGCTGAAGTCGCTTAACAACTGAGCCACCCAGGCGCCCTTGGAGTCTACGTTCTGATGGACAAATAGATAAAGGTCCACTCTGCAGGAAGACCATGAACACTATGGGCATAAGTGTGGGCAGGGAGGCTGCCCTTTGACACTGGTATGAAGGACAGCCTTGTACGGGGGTGGCGTTCCAGTGTGAACCCGAAGGGGATCTGGCAGAGTGGAAGCAGGGGGGTGGAGTCACCTGGGAGAGCAGGAGAGGAGCTCAGAGAAGCAGCCCCTGGGGGCCTCATGGCTGATCCCGAGCCGGCATCCAGGGCCAGCATGGTTGGCTTCCAGTCAGTGACACACGCCTGACACCCTCAACCTGGCAATGCTCTGCCTAGATGTCCTTTTTCTTCTGTCAACACCTACCCATCAGTTCTCATTTCAAACGCTAGGAGCTCTGGGAGACCCAAATGACCTGGGCAAGATTGGCACTCTTTCCCTGGACTCCTGGAGCACTTGGCTCCCACTCTATTACAGCACTTCTGTCTTGTAATTATCTGATTACACCACATCTCCAAGGAGCCAAGCCCTGCTTAGAGGCAAAGACTATGCTCTGCTGATCACTACAGACAGACTTGGAATGGAAGTTTCAATTAATCTATTTTAAAAAACGTTACCCTTTGAGCGGCTATTTTGCGTCACATGGTGATGCACTGGTGAATAAACCAGCAAAATTCTGGATCACAAGGTGCTTACAGCCTAGCACACAATGTCTCAGGTGTCTTTGGATTTCTAGGGCCATGCACTAGGTCTGACCCACACGAGGGGGTGAATATATAAAAGACTTCAGAGATGAAGGCTGGCGAACACAAAGCACATCCCTCTTCATGTGGAGTTACAAATACACCTCCCAGTCTCACTCCTGGGACTTCTGCATTTTATATGTAAAAAAGGATTTAAAATCTCTTAGTAAAATGAACCCCTCCCCCAAAGAACATTATCTCCTCCTTATCATATCTTCATATTTATAATCATGCAAAGTACAATGACGAGTTCATGAGAAAATCAAGTTCTACATAAGACACTTTCAGGGGGAGCTTGGCTGGCTCAGATGGTTAGAGCATATGGCTCTCGAACTCGGGGTCATGAGTTCAAGCCCCACGTTGGGTATAGAGCTTACTTAAAACAAAAACAAAAACTGGATTTAAGAAAACTTAAAAAAAAAAAATCAGTATTATTAAAAAAAACAAAAACACCTTTCTGGTAAAGTCATTACAGCTTGTGCCTTAAGGACACGGGTTAGGTCTTTCTTACAGTGGTTCCTTTCTTTGCTCCCTCCTAATTCCCTTCCCCCATCCAGTGCACATAAAACTATAAAGACCAGTTATTACCAAGAAGTTAATGGCCAAATGCCTGCAGATGGTGCTTGAGAAAGCACTGAATCTCTTTAAATTCCAATGTTCTTTGTTGGCTTTCACCTATAACTTTAGTATGTGGAAAAGGATCTCTCTTCGTTTTGGACGAGAGGTGCTTCCCAAACAGTGGTGCCTATTAATTTGTGCTGGTGAGATCAGAACTGAAAAATCCATCAGCCTGGCTCTCTCCCTCCCCTACCCAGGGCTCGAGAAGGTCAGTTAACACCTGAGGTCAGACCACAAGTTCCTAGGCCTCCCAACCACTAGAACAAGACAGTCCAGCCTGCCTGGGTCCATTTTTCTTAAAGAAAATACAACGCGAGCATTAATTCTTTTAATGATGTCCTGTAATTATCTGATTACATCATATCTCCACAAGAAGTCATGCTCTCCTTGCAGGGATTTCTCTTTCCCTCAAGGTAAATCATCCCTCTGAGGCAGAAGAACCTTTTGATTTCTAAATGCAGAAATTCAAATCTGGGCATGGCCAGGCGACACCTCTGAGCAACCCTACCAAAGAAAAGACTTCTCTGGGAAAGATTTCACACTGTTCTTATGTTATACGTACGTACACTAAACTAAATTTTTAAACATGTGTGCCTTGGATGCATACCCTCCCATTTCTAGATACAGAAGCTGACTTTGAAAAAAAGAAATCTCTAAACCTTACTCCTGCAGATTAGAAAGAAGCCAAGCATGCCTTACTTTATTTATTTTTTTAAAGATTTTATTTATTTATCTGACAAAGAGAGACAAAGCGAGAGAGGGAACACAAGCAGGGGGAGTGGGAGAGGGAGAAGCAGGCTTCCTGCGGAGCAGGGAGCCCGATGTGGGGCTGGATCCCAGGACTCTGGGATCATGACCTGAGCTGAAGGCAGACGCTTAACGACTGAGCCACCCAGGCACCCCACCTTACTTTAGATTTCATTAGGATTAGGTGACAAATTGGAATGGGTGGCTTCGAATTTGGTTTCTGTGATAATGCTGCCCCCTACGGATAGAAAGTTAAAAAGGCACCGAGACTTCTGGAGTCACCCTGCCTAGGAGAGGGCAATGCTTGAGAAATCCAGACTGGGAAAACCAGCTACATCATGATCCCAGTGGCCTGCTTTTTTACTGTTATGGGGAGCAGGACTTTTGAGATAAAGTGGGATGTAAAGACTTCCTGGAATAAAGTTTTTTGTTTTTTGAAGATTTTATTTATTTGACAGAGATAGACAGTGAGAGCAGGAACACAAGCAGGGGGAGTGGGAGTGGGAGAAGCAGGCCCCCTACGGAGCAGGGAGCCTGATGCAGGGCTCGATCCCAGGACCCTGGGATCATGACCTGAGCCGAAGGCAGATGCTTAACAAATGAGCCACTCAGGCGCCCTGGAATAAAGGTAAGTTTTTTTTTTTTTTTTAAGATTTTATTTATTTATTTATTTATTTATTTATTTATTTATTTATTTATTTTTAAGATTTTATTTATTTATTTGAGAGAGAGAGAGAATGAGAGACAGAGAGCACGAGAGGGAGGAGGGTCAGAGGGAGAAGCAGACTCCCCGCCGAGCAGGGAGCCCGATGCGGGACTCGATCCCGGGACTCCAGGATCATGACCTGAGCCGAAGGCAGTCGCTCAACCAACTGAGCCACCCAGGCGCCCAATAAAGGTAAGTTTAATTTTACCTTTACCAGAATAACAAAAATACCAATTCCCTTACAGTTATTCAAATACTGATGACTGTTCCTCTCGAATGCCCATTTAACAGAATCACTGGGACGAGATCATTGCCAGGGGGTGGGTATTTATATAGAAATTAGGAGACAAATAGGTGAGGTTCCTACTAGGTACTATGACTACTGCTCTGGGCACTGGGGAAGAAAAATGAGCCAATACAGCCCCAGCCTTCATGGGAGTTACTGAGGGTAACTTTACGTGAAGTAAGTAAAATACATGTAAGACAGGATTTTATGTGCTAAGGAGAAAATTACAGGAAGGAAGAATATTCTGGGGTGCTGAGGTACAGAGATCGTTCGTGATTATAAAGTGGGTGGTTGGGGAAGGCCTCTCTGAGAAGATGTATTTATTTATTTAAAAAAATTTATTTATTTGACAGTGAGAGACACAGCGAGAGAGGGAACACAAGCAGGGGGTGGGAGAGGGAGAAGCAGGCTTCCTGGGGAGCAGGGAGCCTGATGTGGGGCTCGATCCCAGGACCCTAAGACCATGACCTGAGCCGAAGGCAGACGTTTAACCAACTGAGCCACCCAGGCGCCCCTGAGAAGGTGTATTTTAAAAAAGATTAGAGGAAGGTGAGGAAATGAGTTTTGTGATGTGTGGGGGAAAGCATTCCAGGCCACTGGAACAGCAAGAAGTGAGGTGGGAAGGCCAGTAAAAGGAGATTGGGGCAGCCAGGGCCTGGGAGGCTGGGAGGTGATGACGGGACTGTGGCGTGTACCTGGAGTCAAGAGAGGCTGAGCTGAAGAGGATTCTCTCTACAAGGGCCTGAGTAGGTGAGTCCCAAAGAACCCCTATGTGCCGGCACCCCTCTCATGGAGAGCTCTCCTGCTCTGAGCCATCCTGTCCTAGGGCTCTTCCTCTGCGAGGGCTGAAAGAGCAAGAGGGCAGGGGTCGTGACTAAGCCCAGTCCAAAAGGGCTTGCTCACAGGAGATGCTCAACACCACAGTACGAGTTTGTGGAACCAAAGTCACGTAGAACTATGATGTTCATACTATGAATTGCAACACACTGATGGGTTGTGAAATCATTTCAGTAGATTATAACCAGTGTTTATTTTTTCATTTATTTTTCAAACTACAACAGAAAAGAAGATACTGGAGTGTACTCCACATGTCAGGTAACTGTTTTGTAAAACTACTGGTTTTGGTCATATACAAGTATATTTACGTACATATTGGTTTTACGGTTCACGGTAGGTCACACTCAAAATAGTCTGAAAGCCATTAACTTAGGATTCATTCATTCATGAACCAAAAAGTTTACTTTTTATTTTTCAAAATATTTTTATTTGCGAGAGAGCGAGTGAGCAAGCGAGCACACAAGCAGGGGGAGCGGCAGGCAGAGGGAGTAGTAGGCTTCCTGCTGAGCAAGGACCCCATGCAGAACTTGATTCCAGGACCCCGGGATCATGACCTGAGCCGAAGGCAGATGCTTAACTGACTGAGCCACCCAGGCGTCCCAAAAAATTTCTTTAATTATATTTATTTATTTGAGTGATTAATAAAAGAGAATGAGTGCAAGCTCATGAGTGGGCGGGGGGGGGGAGAGGGAGAGGGAGAAGCAGATTCCCTGATGAGGAGGGAGCCTGACCTGGGGCTTAATCCCAGGACCCTGAGATCATGGCCTGAACTGAAGGCAGACACTTAACAGACTGAGCCACCCAGGTGCCCCCCCAAAATTTATTATTATTATTTTTTAAAGATTTTATTTATTTATTCGACAGAGAGAGACAGTGAGAGAAGGAACACAAGCAGGGGGAGAGGAAGAGGGAGAAGCAGGCTTCCTGCCGAGCAGGGAGCCTGATGCGGGGCTCGATCCCAGGACCCTGGGATCACGACCTGAGCCGAAGGCAGATGCTTAACGAATAAGCCACCCAGGCGCCCCCCAAAAGTTTATTATTTAAAAAAGACTGATTCATTTATTTTGAGAAAGAGTGCGTGTGTGCGGGGTGGGGGATGGGGGTTGCGGGGGGAGGAGCAGGGGGAGAGGGAGAAAGAGAATCTCAAGCAGACTCCCTGCTCCATGGGGAGCCCAACATGGGGCTCAATTCCACAACCCCAAGATCATGATCCAAGCCGAAATCAAGAGTTGGACGCGCAACTGAGTGACCCAGGCACCCCGAACCAAAAAGGTTTTTTTTTTTTATTAATTATTTGTGAGAGCGAGAATGAGTGGGGGGAGGGAAAGCAGGACAGGGAAAAGTAGACTCCTTGCTGAGCAGGAAGCCCGATTGTGGGACTTGATTCCAGGACCCTTGGATCATGACCTGAGCCAAAGGTAGATGCTTAACCGACTGAGCCACCTAGGCGCCCCCACAAAGTTTCTTTAAAGGATGAGAGGCTCTTTCTCAATAGGAGCACCCAGGAAACACTGTGAGGAATTTAAAAATGGCCCCACCTCCAGTTTACCCTGGAGCTAATGCTTTTAGTGAGGAACACTGCACTGCAGAACAACAGCCTTCATGAGGGCTCATAGCAAAGCAATGTATTAGGAAGTGGTGAATCTAATAATAGATCATTTCAAACTGTCAAAAATAAACACTGCTAGGACTTGGGCAGAAATAAGCCCAAGTACATCTCATCTTTGCTCACTGCAAGGGCTACTCCTGGGCTGCCTGGAGCTCCTGGGAATCGTGGCCTGGCAGGAGCAGCCAGCAAGCCGGTTCTTCCCTGCTCCAACTCCACTGTCACCAAGCCCTGGGACAGGCTCCAGATTTCAGGAAAAACCAAAAGACGCATCCCCCACAATATGCTTCAGGACCACATCTCTATTTTCAGGTTGTTAGCTAACCGGGCAGGGGTGTTGAGGGGAAGCAGACAAAGATAAAGGCCCTCACAGCCCAGATCCCAGAGAGAAGTCACCCTTGCTCTCAGCATTAACATGAGAAATGCTGCACCTGTTCTGGGGAAGACAGGCAAGTGGCAGGAGGGCTCAGGGGGCAGTACTGCAAATCACACAGGACGTGCGGCCGAAGAGACGAGTGCTCCAGCCTCAAGTGCAGCTCCAACTAATCTGAGGAACTGTGCCAGTTTAACCACACTCCAAGGGAGAGGGAAGGGCATGGGCCAGCTCGAGCATCTCTGGCCTGGTCACAGCCACCATCCTCCAGCAGTGACAACAACTGGCCATGGGCTACCTCTCAGATGTGCACGTGGGGACAGATGGCATGTGCCGGAAGGCCAACTTGAGTGTCTGTGTGATAGTTCTGTGACTGAACTAAGCACTCTGGTTTCTCTCTCAACCTCAACCTGTGGATCTGGTCTGGGTCAGTGGGAGGAAATTCAGCTTCTGGACCAGTAGTGGCAGACAAACCCCTGGCCCGGGCACTCACTTTCTGCGTGAGCTGTGTGAGCAGAAGACTCACCAGGGCTGCTAAGGAAAGATGCAGATCCTGACACTGTGGTCCTGGGTGGGTCCAGGAACCTGCATACAGACCAACTCCTTGGGATACTGTTACAGCAGGCTTAATGGATCGTGTTTTGAGAAGCCCCGGCCCGATTACAGCACTGCCTCCCTGTGAGGCCTTGGGCTTTCCTCGGGGACAGTCCTGACTACTGCTCTCTCAAGTGATTTGGTTTCCCACAAAGGAAAAGCAAATAAATGCTAATTAATGTCCCTTACCCAAGAGCCTGCTCAGAAAAAAAAGGTCTTCTGTACATAGTGTCGCTTTTATCTTAGTCTACGTCTGAGAATGTGCTATGAGGCAGCAAAGTAGAGAAACCAAGCCCTGCCACTCAGGCCTGAGAAGCAGGGATGAAGGCCACCGTGGCATTCCTGTGCATGCCTGGTCTGGTAACAGGCTGGGAGATTTTTTCAGCTGGGCTTAAAAAATAGTTTAAAAAAAACCACACACACACCCATATATATATATATGGGTGTGTGTATATACATGTATATACATACACACACCCATATATATATTTAGAAATTTTATTTATTTGACAGAGAGAGAGAAAGCGAGAGAGCACAAGCAAGGGAGCAGCAGAGGGAGAGGGAGAAGCAGGCTCCCCACCATGCAGGGAGCCCTGATGTGGGGCTCGATTCCAAGACCCTGGCTTCATGACCTGAACCAAAGTCAGATACTTAACCAACTGAGCCACCCAGGCGCCCCAGTAAAATATATTTCATAATACAGTGAAAAAAGAAACAGATCTATAGCACACACCATTTGTGTAAATGAGAATCATACATGCTCAGACTATTTTCTCAAGGCATACGCACATTTGAGGACGTATACAAAATGCTTAAAGTGGGTGTCTAAGGGATGGGGGTAGGAGCAGGGACTGAGGGATGAAAAAGAAAATAAAACAAGAAAGGGGGTCTTGCACAGCTGATTCTGATGGCGTACCCTGTAAAAGAGTGTGGCTGACTCAGATTCGTAGACTTGGTTCCAGCCCTCACCCCCAGACTAGACACATTGTCCCCTAGGCCCTGGGTTCAAACGGCTATTAGTGCCCTCATCCTCCCTAGCTTCAAAAACAGGTGTCGAATAACTGAATTAACTTCCATATTTGCAAATCAAAAGGCAAAGCACTACCAACAGGGCATAAGGACATAAATACAGGTATATTCTGGGGTGTGTCTTTCACTAATGCTTCTATTTTGGTTAGGTTTGTGGACTTATTTCATTGACTTAGCCTAAAAATGACTCAGTTTTAGAATTTGAAAAGCTCTGAAAAAACGCTGGATGGTAAAAAATCAAACTAGTAAGAATTAGCATATACTCAGAAAGATGGGTCCTAACAAGTGAGAGGACCTCATGGCATCTCTGATCCTGGGATACACATGGTTCTGTATTTCCTGGACAGCTTTATAGATATTAGGACTTTGCTTTTTTTTTTTAACCATCTGGGATGGAATTCTTACAGTGGAGGAAACATAATTCAGTCTTTTCCTGATTATGCACAGTTATGGTTCTGTGGTACATCCATGACTCTGAGCTGTAACCAGGAAAACCACTGGAGTCTACCAACATGTTTGGGCAGTCTGTCCCTACCCTGAATGTCCCGTCCCCAGGCCACCTGGCCCTTAGAGTCTTCCTGTTTGGCTGGCTGGTTTCTTCCCTGCTTTCAGGTGACCCCTTTTTGCTGCTTTTTCTATGCTTACCCGACACACTTCCTCTTTCTCCCCATCTATCTGTTAAAGGGTTGAAAACCAGATAACTAAGCATTTTAGAACTGGGTCTCAAAATAAGAATAGAATGATCTAAAGACAAATCTCTAGTGTTCACCTTGGAGGACAAAGCATCACAGACTATAATGCTAACTATTTTGGATGTTTCAAAGGCTTTTCAGATTTGCTCCTGCCACCGGTTCAGTGTCGAAGATGAAAAAAGGCAGCTGTGGAAAATTCTTCTCAAAAATGGTGACTGTAAAATCTGCTCTGGCTTGACCTTGATGGACCTTTCCCTGCCTGATTATCTTCACCTACTGGGCCAACACTGTGGGCAGACTCTCCACCTTGACAGGACATGTCTGTGGGGACTGTGGGGGTACTAGCTCAATCCCCTCACCTTGTGTGGTTTCTCTGAGGGTAGATCTTCCAGCCTAGGCACAGTGCCATTCAGACCAACACCAGTCTTTAGTAATGGCATGGAGAAAGGTGCCTATGTCTTCTCAATTTACCAGATGGTAAGCTTCTCTTTGGCTGGGACATATTCAATCAGTTCTCACCAACAGACTTTCTCATGAAACCCAACCCATGGGGTTAAGTGCAGTGGGAGACCCAGGCATGTTACCAAGTCTTTTTAGATCTGGTGCCCAGGTATCATTATGTTCATCCTAGTTTTCAGGGTCTATGACGTTTAATGAAGCCCTCTGTCAAGAAAATATAGACTTAAAGACAGTACAGACATGCACTATCTGGAACTGTGATAGTAACTGTGTGTTTACTAATGGGGTTAATCAAACGGGGCCTGGAATTACCTGTATTCTCTCATTTGATAAAATGGAAGAATAAGCTAGGTTATCTGACCCACCTAAAACGCCCCACAAAATAACCCTAGATTGTTAGGAAGTGCAGCTTAACACAATCCTAACTTAAAGTCAGTAACTTACCTTTCCAAAATGAGGACATGTTTTTCCCCAGGACTCAAGGAGAATGGAGTAACTCTTGAAGAAAGCGTGACAGGTTTAGAGATCATGAGGGGGATTTTTGAGAACTGCTTGGGAGGTATGGTCTGAGCCCAGATGTGGGCAGCTCTGGCATGTGGAAGGCATTTAAAGATACAGTTTGGATGAGATCACTGAGGCAGGTGGGGACAGATGCACAGGTCAGAGCCCTAGGGTGCTGCAGGAGTGGTATGCAGGGCTGACAAAGGGAGGACCGGAAAGCTTCTCAGTGAGGGGGTAATTTAAGGTACTAGACTGGGCTTCTAAAATGGAAAGATGACAAAGGAAAGAGGGAACGAGGGTAAAGGGTATGCACCAGGGATTGACAAGCTCTATCTTTTGGGCTAGTTTGTAACTCTACATCCATTTCTCTTAGCCTGAGTAGTGAGGCACATCCTACCTACATTTCTCTCTGGTGATGTCTTGTAAAATTCGAGACAGAATTTGCATCATTTTGTAGTCCTAGAGTGATAGAATCCAAAGCCCTTGCAAATGGTGAGCTTCCTGGAACCAAGAGAGGTACAAGTAACTGACCTAACTCTGAGCCCCATCCAACCACTAGATAAACACTCAGATAATTTCTGGCTCAAATTCTGTTAATTATCAATGGGTCAGAACTGCAACGTTCATGAAACTAAGACCACAAGTTAGTAACAGCAGCTTCCCAGAACCACAAACTTCAGCTCTAACTAAACAAGGAACTCTTAGGTAGCTGTTCAGGGTAAATGTATCAATATGCTCTTTCCGGTATAGTTGGGCTTGTGGCACGCAGTCGTGCCTGGGAGTGGATGTATAGGAAGAACGGAGCCTCCACCGAGTTGTTAAAAGCGGGTTACGTGATGACCCTTTCTGACACCGAGACTGGACAGTGACTTCTGGAAAACTTGGGAACAGGAGAATAGGTTCTTAAAGGAGTGACTGGGGGCAGGGTGGGAAACAACCAAAGTGAACAGAGCGTTCCACATCCTTTCTCTGAAGTGGCTGCTTTCTCCCTGGCACTCCTGGGACAGGTCCTGCGCATCTGCATTTCTCTATCTTCCTGATACCCTCCCTGCCGACCCCTCAATCCTGCTCTTTATCTAATAATGTTCATTTCCCCTTTCAGAACTGGACTTTATGAGGAGGCAGAGGCCTTTCCCTTGAGTGTGGCCCCCACTCACTCTTTGTTGAACAGTGCAATCTCTCTAGTTGCCTTTTGGTTCCTGTGCCTGAAGAAAGTCACACAAACACATTCCTTTGAAAGAATTTTACAGCTCACCACTCTGGGTAGACAGAATTGGAGGAAAAAAAGACACAGGAAGTTAAGTAAATGGCTTTGGAGTGTGCTTTCAGGTGCACTTCTGGGCTGGTAACTGGAAAGTTCCCTTGGACTGCCTTCCATTTTTATTTTTAAAGATCACCGGCCTTCCCACCTGCTGTCCCAACTCCTGAAAGGAATGAAGACAACACAATATAGCAGAAGGAGCCCAGGCTTTAGACTTTAAGACAATTTGTTGCTATTTATGCTATGGGCAGGCTCCCTGGTCTCTTCTCAGAGACCTACTCTTCAGATCTCCCTGGAGGAGTATAAAGATAAAATGAGAAAATATGTGGCCTCGGGGATGATGCCTGTCACTCAGAAGCGGCCCCTCTGAATGCTAATGTCCCGAGTGGGCTCTACTTTCCTGAGATACCTCTGACTACTTTACCATTTCTGTTTCCAACTCTCTAAGGATGAGAACATCAGCAACAAGCCTGATGTTCCCCGGGGCTTGTTTTCTATACTTGCATGTAGTGCAATCTGGGTGTGTGTCTGTTTTTCTTCTTTCTTTGCTCATATGGTTTGCGGGGCACCTTCTATGACACCATCCACTTACAATATTTACTAAGTGCCCACTGAGGATGAAGCAGAGTGCCGGGTGCTGTCAGCAGTGCTTGATGTTATCAAACCTTACGCTCTCTTCAGGCTTCAAATATTAGGAATAGCTCCACATAAGAGCGCCCAATCCTTCAGCTGTGAACCCTGGCAATACTCTGCTTGGACTACATTTGACCACAAAGCTCTTTTCTTTTGAGTTCAGGGTCTTCCTCACTGCCCAGGGAGTGGAAGGCCATTTATAAACCATTCATGTGCCCTCAGCCACACAGTTAGCTCCTGGAAAAGGGACGGGAATCAAGGGGATCACACACTTGTAAAGGTTTTTAGGATGACTTTCCTCCAAAGAATTCACAGTTCTCTCAAATTTACATCATGAGGAGACAGAACTCTGTCTTCCCAGAAAGAACAAAGGTAAAGCAAATTAAAGGGTGTAATCACTTTTGGGGCACCTGGGTGGTTCAGTCAGTTAAGCATCCGACTCCTGATCTCAGCTTGGGTCTTTATCTCAGGGTCGTGAGTTCAAGCCCTGTGTTGGGCTCCACATGGGGTGTGAAGACTACTTAAAAAAAAAAAAAAAAGGTAATCACTTTTGATCCTTCTTGGCCACCTCAAAATTCACTAATTCTGTTCTGGTATCAACTGAGGAGGTATAGTGATGGGCTGTTTAATTCTTGTCAAGCAGGATAAGAAAACCAAGAGTAACATGGCTTGCTGATGTGCTGCAGACGACAGTCCCCCTCCTCTAGACAGGACCTTCCTGTCCTTGACCTTAGCTGGAAGCCAGGGTGATTCCATATTTCACAAGTGCCATTTATGTAGCAGGCTTGCAAAGAGAAAGCTGCTGCCCACACTGGTAGTTTTTCACCTTCTCATTAAAAACAACAACAACAAAACAACCCTCTCGCCCTGTAAAATGCACCCACAAATCAAAAAACCCTCTTCAGAGTAAACAGCAAAGGTGGGCTTTCGTTCATTCCCTCCTGCTACTACTGAAGTACGACAAAAAGGAACGTCTCTCTTGGGCACAGGAGATATGAGTAGAGTGCGTGGTCAGAGAAAGGAGGGAAAAAATGTCAGCTTGACACTGTGGCATGATAAGCAGTGTGTGGGAGAGATTCCCAGCTTGGAAGGCATAGCAACAGGGCCACTGACACTGGTCTCAGTAGAGAGACACTTCATGATAAACAGCATGGGCAAGCCACTATTCTTCCAATCCCTTATTCCTTTTATTCTCCCAGTTCACAAGCTTTGACAACTCCAGTTATGGTATGAATGTCTTTCACATATTTTTGTTACGGAAAATAGCACAACACTGTTCGGTTAGTACATCACCCATCAGATGTCTCCAGACACTACTGTTCCTACATTCCTACTCACATGCTCACATGGCTCTTTCTCCAGTTGAAAACTAGTCCTCTCCTTCAAAAGAGGAGTGGTTTAATCAATGATTTTTAGTTCTGTGGGACATCATACTATAAAGAACACTGTAGAACATTTCAGGCAGGCAGGTGGCTACAGATGGTCCCCTCAGGGGACAGTTATCTAGTCCCTTGCTCCTCAAAAGATAAGCAGCACTGTCCGTACCTGGGAGCTTGTCAGAAATGCAGAACAGCAGGCTCCACTCTAGACCTACCAAACAGAATTGCATTTTGACACAAAAGCCAGTGATTCTGATACACAGTGACCTTTAAGAAGCCCTGACCTCTTTTTCGTTTTGTTTTAAAGATTTTATTTATTTATTTGACAGAGAGAGAAAGACCGCGAGAGAGGGAACACAAGCAGGGGGAGTGGGAGGGGGGAAGCCGGCTTCCCGCGGAGCAGAGAGCCCAGACGTGGGGCTCGATCCCAGGACCCTGATATTATGACCTGAGCCGAAGGCAGATGCTTCACGACTGAGCCACCCAGGTGCCCCGCCCTGACCTCTTTTTACACAGGTTTTGGTTTTGCTGATCCTTTTGATACCTCTATTCAGGAAAAAAAATAAAAATAAAAAAAATCAGACAATCTGGGTTCTTCAGAAGATCAAGTTTTGCTACTGGCAATTATAGGGAAGTTGACTTTATTCTTTCGTTACCCATTCTTTTACTCAGTGCCCCTGAAACCATCACTCCATCTTGCTTCAAGTGGAAGGTGATCAACAGATTCAACAGTAAGATACCAAAAAGGTATTAGAGAGTGAGGTGTCAGGAAGGGCTGGGCAGTGAAGTCTACAACTGTTCATGTTTGTAAAGCAAAGACTAAACTCAGGATCAAATTTAACAAATACTGTTGAAAATGAGACGGCGGACAATGCGTTTTGGAAAGCACTCTTGTAAACGCCGCTGACACAGCTTCAGGACTGTATATAAACTGTTTGCACTGAGCACACACCTGCCTGGGCACTGTGGCTGCCTGCCGATGCAAGAAGGACCCAGCTATGTGGGGAGGCAGGCCTGCCTGATGCCATGTCATGCTGGGAAAGCTGCCAAGAGGAGATATTCAGGCCCAAGGGAGAATGCTGAGCCGACTGTCGGATGAAGACAAACCATCTTTTACTGTCTTGTTTGCTTATTCCTGGGTATACGTTTTTGGTCCCGTTAGCTAGAGTGCTATAAAACAAAACTAAGGATGCCAGTATCTCAAACTGTCACAGAAGTTTGATCAGGGAGAAATGAAATCAATACTGCATCCCTACCATTCTGATCCTAAAGCATGCTTAATCCCTACTCCTACTTTTTCATTAGTTTCTTTACATTCAAAAACCTAAACGTGAGCTCTGGAGGCAGAAATGCAAGTAAAGTATTGATTGTGAGTTTGTCTCCTAACACCGCATGTTGCAAATGTGACTTCCCTCCCATCTTGTCCCAGCTGTCTTCAGGATTCACCCGCAGCCCCGGCTCTCAGTTCCTGTTACAGGGCCTACCTAGGGGAATGTGCAGTGGTGGCCACATGAGCAGCCCACCTATAGCTTTCCTGGAGGGCAAGAATCCAGCCCAGGGAGGTAGAGCTGAAGGTCGTCCACAGTGGGAGCTGCCCCAGTCGCACCCCATCCACGTCCCCTCCCCTATAGGGCTTACAGTGATTCCCGTGAGTACCTGGCCCTGCAGAGAGCTGCCAGAGGGTAGCCTGCTCTGGCAACGCTAAAATCTGTTTTCATCCTTAATTCTTTCCTTACAGCAACTGCTCAAAATAACAACAGATGGACAATAGGATACACTTCACTAGAAGCCATTTGCCTTTTGCCAGGCTCCCGAAGCTCTGCACTACTCAGACTCAGAAGCAACTGCTCCATGTGCCTGGATGAAGGCTGGGCCTGGAAATACACAAGGGATGCATTTGCTAATACTCTAATTGATTTGTCTCTGGCTCAACTATAAGCCCAATCATAACCATTCCAGCTTTTTATTGCTCTTCCGACTATCTAACCCAGTAAAAAAAACAACCAACCAACCATATCATTTATTTGTAGCTGTTATGGACTGAACTGTGCCCCCTTCCGCAAGTTCAGATGCTTAAGTCCTGACTCCCAGTACCTCAGAATGTGTATCTACTTGGAAATAAGGTTTTAAAAGAGGTGATTAGGTTGACAAAAAGCACTTAGGGCAGACCCTAATCCAATCTGACTGGTGTCCTTAGAGGAAGAGATTTGGACACACAGAGAGACACCAGAGATGCATGTTCACAATGGAAAGACCATGGAAGGACACAGGGAGAAGGGGGCCACCTGCAAGCCAAGGAGAGAGGTCTTAGAAAAAATCAAACCTGCTGATGCCTTGATCTTGGACTTAGAGACTCCAGAAAAATCAAAATATATTAAGAAATGTGAAAAAATAAGTTACTGTTGTCTAAGCCCCGCAGTCTGTGACATTTGGCTAAAGCAGCCCTAGCAAATGAATAAAGTAGCCTTCGACGTTAATCAAATACTAGATGGTGGTGCCTCCAGAGCAGTCGTGGTCCCCTCACGCTGCCCTCCGATCTACGTACGTGCTGGAGACTCTAAGTGATGATTCTTGGGGGGGACAGATGTGAAACACAGGCTGTAGAGACTATGACTAAGTCCCAGAAAACCAAGAATGTCACCATTTCTAATCCAGATGAACACATGGCTTCCTGGAAGTAGCTGCCTCTAAATGTGTGTTTACTTTGGGGGAACATTAATCTTGTAGTTATATCAGTTAATTAATTAAAGTTTTAAACAAGTAATCTCTACACCCAATGTGGGGCTCAAACTCAGGACCCTGAGATCAAGAGCTGGATGCTCTACCAACTGAACTGGCCAGGTGCCCCAGTTACTTTTGTCTTCACTAATGACATCAAATACTCTTACCCTACAAAATGATGAGGTTGGAGAGTTATGTTTGCTACATTCAGTAAAAGAGGAGCAAAGCAACCAGCCTTAGAATAACCACCCCTACCCCCTAATAAGAGTGGAGTGCTTGCAATGTGAAGAGATAGTTTATGCTATTGACCAACTTCGACAGGAATGAGACTCTGAATATATTTTCTGGGCATAAAAAAAGGTCATAAAGAGAGGTCTCCAGAACTCAGAAAATACATGTTGAACTAAATTTGCATCCATCTTACTGTATCCTCTTGCCAGTACCAACAACAAATAGCTAACGATATTTAGGTCTGATAATTACATCTATTTCAACAAATATTTACCAAGCAAGCCCAAACATTGTGTTAGGAAGTGGAAATAAAACCATGAATAAGACTCTGTCCCTAGCTTTCAGGAGACTGTAATATTCAAGAAGACAGCTGCCAAACAAAAGTGAGATTGCGTTTGCCCAAGGTTTTAAATTTAAGAGGAGCCAGAGATCTAGAATTGTACACAAAATCTGATTTTATGTATCGGTAGCTAACTAAAAACCAGTCCATAATGTCGGTGAGGACTACACAGGCACAGCTGTGAGCTGGATCTGGCTGGTGTGTGTGTCCACTCTACAATTTCTCGGTTTGCACTCCACGGGTCAGGCCCAGGACTGGATACAGCTGAGGACAGTTACGGGCACCAAGGAAACATTCATCCACTGAACTGCTATACTCGCCAGGCGGTCCCCCCGTCGTCCTCACCACTCCCAGCCCACTTTTGAAAAGGTATCACACGTAGCTTTCCTTAACTACTGAGTGAGGAAGGGGCCAGACTAGAAAACGTGTCAGAAGCCTGGAGCTCTAGAAGCCACTGCAGGTTCTCCCGAGGTGATGTGAAGGAATGGCAAGGCTGACTTGGCATTACAGGACAGCTGGGAGGGAGGAGACTTGGGGACGGAGTGCAGGAGGCCAGGGCTTCAGTCCAGCATGAGACTCTGCGCCAGGTGGAACAGGAAGACGGAAGGTTCTGAAGAACCTCTTCCAACTGGCTAAAGAGAAAAAACCCAAACAACCTTAAGAAACCACAGCCTATGAGAAAAATCTGCTGGCCCAGGACTCCTAGGGAAGACTGTTCAAAGAGGTGCTGACGCTCCTGTGCTTGTAAGAGCACAAGGAGGTGAGCCTTTAAAGCAACGTGTATGCAAAGCAGTTAGTGCTTCAGCTGTAACACGGCAGAATCCCACAATTTAACTGAAAGCTTCATTTTTCATTTGAAGATAACAGCATGGAAAGCAGCAATGGCTCTGGAACACTTAGAATGAGGCGCCATTTATTCGGTGTCTGTTACGAGCTAGCGATTGCACAGCGTACTTCCCATCCTCCCTCTCAAACACCAGGGTTGTCGTGGGCCCATGTGTGAGGCTCGTGCTCCAGAGACACTTCCCCGGGCTGGGTCTCAGTGGATGGGGAGAGACAGAAGCACACAGATCCTGAAGCTCACAGCACCACCTCTATCGAGTTCTGGTTCCAAAGAAACTCCCTTTTCCCCAGCCCCATACTTGAGAAGTTTATGTCAACTTTAACACAAAACAAAGCTGGCAGTGAAAGTGTTGACGGCAGGTGTAAAAAAACAAGACAAGCCCTGTCCTGGCCGACCTGCAACAGAGCCAGTGAGCTGCTCCCCGCAGACAGAAATGGTGCCATATGCTCCAGACCCACTGCTCAGTGCAGGCGGCCTGGCTTGTGGCTCCCACAGCTTAAGTGGTGCTCCTGGGACACCCTGAGAGGGCACAGGAGGGGGAGAGGCACACCTGGAAAGAGTAGCCCTGAGCCGGAAAAAGCTGGTCCAATCTAAGACCTTATTTTTATGGAAGAATAGCACTTCAGACCTAACAAGTGGAAAAAAAAATAAAGGACTCACAAACACATAGGACAATACGAGAACCATGACATACAGAAAAACCACCGGCCTTCCTTAGGTCTCAGGCTCTAAGTGCTTCCCCTCTAGCCATTGTCCCACGCTGTGATTTTAAGGCTGACCTTGGACCTAGGACCAGGTGTGCGTCCAGCTGGGCTGCTCCCAGGGGACCAGAGACTGCAGGACGCAATCTCACCAAGGTCCCTATTTCCAGTGGGCAGCAGTTATTGCTTCTTGCTCTTCTTCTTTTTTTTTTTCAAAAGATTTTATTTGTCCCCGCTGAACAAGGAGCCTGATGCAGGACTCGATCCCATACCTCTGGGATCATGACCTGAGCCGAAGGCAGACCCTTAACCAACTGTGCCACTCAGGTGTCCCGGGGTTATTGCTTCTTAAAAGATAAACCAAATGAAGCTGTATTAAATGACTTTTTTTCTTTTTAAAGATTTTATTTATTTGACAGAGAGAGACACACAGAGAGGGAGGGAACACAAGCAGGGGGAGTGGGAGAGGGAGAAGCAGGCTCCCGATGAGCAGGGAGCCCGATGCGACTCAATCCCAGGACCCTGGGATCATGACCTGAGCCAAAGGCAGATGCTTAACCAACAGAGCCACACAGGCACCCCGTTAAATGACCTTAAGAAGAAACCTAACCAGAGGCCCAATTTAAGTAAAATATCACTACAGAATCTAAATGTGTACAGCCTTCCCACCCAACATTTTAAGAGCACTCTGACAGAGCTTACAAGGTGTGGAAAGCTGAAAAAGATTTTACTTTGTATTATTTCTAAACTGTCAGGGTGTTCATTTCAGAGCAAGCACGTATTACTTAGAGACTGCTGAGCACACATTTCTACTGATCATTTTTCCCTGCCTCCGAATACTACGTGCTCTACTTGGTGTATGTGCGTCAATGCCTCCAATGTTCACTAAAGGTGTGCAGGAGAGAAGTCGTACCCATTGTAGGACGTGACTGCTAATGATATAACCATTCTTTTGGCTTTCTTACCATTTCCCCAAATTTTCTACCATAAAGGGGAAAAAAAAAACCCTAGAAAAGAAAAATAAGATGTAGACCATGATTGAAAGCTCCATATACAGTATTTAGTAGATGATAATAATAACAAGCCCTTATAAAGGCATTGTTCTAAGCACCTAGTCAGGATCCGTGGAAAGAAATTACTAAGAACCAGTCTGGAATCTGGCCATTCAATTGCTAATACTGAGGGTTAAGAGCCAAACAGCTAATTCCATTCTAGGCGTGTCTGTCATTACCTCACAAGCATTTACTGTCCACAGTCCTGGGACAGCTGCTCAGAACATTCCAGGAAAGAATCTGCCCAGAGGGAGGGTCATACATGCGGAGACCATTAGGGTTACTGAATCAGAAACCCAGTAACAATCAGGGCAAGGGGATACTAGAATGTGAAGGAGTTGAACAATTAATTTCCTGTTCCCTTCCTGGTTCCCGCAGAAGTCAATGGGTTACTCCTTTACATACAATGGCACACAGTCTCACGCACTACACAAAGCAAAATCACACATGACTATCAGGTCACCAGATTCTCCAACTGTTCTTCTATAATTACTGTAATTTCTACCTTCTGCTTGATTCCTATCTGGATGCTGGAGGTGCTGGGGTTTCCTCCCAGTTCAGAGATGAGCGCTCCAGTGCAGGCTTGCCTACTAAATGCATCCCTACTGAGCCAAAGGGCGCTGGCTTGGGAACTGGCAAGCATCCAGCCTGGGCCAGAATCTAGGCTTTTTTTGTGAGGCTCTGGGGTCCTCTGCTGGCTGCCTGCTGTAACTGTTAGCTCCTCACTAGACTAATAATATCACCCTTGGAAACCTACTACCCATGTTGGGGCCGTCAACAAGGCTTTCAATTCACTTAAAGTATCCACGTGCAGAGAGACACAACACAGCTTTATGTCATTTGAGCTCCTGCAATGTAAATATTTTATCCACATTTCACAAACAGGATCTGCAGAACAATGGCTTGTGACCAGTGTCAGGAAGGGAACTAACAGTCAGTGGTCTGCCAGAGATAATCCTCTGATCAGCATCACAGCCTCGCCACATACATACCGGTAATCTCGTCACACAGACAAGTGGGATTCAGACAGAGGAGTGTGACAGGGCTCCCCACATAACTTGTGGTCAGGAACGCTGGGTAGATCTGGGCACTTTGCCTCGGCCACTTACTAAATGGTGACCACAGGTGGGTGGGTGCCTCATCTCTCCCAGCTTCAGTGTCCAAATCTATAAAAGGGTGTAACAGGGCTACGGGACTGAATGCGACAACTCGCTTCCAGCATGTACACTGTGGCGGCCACGACTGCGCAGTGCAGAGCACCCTGCCCTAGCGGCGTCTCCAGCAATCAGGATGGAGAGGCCCCTCACACAGAAGGTGACAGAGCCTATTTCTGGACACCAGCTCACCAAGTGAGAGCTGGCTTCTCTCACTTTAAAAGAAGGAAACCGAGAGCTGACAGAACATGGAGAGTGAAAAAAGGACTGGACAGGTCCACAGAGGCAGCCGAGGAGGCCACTTGCTACAGTGGAGCGTGAGCCCTGGAGACATGGGTGGCACAGGCTGTTTACCAGTTGCTTTCCAATAACCCCGCCCACACAGGGATTGGAAATGGCCCTGAGCAGAGCAACAAGGAAATGTATGGGAGCCCTGAGCATAGGCTATTGAAAAGCCACTGAGTAAGGTTGCCAAATCTAAGGGGAGGAGCTTAGATACGCAGCAGGACGAGTGACGACAGCCAGTACCGGCTGAATGCTTTTATGGACTAAGCACGTTCTTACCTTAAGTCATTCAGTCCTGGTAACAGACCTCCCCCCAAGGATGCTATTCTCCTCCCCGTTCTGCCAGATGAGGAGACTGCAGCACAGGGCGAGGTGGGCGGCGGAAGGCCGCACAGCTACTGAGACAGGGGCCAGGGTCTCAACACGGGCAGAGCTGCTCCAGCCGGGCCCGCCAACAGCGCCCGATGGACAGCCTGCTCTGCCACCACTTAGGGATTTTGGGCCAATCTCTTACTAGGCCCAGAACGGAGCCGCACAGGGAACACTGTTGCCTGGCCCATCTCCGAGGGTCAGGCTGTGAGGACTCCAGGGGAAGTTGGGAGAGGCCTTCCAACAGTGCGAAAGCTGACCGGGGAGCCCCTCAGCAGTCCTCCCCACCTGCTTCCGGGAGCTGACGTCTGCACCGCATAATCAGTCATTTGACAAGGCCTGAGCTCTAGGTGTGGCAATGGATCACAAAATCAATCCACCGAAATGAAGTGAAAGAACATTCCTGCCATGGAACCCGCCAATGGAATGTGCTCTTGCAGGATGCAATTTAAAAAGCAAGCAAAGCAAAGCAAAGCAAAGCAAAGCACTGAGAGGAGGAGCGTATTTCTGTGTGTGCATTTTAAACACCTGATCTTAGGAGAACAGCCGCAGGAGTGCTTTTAAAACTGGCCCAGGGGGGTGCCTGGGTGGCTCAGTCCATTAAGTGTCTGACTCCTGGTCTCAGCTCGGGTCTTGATCTCAGGATCATGAGTTCAAGCCCCACATTGGGCTCCATGCTGGGCGTGGAGCCTACTTTAAGAAAACAAAACAAAAAGAACAAAACCCAAAAAATAACTGGCCCAGGAACAGCTAGAGCAACACACAGGATCCAGAGCCTGCCCCCATCACACTCTGATAGAGCCAGCCGCTCCCCAGCAGCTCCACAGGCCGGTCCGCCCATGGTCTGCCTTCCTGCTGGTGACAGATGGGCCCGTGATGAGGGCGGCAGTGCGGCTGCACGAGGTGCACGGTCTGTCTTCATGCTGCAAGCTGCCCTTACTGCTCTCTCTGCCTCCAACCTCTTCTCACCTCCAGTTCTTCCTTCAAACTGCTGTCAGAAGTTCCGAGACACTGAATGTGATCATGTCACACCCATTTCCCACCCTGGATGGACTTCCCACAGGGACTGTCCTCCTCCCAGCCACGTCATCTCCCCACCCACCCTTGGAAACACTTTCAATATGCTGCATCCTTTTCTGGGAGCCTCTCCTACTCCTCTGCCCCAGCCCTACAGCGGCCTTCTAGGTCCAGTCCTGGAGCTGCTTCTCCACGATATCTGACTCTCCCAGGCAAAATCAGTCCCTCCCCATTGGGCCCAGGCTCTGACGGCTCCCCTAAGCAGCAGGTTTACAGCTCCACCTGGCTACACATTTCTGAAACACAAACCGGGATCCCCTGGTCTCCTCACAAAGCTGTTCTCGGTCTCCCCTGGATCACTGAAGGACACTATCACCCACTAGGTAGTCCTTCCAGCTCCACCTTAGATCCCTCCACCCCTGTGTCGGATTCTGACCATGCTCAGTGATGTGAGATCACTGTGTATCTCACTTTTTTTTTTTTAATTATATTTATTTATTTGATAGAGAGAGACACAGCGCGAGAGGGAACACAAGCAGGGGGAGGGGGAGAGGGAGAAGCAGGCTTCCCACTGAGCAGGGAGCCCGATGGGGGGCTGGATCCCAGGACCCTGGGATCATGACGTGAGCTGAAGGCAGACGCTTAACGACTGAGCCATCCAAGAGCCCCTAAAAATTCCTATTTTGTTATGAAATCCTTTGGAAACACCTCAAAAACTACTTCACAAAGTAGCCCTTCACAGCTGTCAGTGTCCGCCTGGAAGGGCAGCCAGTCTCTGGGCTGAAGAACAGACTACAACAGTTTTCCTTTTAAAATAAGCAGCACGTACTGGAGGAAAGAGAACTATGTGCACCCCTTTTTGGAAAGAATTTTGGAAGTCTCAAGAAAATGGATTCTCTTGGACCCAGGAGTTCTACTCTAGGGACCTATCCTAAGGAGTGAGTAATTCTAAAAAAGAGCAGGCTTTATGTGCAAAGCCATGCACTGCATTATTTGCAGCAGCAAAAGCAGAAGACACTTTCTAGCTCGGCTTGGGGCATATGTAACTCGACCAAAGCACATATGTTGGACACGGGTTTACAAACTGTTTAAGAATGCAGAAGGTGCTTCTGTCAGGCGAAGTAAAAAAAAAAAAAAAAAAAAGGCAGCTCGGCACGACATGGTACTTATGGAACAATTACAATCATGTGGCAAAAAGCAAATGCGAGACCACAAGCTGAAGATTACAGCATCACATGGTAGGAAGAGGAGGACAGGGACCAGAGGGATCTGTGTGAGGCTGAGCAAGTCCCGCCCCCTCTGCTTCCTCATCAATAAAAATGGGGAAAGCAAGTACCTGGCAGGATCCCCACAAAGATAAATGAGAAACTGGGTGTGCCCCATAAAGGATAGCTGCTCTTCTCACGCAGTGATTAGAGGGATGGCTGGTGCCTCCCACATTCCTCACCACACCAAGGCAGGTGCAATGTTATCTCCTTGCTCTCTGTAAGAAGTAACGTTGGCCACAGGCACCATGATCTTTTTTTAAAGATTTATTTATTTACTTGAGAGAGAGAGAAAAAAAGAGTGCATGTGCATGCATGTGGGGACGGGCAGAGGAAGAGGGAGAGACAGTCTTAAACGCTCCATGCTGAGCGTGGAGCCTGACTCAGGGCTCGATCTCAGGACTCTGAGATCACGACCTGAGCCAAAACCAAGAGTTGGACACTTAACCGACTGCACCACCCAGACGCCCCACAGGCATCATTATCTTAACTATGTCACTAGAACATACTAAACAAATGTGCTGGCCTCAATCCTGGCTCTGCTGTCTGTGGGTGTGTACTTAACCTCTGAGCCAGGTAGAGGCCACTTTCAGGCAACAGGCTCGAGGAACGGAAACACGAGTAAGGCACAAGGGCCCACAGGGGCCACCGGGCTGAATGCAAACAGGCCCATCAGGCGACCCACCTTGAAAGAGCCATAGGCCCACCAATGGGCTACTTACGAGCGGGCACAGGTACCACAAAAGGGAAATTGTGTGTGTGCCCACACCTCCTCACTCCCCTCTTAACTCTAGGCCCCCATCACGACGTCCTGGCAGACAGCCTCCCTTCTCTTCTGCTCTCCTGCCCACATTTCCCTTGCAGTGTGTTCAGTAAACTCTTATCTCTTTTGTTCTGCCTCAGGTGAATCCTTCCACCATCTGCGCCAGTGGCCCCCACCTGATCGGGTCACCTCACAAGCCCCAGTGTCCCCATCTGGTAAAATGGGGGTAATGATACCTCTTTCAGGGTTACTCTAAAGCCTAGGGATAGTTTTTATTTATTTTATTTTAATTTTATTTTTAAGATTTTATTTATTTGGGAGAGAGAATGAGAGAGAGACAACATGAGAGGGGGGGGGTCAGAGGGAGAAGCAGACTCCCTGTTGAGCAGGGAGCCCGATGTGGGACTGGATCCTGGGACTCCAGGATCATGACCTGATCCGAAGGCAGTCGCTTAACCAACTGAGCCACCCAGGCACCCCCTGGGGATAGCTTTTAAAGAGCTTAGCACAATAGCAGATAATCAATGAATTGCACAGTTATTGTGGGGGGATATGGGGTGCAGGTCAGGGCAGGGAAGCTTTTAAGGAAAAATAGTAACATTATGATATGACAAGTTACATACAGTGAGAAGGCTGGCTGTGGCTGAGTTAAGGACTAGATAAAAGCAGACGGTGATGTGTGAAGAACAAGGGGGCAGAAAAGCAATTCAGCCTGGCCAGTGTTTCACACATATGTGATGGCTGAACATGGGGTTCCACTAGCTGGGCTTTCTAAGCTGAGCCTGTGCATTAAAAAGCAAAAACAAAAACAAAGAAAACCATCCTGATGTCCAAACTATTGCCAGTCTTTATTATTCCTGACCTGCTGCAGGAAGCACCAGCCACCACTCTTGGAGTGTGATGTCCCTGGGGCTTCTGGAAAGCAAGCCCGGCTTGTGTCAGTGGCAGTGAAGATCACTCGAAGGAGTTGTGTCGTGTTCTCAGGTCTGCTCAAGGCCTGGGTGCCTGTGCCCTGGCTGCTGAGCAGAGGAGAACAGGGCAGCCTCTACTGGTATCTTAACAGCTATTCCAATGGGCTCCCGAACAGCATCTGCTCAAGGCACAAAACTGCAGCTTTTTGTGTTGCAGCTGTTGCTGTCCTGCAACAGGAAGGAAACGTGAATTCCTGCTGGGGCAGTCTACTGATGCTCCCTAACCCCAGGCTCAGGCTGTGCAGGGAAGGGCCATCATTCAATACCCTGTCCACCTGCTCAGGCTGAGCACAAGTGCCCGGCCCCGCTACCAGGGAGTAGCACACTGGAGGAAGCCAGCTTCCGCTAGGCTACACCTGTGCATCCCCTCAACCCTGCCACCTTTGTTACTGGCTGCTCATTCCACACTCTGCCTCTTAGAGGGAGCCAGACCACAGCAGAAAGAGGGTGAGCCTTCAGTCACTGGCCTTGGGCTGCAGGAACCAGGGAAGCTCCCCACAACTGTCATCTACCAAGAGGTGGACACAAGGGTGGCTCTGCTGGTGGTGGCAGCCTGAGATAGAAAGAACACAGTCACTCTGAACAAAGATGCCTCCTTCTCTTTGCTCCACAGGCCCTCGGACCTCCTCTGCCTTCACAACTAGACGGGTAACTGCGATCCATGTTAGGAGAGGAGATGTCCACTGGCCCCTGCCTGGGGTCCAAGCTCTTCTGGGGCCTGTGCCTGTTCCTCCTCTTCACACCGGCCAGCAGGGTTGAAGGACCCAGGGCTCAAGAGAGGATTTTTAAGTCTCTGGAAGAGCAGGGCTGTAGAAATTGTTGTTATTTTATTGTCCTGGATGCCAAGGGATGCACACTAAACATTGCTACTTTGAAAATACAGCAAGCTATAAGATGAACTCCGTTGAGGCAACTTCTACTACCCTTCCCTTTCTTCCCCCCACTGAAAGGACAAAGTGATGAGCTGAAAATGAACAGGAAGGGGCTTGGTGGGTAGGGAAGCCTGCCTGAGCCCCTCTCCTCTCATAGACACATCCCAACAGCAAGTCACCAAGGCTGCAAATGCTGAGCTCAGGGGTAATTAAATCAAATTAATCTTGGGAAAAGAGCTTTAAATATTCAAAGCCCCATTAATCCTTATGCCTTGTAATTAAATATGTATGTTAAGAAGGCTTGGACAAAGGCAAAACATTTTCAAAATGTGAATTCTTTACATTCATAGCATTATAATGCGTTCTAAGTACTGATCTTGTAGAAAACTATGTAAAAAATTCAGTGAAGTACACGTAAAAACATGGCAGGAAGAACGTAGCATTTAGAATCTCTGGTCATCCTGAGCTTTAGAAAAATGAGCCTTGATAAACATCTTCACTGTTTTCAGGCTCCACATCATTTGCCCATTGATAATCCCCACTTAGTTTTTTAACTCTCCCTGGTCCTCACTTTGGGTCTTGACAGGGCAGCTACCCCCCGCCCCCCCGCCCCCCAGGTCTTGGAAAAGTTCTTTGCTTCTGTTGTCCTGGGATCCTATTTTATTTTCTTGTTAAAACACATCGATTTCTGTCATCTTCCAGGGATAACCTTCTCTTTGATAATCAACCACTGAAGAGACTGTGGTCACCCCAACCTACTGTGTGTCTTGGAAGGAAGATATCCAATTTCTGAAGATGAAAGGTGCCACCTAAGAACCTTACAAACATCCCTTTCTTCAATCCTCAGACAACCCAGTGGGAGACAGGCAGGTGTCATCATTCCCATTCTACAGATGAGGAAACCAAGTTACTAAGAGAATGAAGAACTTGCCTAGATTACATAGGTTATGCCCAGAATTCTTACTGTCATTCCATAATTAGCATCCCATCATCCTGTTGTTTCCTCTGTTTTCTAGCAGGAAAAAGCAGCTGTTCTGACAAGTTTACTTATGCTTGATAGAGGGTACTAGCTTTTAGAAATGAAACTAGAGAGGTGATTCGAGCAGTAAATAATTATCAGAGGAATGGGTACATCCAATCAGCAAAGTCTCTGTTTTCTGTTTATTTTGTTCCCTAATTGAGAAAACTGACAACACAAATTTTTGCATCAAAAGTTTCTGTTACGTGAATCTCACTTCTGCATGATTACAAATACAGACCCTGACACAAATCTAGGTCTAACAGACGGAGGGAGCCATGCAGTTCAAATGAGTAAGATGGAACTTTACCACTGAAACTGCATGAAGCTCTGCCAAGCTTTCCTGGAACAGTCACGAGAGTATTCTTAACAGAAGACACTCCTGCTTCAAGTCCTGGATTCCCACCGCTGGGCAGCAAGGACACCAGGCTCTCATTCTGCTGTTAAAAGCACAGAACTCTGAAAAACTGAAAAGCATTTCTAGCAATGATTCGTCTTTCAATTATTTTACATTGAGAGAAGAGCGTAAAAAGCTATAAAAAGACAGTAAATGAAGTAGGGTGAGAACTGTATATAATACCAGACACTCACATATCCAAAAGCTATAAAGAAATGGAAGCAGGAGCTACTGACTGGTTCTTTCCAGACAGACTGAATGTCAGGGGGAGAAAGGGTTTGGCTAAAACCCGTTCTCTGTCCTGGAGTTGTTGGGTGTTTTGCTTTAATCTCTGTTGATACAGAGATTACTGGTGAGAGCAAGGACACCCATGTACAAGCTACTAAGAAACACAAAAGGCACAGATGAAGACAAAGTGCACTCCTCTTGTTTTAAGCCTTCCTTTAGCAGTTTGTGTTTCATTCCAAAAAAAAAATAATACACATACTTAACAGATAAACTCTCTACATTTATACAAAAGGAGCCAAACACTCAGACTGCACACACTTTACCTTGCTGTTTTCACTTGATAGTGCATTTCTTGGAGAGGTTTCCTGATCAGTACCTATAGATCAATCTTATTTCTTGCGGATGGGTTATGTAAAATTTTGTGGGTGACTCTAGCACTGGGTAATTCTCAGTTTATCTATTTCACATTCCTTTCAAAAATATTTTATTTATTTGAGAGAGAGAGAACTAGCAGGGGGAGCGGTAGGCAGAGGGAGAGGGAGAAGCAGATTCCCTGCTGAGCAGGGAGCCCAACATGGGGCTCGATCCCAGGATCCTAAGATCGTGACCTGAGCCGAAGGCAGACACTTAACCGACTGAGCCACCCAGGAGCCCCTATTTCACATTCTTATTAAAAAGGGTTGTTTTTGTTAAAGTATGACACAGGCCTCAAAATGACCATGGCTAACATTACCATACAAATCATTGTGCTTTTTAAAGTAAAATTTAACAGATTCTGAACTCGAACATTGATTAAATGAGGAAACAGAGAAAAAGAGTTCAAAGAACCGAATAAAGGAAATCGCCCTTTTTCATCAAGTGGATCTGAAAAGCTCAGGGTATGTAGGATTCTGTTGTGGCTCCATCCTTTGTGGAAGAACAGGAGGGCAAGGCGAGGAGACAAGAAGTTCCCAGTGCAGGGCTGGGCCATCAGTGCGCCTCGGGATGCCCACCCTCTCACACAACCCGCTTTAAGCACCTGGTTGGTGTGTGACACATGGGGAAAAGCGACAGGATTTACTTTCAGTTTTGAGAACCGTGACTCACCCCAATGCTCTGTCAACTATGGTGCATTTGTAGTATTAAAAAAAAAAAAAAAAAGGGAAGGAAAAGAAAAGAGAAAGGCAAAACATCTCAAGACCAGGAGGCAGGGCACTGAGAAACCTGCCTCCTCTCAGTTCTACTGTCAAGTGATCAATAATTCCTCTTTCAAGAAACCGTTTTCAAGAAACAATCTAAGCTCTGTGGTCTCTCAAAATGACTTTTTGTGCTTTTAAACAAATAGAAAATATTATTTCAAAGTACTTTTCCTTTCCTCCTGGACTTTCTACAAGCAACATTTCCACAGTATAAGAAATCTAGTTTCAGGACTGTAATTCCATGATAGTACACGAGTAAAATAATCTACATATGCAGAGTTCAATAAAGTGGTATGCGAAGGGCCAGGTAAGTTTGTACTTTATCCTACTCACATCTTTAAAGTCCCTTTGTACTTCCTGTTCCTCTAGGAGACACAGTCACTGTTCCTCAGAAGCCAGGCGGGTTTTGGCTAAGGTTCCCAGGTGACATTAAAGGCCTAAGATTTATCAGTGGCTGTGGCACAGTGAAATGCTCCTCTCCTTTAAACACACCGCTCAGGCCACGGGAGGAGGAAATTTCCACCGCAGCTCCCGTCGGGCATGTCAACCCATGTCTTCCACAGACATCTGCCAGCAACAAACAACCCCTCCAAGTAAGCGGGGCTGGTGCTATCCTCATTCCACAGAGGAAAGGTGGTGGGAAGGGCCTTGGCTAGCTGAGGGCAGAGTTAAATTCAGGACCCTTCCCTGATGATGATGCTCCGCTGCCCAGTATTTTGAGAGTCAGGTAAGTGCATGTGTTTGGTCCACCAAGCTCACATCTTCTAACAGCACAAAAGAATGCACGGAAGTGTACCAACTCACCAAGGAGTCGGGCTGGAGGGAACTTAACAGACGGACAGACTCAGACCTGGAAGTGAAGGGCTGACGCAAGCACAGGGCACACAGCACGTGGCCCTGAGAGGACGAAGCCAGCCCTCTGCACTCTCCCCGCAGCTCTGCTGCATTTCCTTCTGGCTCGCACCACCAGGGGCAAAGAGCCTGCTTTCAAAAGGCTGTTTGGCTAGAATAAGAATTCTGGATATTTTTACCTAAAATACTGATAGAAAGCAAACAAATCCCCTTCTCTAACCCTGTGCACAGGAAGCAAGAGCCCGGCGTGACCGAAGTGAAGAGCATTTATTTCCCCTCCGGGCAGCAGGGTCTCTACTGGGTCAGCCTGTGGTGAAAGCCCACCTCCACCCCGAACAACAGAGCACAGACACCAAGCAATTTTGCCCGACAGCAGTATTTTATTGTTATGACACTGTCTTGTGACCCACTTTACTCCCTGCTCCTTACTTCTCGGTTATAAGCAGTAATTAGTAATGTCAGCGTTTTGGCCGGATTGCTCCAGGCCCATTAATAATGCAAGGGCAGGAACAGGATGGAGGCGTAAGTGTACAACAGAGGTTTCAAGGTTAAAAGCAGTAATGGGGATAGCTATGGCGGCGGGTGGAGGTGTGGTGGTGGTGGTGGTAGGGGAAGAGGAGAGGATGCGTGTATGTGTGAGAGAGAGAGAGAGGGAAGGAGGAGGGAGGGAGAGATGGAGAGAAAGAGAGAGATTTAAATCTATTTTTTGAAATGCGCAGCTTCCCTTTAGGGCAACACGTATGGCAAAGCACAAATTCCTAGTGTCCTCGATCAAGCTCGCTCTCTCTTCTGGAGTGGACACACGTCTCTGGCCACCTGGCAGGGAGTGTGTCGTGCTAAGTCTCTGGCACAGGAGAGTTACTAGTGTATGAAATTGAGGTCAGAGAAAAGTACACCAGTATCTTTCAAACATATTTTCGATATTTTAAATGACTTCTCTCATAAAAGGCAATGCCTGCTTGTTCAGCAGAACTGGTACCTTCCCACTTAATGCTTTTAAAGGAAAGTCAAGACAAGTGATGCAGAACAGGCCCTGGGTTTGGCAGCCAGGCCCTCCCTCGTGGAAGACAAGACTGTTTGTTACAACTGCTTCCGCATCTCTGCAAAGCCCCACAACACATTGGCTCCAAGGGCGATTTCAAAAGGTACAATGTCCGACATGCCTGCAAAGAGCTTTGTAGAAGAGCGGAATGACCACACACAAGCCTGCAAATTATGCATGGGAAAGGATGAAAACAGCTATTTGAGAAATATTTGCCTGGTAGGTGGGGGAAGGGCCACATAACAAGGCTGACCGCCATCCTTGACTCCTGAGCTGCTCCTATCTTCACTGTCTTTGTTTTTAAATAGAGAAGCATTCGCTACTAAACCTTTTATTTGTCCCTCACATACCCAAAGTGAGCTGTTTTACATACTAGGAAAGTAACAACTTCATCTGCTAGTTTCACAACCAAGGGCAGACAGTTTTAAAACTGGTCATCGTAATGCTTAGGTGAATCAGAACCCGTTCTTCCTCGTGAGTCAGTCTCGGTGGGAAATGGAAGCAGCTGGAAGCAGTCTTGAATGGTAACTAATGCAAGCTGTACTGACCCCCCCCCCCCCCGGGGCTGACCTTGGGGCCATGGTTTTCCCACTGGCTGCGTTCTCTCCGCCAGCTCCTGGGCACGTGCTGTCGACGCCGGGGCTTCTGCAGAAGCCCAGTGAGAAGAAAGGCAGAGCTGCCGAGTTCCAGCTCTTTCCGCTTGCCCTGAAACCCCAGCCCCTCACCTATAATCTGAGGCCACGCACTCTTTTTGAGGGAGGTGAAGTCAGCCCCCACAACGATCCAGGAGAAATGGCTATGGGCTTGAAAATACATAAGCACAGTTTAAAAATCACATTTCTACCTTTCTTTTCAAGTTCCCTTAACACCAACACAACAAAATCTTTTTGCTTTAAAATTTCGGAGTTGACTGGGTTGATGAACCCCTGAAGCAACTCCTGGGTACCAGTGCAAGAAACTGCCCTTCCACACGGATTTTCCGTACCCGTCAGCACACCTCCCTCCACTCGTCTGAGACCCAAATATAAACACACCATACCCACCACCCTGCTCTACACCTGGCTTTTTTCACTTAACATCTGGGGGCAGCTCCGTGTTGACACTACTGGGCCCATGTCATCCTTTTAAATCTTACTGTATATGCCAGAGGTTGACTGACTGGAGCTCATGGTCCCAATCTGGCCTGCTGCCTGTTTTTATAAACATAATCTTACTGGACCACAGCCACATTCACTCGTTCGCGCACCGTCTAGGGTTCCTTGCGCACTACGAAGGCAAGACGGAGTAGCTGCGACACAGGCTATGTAGTTGGAAAAGCCTAAACTGTCTGCTATCTTGCCCTTTCTAGAAAAAGCCCGCCATCCTCTGGTGTATGCCACTGTATGGCTGCACCAAAACGTATTTAACCCGTTTCCCACTGATGGACATTCAAGTGGAAAATTCCTTACTCCTGGGGCGCCTGGGTGGCTCAGTTGGTTAAGCGACTGCCTTCAGCTCAGATCACGATCCTGGAGTCCCGGGATCGAGTCCCGCATCGGGCTCCCTGCTCGGCGGGGAGTCTGCTTCTCCCTCTGACCCTCCCCCCTCTCACGCTCTCTCTCATTCTCTCTCTCGCAAATAAATAAAATCTTAAAAAAAAAAGAAGAAAATTTCTTACTCCTTAAAATTCCCTAAGAATAAAATTAAACTCTGCAAATTCTGAGAAGCATTAAGAAGGCTGAGGAAAGGAAGAGCAGGAACTGGCTGGGAAGAGGCCAGCATGGAGGAGGAGGCTTAAAGAGGGAACTTCAGGGTGAGCTATAACCTCCCAAAGTGTCACTTCCTCTTTTTAGAGGAAGCAAGAGGCAAACTGTAGGTCTTTTGATAAGAGGAAATCCCCCTTTGCTATATCAAAGCTACTCCCTGTGTTTGTGTTTTTCTAAGTTTGGCAAGGCTGCCTGAAGCATACTGTGACCAAATTAGGAAGTGAGCAGGCTGATGTCTCTGAGCTGGTCACCACATGGCCAGGACGCCCAAGCATGTGTAGACAGTGATGGATGGGGAGGGAGAGGCTCTATCCAAGAAGGAAATGCTACTTGCTTGAGAAATTAGCCTTATAAAAATTACACTTAATAAGAGTAAGTGTTCTGTAAGACGGAATTCTCTTGCTGCTACTGACAACAAAACAAAGGCTTCAAAGGTTTCTACAAGGAAAGACTGTGAAACAGGCAGTGGAGACAAATTCTTTTGGGTGTTATTCTGTTTATTCCAAGGGTAGTGAAGATCTTGAGAAGTACCAGGGAAAAATATACCAATTAGCTCTCTAACAGATTAAGATACTCAGTTTTATGCTATTGAGAAAAAAAGAATTTAGACAGGTCATGCTAAAAAAGAATTGTGTAAATGCTCCATTTTACCACGGCCTACCCAATTGCTTTTATTGGCTGGAATGGTAAGATTTAAGCTCATCTTACAGTTTCCAACAAGGTCTAGGAATGTGATACTGAATCATTCATACTGAGCTTGTTTTCTGCCATCTCTACTCAGTGATATTCTCTTCCAGGAATGACTTCTGAGTTAACTTTTGATTCTGAGCCAATGAGCTGAGAATCCATTCTGACCACCAGCACTATTGGGGTAATAAAGTTTAAACTTGAAAATCCTTGCTTTCCTCCCAAATTTCCAGATCAGCAAGATTCTTGGACATGGTTTTCATTCCCTGAAGAATGTGCTTGGTTCATTTCCAGCATCTGCTATGAAGTCAGATGTGCAGTTAAGAGTTAAGGTAAGTTTAGGGGCGCCTGGGTGGCTCAGTCAGTTAAGTGTCTGATTTGGGCACAGGTTATGATCTCAGGGTCCTGGGAAAGAGCCCTGCGTAGGGCTCCACACTCAGTGGGGAGTCTGCTTCTCCCTCTCCCTCTGCCGCTCCTGCGTGTGCTCTCTCAAAGGAATAAATAAAATCCTAAAAACAAAAGAGTTAAGGTAAGTGTAAATGACAAATCTTAGTTCTTTACAGGAAAACCTATAAGGGAGTCAGGCAAAAAGCACAGTTCTCGGCTCAATCTGAGAACCTGCTCTCTCCAGAGCAGTGGCACTCCAAGAGAAGGCGGAGGCCCAGGGCAGAGGTCTGCGCCGGTGGCCATGTTGTGGTGTGGGGCTCCTGCTCAATGGATGCTGACCTGGTATTCTGGTTTCTTCACCAGGCTGTATGGGTGGGTTGGGGGGGAATTCTGCAGCCACTCTGATGTTGTCAAAATAGCTAAATGTTTGCTTTCTACCTACCCCTGTACTGATTTTGAATGGCATTTATTTACAATCACCTAAAGGGTCCATGAATTTTACAGCTAACAACATTACAAAGAATAGACACTTTCTGGAAGGCCCTGGCTGACACATGAACCCACCAGTTAAGAACTGTATTTCTATTAGTCCGGGTCCCTATGGCCCACCATTAACGGAGGCAAACTGTATACTACTGGACAACTGAGGACATATACAGATTAGAGAACTATCCCACAATCCAGAGTCCACGTATAACTGGAAGACAGAAGTTGGAGGATTCCTCAAGCTACGTAAACCTTGCATTTAACCTCTTCCCCTTAACTGTACAATGAGGGTGTCAGGGCTATACGATCTCCCAGGTACCCCTTATAAACCCAGTACCTGCAATTACAAATCAAGAAAACCTGATGCCAGTATTATAGAGCCACCCGGGCAGGCTTGGTGCAGTTCCTCTGAACAGGGTTTGAACCACACATTCATGTGTCCCCCTAGATGAGCATGAGATGCCAAGGATACCCATGCCTGATCTGACCTCACCGTGCCCAATCAGATGGCACGCCTCCAACTCCCTGCTCTTGACTGCTGCCACCATCCTGCAGCCTGGCCTAAGCAGGAGGTGTGCTTGGCAGAAGCCCCGCCACGCTCTCTCCCCGGCTGTCTTCTACTTTCTCACTGCAGTGCAGAAGGCACCCCGGCTCTACACAGGCTTCGTTGCCCTTTTATGGTAGAAAAATGAATTGCCTGCCCAGCAGTGAAGCTGAGAGAGATGACAGAACGGAAAGTTGTCATTTGTTGTGGTTTTGGCAGCAACAGAATAAAGCGTTCTCCTCTCAGCCACCCTTGGATGGACAGTGCACGCCAGGCATTCAGCAGGGGAAAAGCAGACCCAGCCCAACTGCTCCCAGATGCATTCCTTCCTTGCCTCGCCTGCAAAGGGATGTGTTTACTTATGAACAGCGTCAAGCCTTATTCTGGTGGAAATGCACTTTTGACAAAACAAGGTATAAAAAGGCTGTCTGTGTTCTGCTGAAAGATCTAAGAGAGGTGCTCCAGAAAACACGATTCCAATCAGATCACATGCAAGGAACGGCTTCATTTCCTAGCACAACGAGGCTGTGGGACTGGAGCTGGGCAGGGAGGTGACCTTGCTCAGAGGAGGGGCTGCAGCTGTTGCTGAAGCCCAGCCCAGCCCAGCCCAGCCCAGCCCAGCCTGATCCCTGTCTCCCGAATGGCTCAGAGGGATGGGGGAGTAGCCACTGACTCCAGATAAATACATTCCTGGGAAAACATACCAATATCCAAGTCCCTGGGGTAATAAACAGCAGTTGGTACCAGAGGGCCTTAAATTGTTTGCATTTCTGTCAGGAGGCTCAGAGAAAAAAAAAAAAAAAAAAACAGGCCTCCCAGCAGCTGGGAAAACATGTTGCAAAAGGAAAATTAGGCAATTCTCTGTATGCACATCGGAGTTAGGGAAATTAAGCTTATCTGAGTGAGAGAAATTAAGCTTATCCAACATGCTTTCAGCTGGAAAACAAGCTTTTTTTAAATGGGTGGGGGAAAACTTGTGATGCTTACATGGTTTTTTCCGTATTTAAAGCATCCAAGGACTAAAAAAACACGCTGGCCATGGAACTGGAGCAAAGTAGCAGCCACTAAATGCGGGGCCAAATGTCCAGCAGTTTTCCTGCAGCCAGCACTGCAGAACCCCCTACCACAGCATCCCCTCGACCACCCCTCTCTTCCGGCAGGGGGGTGTGCTCCAGGGACAGCCGGCGGCTTGTACACATATTCCCCGGATCCACTGCCAACCTTGAACTGGCTGCCTCTACCGTTGCTCTCAACTGTTGCCACCACCCCCCTCCGGCCCCCCAGTCAGCCCTCAGACTGGTGTTTCTCCAGGCCAATTCACTCCCACCGAGGCCTTCTGGAGAAGGCTAAAAGAATGCTAGCAAAGGTCCACAGCACTGCACGAATGGGTTTTGGGACTGGAGGTTTTGTTAACCAAGGACCACAAGAGCACTGTGCATCCCCAGGTCTCGGGTCACTAGGTCACCAGAAACAACCAGATGTTCCAGCTGCCACCCCCCCCCATGCCCTCTTTTGTGGCTCTACAAGATCCACCCTCCCACCAGCACTTTGATCACACCATCCCTACATCGGGCTTGCAACAGCTCCCTGGGGTGTCCTTTTCGAACCAAAGTCCATCCATCCTCCTAGTCCACTTTCCTCCTGTTCCGTCACACAGGTCTACCGCTGACCCCTGAACAGCTCTCTCTGCGTCACTTCCTGGCCAGGAATAGCGGTCTACCTGCACCCATCAGGTGCCGTTAGGACTCTGTCAGGTCAAGATCCAGCTCTTTCATGAAGTGTTTCCGGACTGCGCCCAATCGAAGGACTGTCCCCTCCCTCTGGCTCCCTCCAGCAGTTCCCATCACCGTCCATTTAGCTGTCTGCACAAGGAGTTGGCCTCCCTTGATCCAGATCTCAGGGTAGGGCTGTCGCTGCCTATTTTGTATCTTCAGGCATAGCAATACTCAATAAAAATCTGCTGAGCGAATGACCAAGTTCCAATCAAGGCCAACCAGCCTGTGTTGGCACAAGCCTATGCTGAGGGAGCAGCTAAGACAGCAAGGCAAAAGTTTTAGGAAGGAGTGAGTCTAGAGGAAGAAGGCAGGGGAGAAGGAAGCACTGCACAGCAGATAGGGCCTTGGTGACAGGGCTCAGGGGCACGGGGTCCACCTGGAGAGAAGACCCATGCTGGGCGAGCTAAGGGGAGGTGAGAGCGGGCGCGGGCCTTGGGAGAGAAGAGGAGGTGGCTTTTATGGGAGGTGAGAGGGCCTGGGCACTAAGAGGAATGTGGCAACTGGAGATACAGTTGGAGTAGCAAAATCTCACCGAAGGAGGTCAGGATGGGGAAAGGACAAACTACAGTCAGAACAAGGGAAGAAAAAACTGTGGTCCACATCACTCTCTTTGGGCTAGAATCTCAATCAGCTTCGTAGGCATAGGGAACTTTTGAAACTTAAAACCCTTTCTCATACAAATTTCTGATGGAAAATAAAATTGAAGTGCTTTTATGAGGCCACAGGGATTTGATCTGAGAAACTCTTAGCCTATTTCTCTTCGGAGAGCAAATACCAACACCATTTTGAAAACCTTCAGTATTGGAAACCAGGGACTTTGGACTGGAAGGACACGTGAAAGGCCATCTGGTCTCTTCTCTGGCCTTGAAGAGGCACCATATGCTGGAAGTCACTCCAGAGAAAAGGAGCCTATCCAGAGCTGTCCAAAAGCCTCTAGCAGGGCTTCGGCGTAGGCCCTCATCACAGGGCCCCAGGTTCCCAGAACCTGTTTCACTGGTTACATTGCGGTCTAGGGATCCATCTTGGATTCCTTCTGGGTAGCTGAAGTCTTTTTACTCAGGGAAGCTGGAAACACCAAGTCAAAACCACTCCTACAGAAGAATCTTGTACAAGTCGAGAACCGCCCCCCAGCCACAAAACCTTCCCTCCCCCAAGATGACCAGCCCTTGTATCCTCCCACGAAGAGCTGCTGACATTTTCCTATTATGTAACAAATTTCCCTCATCTCTTAAAAAAGTGACCATGCCACAGAATTGGACATCTGAGTATGGGTCACTGCAGGTCCCAAAAGTGAGATGCCCTCAAAGCAACAAAGTAGGAAAGAACACAGATAATAGAAAACTCAAGTGAAACTATGTTTTTTCAATATGGTGTTTTAAAAATTAACTTTTTAAATATACAAAAAAGTAGGCAATAAACATGAGTGATGGGTCCCCACCTACCCATCCCTCAGGTTTAATAATTATCAACTCAGGGCTAATTACCTTTTTGTACCCCATCTACTCTCCCATCCTCTCTTGCCCAGTGTATTTTTAAAACAAATCCCAGATGATGTATCATTTCATTTTTAAGCATTTCAGTTTGTATCTCTAAAAGATAAGGACTCTTAAAACCATCCAACCATACCCAAATCACACCTAAAACCACATAATACCAAGCAAGGCAGCCCTGGATTTGACTCCTGATGTCCCCTGTTAGCTGTGACTGAGCAGACAAGGAGCAGAAAGTCCCTAAAGAGGCTACTGGTAAGAGGTCCACTGGCAGGCCCCTCAACATCTGCCTGTTTAAGGTGCCAAACCCCCACCTCACAGGACCCTAACTGCCTCTGCTCTTTCTGATAGAACAGCACAAGAACTGTGGCTGTGCTTCTTACCCTGACCTCGGCAGACTGGACTTTGTCAGTGCTGATCCTAGTCACCAAGGTCATTCTGAGCCCGTTTTCTCAAGGAGCACTGGTATGTGGTGCAGATACAGAGCACACAGATGCCATTAGGTTTCAAGAGATGGCAGGGCTGGCTACTGAGCCTGTTACCATGGAGACAAAGGGCAATGGCTTCTGGGTCTGGGCAGTTAATCCCACTTAGGACTGTAAACTGGCCCACAGATACAGACATGCATTTCTAATCGTGGTCTGGGAGAGGGCCATGCAGCCTCTGGGGACTAGAGAAGTCCTCATTCTCTGTATGTTTGTCTCAAAGTCAGGGAGGACACTGAGCGGTAAAACGGCATTTACGTTGCTCAGGCACCACAGCAATGGGAAAATGACCTTGAATCCAACAGTACAAATGAGAAATTCCACCCTGCGATGGCTCCACAGACAAGCATTCCTTTTTGCTCCTGTTTCCCTTGCCCACATTCCTCCTCCCTGACACAGACACCCACAGGGAGATGGGGTGTTTTCATGCCTGTGTTATTACCATAGCAACAATTTCTCTTCTACCTGCAAGGGTGGAAGCCCTGCAGTGCTCTGTGCTGAGAACGCAAAGAGGGGACACGAAGGTTCTGCGCTCCAACACACACATGTAAAACACACACACACACACACGATGCACACACATGCCCGTGTGATGCATGCACACGCTCCTCCAAGGACACTACAATGAGAACCAGTAAAACGAATTAAATCAAAATGCTGACACCTGGTCACACAATTAATTAGTGAATAGACAAGAAGGCGGCAAATGACTATAAAGGTATTTTGTAGATGTCAATTCTGGAGGGATTTTCAACGTGAGATTTCTAAAGACTTTGAATCAAAATGCATCTCTCCTTCGATGAGGCCACAGGCACACACACAAAAATTAAGTTATTTTAACAAAACATATGAAGGCACTAAACAAGTAATATGTGGTTTCCAGAAAGATAGGCACTCAAAGCTTATGATCCTCGTATGGTTTGTGAACAGGGCTAGGCTGTGGTGAGTCTGATAAGCAATGGCGCAGGGTGGCCACAAAAACCATGAGAAAGGGTCGAGTTTCAATTTTAATAATGTGCCCATCCAAGTCTGTTAAAAATTCACAGTCTCTATACATACTGTAGACAACGTATCTTAGTAGAAACCCAAACAAAAGAGAGACAAGGAGGTATGTCCTTTCACTACAAGGACAGTGAAAGGTGAGCAGTCCCGGCCTCCAGGCCTGCCCTGCTGCACTGGGGGTGGGTGCTGTGGTCAAGACTCAAAGATCGGCACCTTCCTAAGAAGACAAAAAACATAACCCATGAGTCATGGAGACAAAGCACGGCCATTTTCACTTTGTCCCTAATTCTGAGTCCTCTAGTAAAACAAACAATCATTTTTCTAGGTCCTTCCTACACTCATCTCTTGAAATACTCCCTGAGATGCCAGACCTTTCAGAAAGGGATAAAAAAAAAAAAACCAGTAAGACATCCAAAAGGAGGGACACAGCAGTGCTGTGGACCAAGCAACTGAGACTCGCAGGGCACAGGTAGCCTTCATTAGGACACAGCTCTCCCCAGGGTAGCCCGGGTCCTTCTCTGAACTTGAACAATGTGGGCTAAAGTGTCAGCAGTCATTTCTTACAGAATATATCAGCACAAAATTTAGCTTAAAAAAATCCATCCCCTTTCCACTGTGGCATGCTAGTAAGAAGAGTTTTCTGAGTCCACGATTTGAAAAGCTAAGGTCTGGGAGAGTCCTCTTTAGGTCCCTGATGGGACTTTACATCTGCCCACCTTAGGGGAATTCCACACTCCTGTGGGAGACTTTAGACATCTGGGAGAAGTTCCTCCTTTCTAGGAACTCCCCACCTGCAGCCACCGTTGGCATCAGTCTGCGCCTTCCCTGTGCGGCAGCTACTGTTTCCTGACCTGAGACGTGCCAGGCACCGGCGCTTCCCTACATCAGGCTGTCTGCGCCTCCGCCCCCGCTTTATGAGACACGACCCACACGTCACTGACGTTTCACCAGAGGTCTGCGAGGTAGGTGCCACTGTTCTCATTTTACAGATTTAAAAACTGTGGCTCAGGGAGGGGATGTATTTACCCTCAGTCACAAAGGTAAGAAGGGGCAGAGCTGGAACGGAAGCCTGAGGCGGCTGAACGTCGAAATCCCTTGTCTTCATTCACCACGCCACCAGACTGTGTTCCGAGCTGCAGCACAAGCGCGGCCACAGGCACCTCGCTCCCTGTCGCCCGGCGGCGCCCAGCCCAGGGCTGGCTCCAGGGCTGGCTCCGGGGCGGCAGGTCGGCAAGGGCTTCTCACGCAGCGGTCTTCAAGGGAACCCCCCAAACTCAGAACCTACTAACGAAGCCCAGCACAAGTGGAACACAAAGCAACATTTTAACCTTCTAGAGCAGCTTCCCTGGGTGAGAAAGGAAGCACCGGAATGTTCTCTGGGGGCAAGGCAGAGTAACACCCACCTTGGCGGGGGGCGGGGTGTCAAGGACAGGCGAATACCCAAGTCCAGCCGACAGCTCAGCCTGTCTGGCCCGCCTGGGCTCTGAGGTGCACTCCCCTGTCCGCTGGGGGGGCCGCCCCGCAGCACTGCCAGGCCTGCAGCCGTTTTCACTACTCAGTGCCCAGGATCAAGGGACAGAAAAGATGCAATATAGGAATAGAAACTACTCCTGTAGGACTACGGGGAAACAAAAATAACTGTTTTATTCATATTCGCTTTGTCGTTTAACCTGTGCCTGTATACGTATGTATACGTGTGTGTATATATAAAGATTTTTTTTTTATTTGAGAGAGAGAGGGATTGAGAGAATGAGTGGGAAGAGGTGCAGAGGGAGAAGCAGAGCAGGGAGCCTGACGCAGGACATAATCCCAGGGATCATGATCTGAGCCCAAGGCAGACGCTTAACCAAGTGAGCCACCCAGGCACCGTGTACGTATGTACTTCTAAAGATTTTTTATTTTCGAGCAACTTCTACATCCAACGTGGGGCTTTAACTTAAGACCCCAAGATCAAGAGTTGCAAGTTCTACTGACTGAGCCTGCCAGGCGACCCCCCATGTATATATTTTACCTTTCTTCCCCTTGGGTAGATATCTAGCTCCCTTTCAAATTAAGTGCTGCAAACAACAGCAGATACGGTATTTACAGGACTTTTACTAGGAAGGCAGGATAGGAAAAGAGGTAAGCAATATTTGCCTTTTGTTGTTTTTATTCTTCTTGGGAACATACCCCCCCACACTTCTCCCCCCGCCTCCAGGTTCTCTAATCATATATTAGTGTGTGAAGTGATAAGTAATGAAGTGTAATTATCAACCAAAATCTTTCAAGGATCAGAAGCCTATGATGAACACATTCACTATGCTGTTTGCTATGAGGAATTTTAAAAACTGGAAAATGACTAAAATATTAAGTTAAAAACAGAGTTAGATCCTGAAACCTCATTGCCACAATGCCAGCTCTACCCCGAGACTGAGGGGAGGGCGGCTCACAGCAGTGCTGCTTGGGATCTCCTCTGGGACTGTGTCTGTGGCGGGGAGGCCTCCCTCTGGGTTCTCACCACTGGGTAAATACTGTCACTCCACTCCACACCTCAGAGGCCACTTTTTAAGGTGGTTGGGGGGAATGCCAGGAGCTGAGAGCCCTGAATGGCACCTACCCAACACGCCTGCATACCACACAGCCTGAGGTCTTAAGCTATTCCGCCAGAACCCTCCAGAACCCTCCGGCTCTGAAGGAAGTGACTCACCTTGTGAGCAGGGGCAGGCCAAATCCCCGGGAGGGAATTCCCACCCCACCCCACCTCTTTTGTGGACTTGCATTATGAAGCACGGACTTCCACGCCAGAGAATGAGTGCTCGTTCTGGGACTTAAAAAAATCCCTTTGTTACCCAAACATTCAGTTCTTGTCAACATAACTTCCTGAATAAAGATCCTCCCTGATAGTGGGAACAAGAGGATCAAGCTTCATTCAGATCTAGATAAATGTAAACGCCTGTGCTCAGCACAGGAGTCAGCTGACGGGCTGGGCCTCAAATGATAGTGCTGCTAGTAAGTGCCAAGCGTCCACTGTCACAGCTGGAGCCACCCTGGCACTGACAGCTGGTCCAGGCTCATTTACATTCTCTTCACGCGGCCGTCCAGCTACGGCAGGCGGCTGCAGATGCCTGTTTTTTAGCAACAAACTGGTTCACTGCAGATGTGAATTCTGGTTATATTTCACTGCTGTGGAGTCAGTAACACTGAATGCTACAAAGGATAGGATGGGGCCTGGAAATGGTAGAAAAAGAGGAGTAGGGAAAAGAAATGAGAAACAGAGGAAAGAAAGGTGAGAAAGACACAGCAAAACAAGTACAAGTGACACCGGGAAAAGACGTCCAGCCACACTCACCCCCTTGGTTTCACTAAGGAACACCAAGCCAGGTGTCCTTCACAGTTCTTCGGACTAAAGTCTCACCACCTGATGGGTCTCCCTCCGTTAGCGCTTACTTCATGAATAGTCTTAAACCTCGAACTTGTAGCTCTGGCTGCCTTTCTGGAAAGCTCTACGTAAAAACCTCTGAATTGATGGAGCAAAGCTATGATCCTAGAAAAGTAGAGAAAGACTCAACAGGGAAATTCTGACCCTCAGGATAAATATTCCAGAAGCATCGCTTACAAATCTCCTTTTATCTAACACTCTGCAGTCCCACACCAAACACATCCAATTCATTCCTAAAAGCACCATGCTGAAAACAAACTGATCAATCCTTTATCTGCAAACACACAGGGCGCTGAGGGCCTTGACAAAAGCATTCCGTCATATCAACGAAACAAAGACTCTCTCCCCATTTCATCAAAGATACAGTATCTTATTCTCTTCAGGGATTTTAGAGGAATGATTCCAGGCATTCAAGCCTGCCTCTAGATAATATATTAATATAAGTGCCTCATCTCAGAGTGACAAGTTCCCGGAAATCTAAGTGGAGTTTAGGTTACTGGCAAAGACACTGCAATGAGGAAGCAGATGCCTTTAGTCTCACACGGGCCAAAAATTAGTTTGTGGCTTATTTCTTAAACATTAGTAATCCTCAAGGATTAACGGTTGGGTTTAGCCATCTAGCTGAAAAGAAACGATGTCATAAGGAAAATTTGTTTAAGTGGAAAAGGTAAAAGCACAGGTTCTAAAAACACTGACATCTCGGGTACTCAATTCTGAATGCACATAGTGGTTTGCTTTGGTACTAAGCCTACAAGAATTCTGTTTAGGAGACACTGTCTTGCTGACCGACATACTTCTGAAATGCTCAAGAGAAAACCGTTCCTCACGGAGTATCAGTGCCACCTAGTGGTGACTCACCATAGTGCCTAATAAGGAGGGACCAGCTTAGACCTAAGTCTAAGTTAGCTCTCCCTTCCCAGTGAAGAACAGGGCGGGAACTTCCGAACCTGCTGTCCCTGCCTCAGGTTCCCAAGAGACAGTTTTCACTTTATTTTCCACGGTGGGCCAAACTCTGAAGACCTTACCCTAATGGTGGAAAGCGTCCAGAATGTGGATGCTCTCATCTGCAGGGAGGGTCAAGTTCTGAAGCATACGATCATTGAGAATGCCTTATGATGCATTCTCTTTACTGGAAAACGTTACTAAGGGACACAAAAAGATCTGAAATAAATGGAAATATATACTTTGAACTTATCAGGACTCACTTCATTGATATTAATCTCCGCAAACTCATCTATGAATTTGATGAGATTCTAAATCAAAATGCTATCAGCATTCTCTAACTCCTGTGACCTACTTCCTAGATGCCCTGCCGCAGGCTTTCTGTGCTCCCATCTGTGTTCCCTGTCCCCAGGGCTCCCTCCTTTCAATGCTTCTTACTTCTGACTACAAAATTTTCCTCTAGCCTAGATCTCCCCTCATGTTCCTAACCCTAGTCACTTTCTAAGTAATTACTGAGACCTACTATGTGCCAGGCATTAGCAAAACATACACATACTGAACACCTCCATCCTCAAAGTTCTACCTGTTTAAAACAGAATCGATTGACCTTCTCTCCTGGAATCTTTTTTTTTTTTTAAGAGGGGGAGGGGAGAGGGAGAGAATCCTAAGCAGGCTCCAGGCCCAGTGTGGGGCCCAATAGGGCACAGAATCTCATGACCTCAAGATCACGACCTGAGCCAAAATCAAGTGTTGGACGCTTAACTAACTGAGCCACCCAGTTTTTCTATTCTACTTGCAATTTTATGTGAATAGTATCATCACCCACTTAGTGGCCCAAACCAGAGAAGTGAGTCATCTGGACTTTTCCCCACCCCTACAGTCAGAGTATCTCCTTCTAATCCTATCTCCCCATTATCTTTCAAATCTGTTCCTTTTTTCCACCACCATCATCCATTTTGGTTCTCATGATATCAGTCAGGACATGCTAGGTTATGCTATTGGAACAAACTCAAACTTCAGTAGCTCAAAACAGAGACTTATTTCTACATGTCCATCTTGGCAGAAGGAAAAGAGATAATGAACCATTAGCTCTCTTTTTGTGTTAAAAAAAAATACGTTATATAAAATCTACCCCATGAACAAATCTTAAAGTGTACGGTACAATATTGCTAACTATATATGCACTATTGTACAGCAGGTCTTGAGAACTTCTGCATCTTGGGTGCCTGAAATTTCACACCCATTGCATGCGGAACAGCTCCCTGTTTCCGCCTCCCCTAACCCCTGGCAACCACCATTCTATTTTCTGTTTCTGTAAGTGACTACATACCTGCAGTAAGTGGAATCACACAGAATGTCTTTTTGTGATAGGCTTATCTCACTAGCATAACTTCTCAAGGTTCACCCATGTTGTAGCATGACAAGATTTCTTTCTTTTCAAATCCTGACTAATGTTCCGTTGTATAGAAAGACACTTCCTTTAGCCATTCATCCATGGTTAGACATTTAGGTTGCTTTTATATCTTGGCTATTGTGAACAATAATGTAATGAACAAGAGTACAAATAGCTCTTCAAAATCCTGTTTCCTTTTTCTTTTTTAACGGCTGAGCCACCCAGGCACCCCCCCCTTTTTTTTTTTTTTAATATTTTATTTATTTACTTGACAGAGAGAGAGAGAGACTAGCAGAGGGAGCAGGAGCGGCAGACTCCATGCGGGGCTCGATCCCAGGACCCTGAGATCATGACCTGAGCCGAAGGCAGACGCTTAACGGCTCCTTTTTCTTTTTTAAAGATTTTATTTATTTATTTGACAGTGAGAGAGACAGTGAGAGAGGGAACACAAGCAGCGGGAGTGGGAGAGGGAGAAGCAGGCTTCCCGCTGAGCACGGAGCCTGATAATGGGGCTCGATCCCAGGACCCTGGGATCATGACCTGAGCCGAAGGCAGACGCTTAACGACTGAGCCACCCAGGCGTCCCAATTTTTTGAGGACAGTCCCCATACTAGTTTCCATAGGGGATGTACTGTTTTACATTCCCATCAACAATGAACAATGGTTTCAATTTCTTCACATCCTTATCAACACTTATTTTCTTTTTTCCTTTTTTGTGTTGGTGAGCATCCTAGATGTGAAATGACCTCACCGTGGCTTTGATTTGCATTTCCCTGATGACAAGTGATGCTGAGCACCTTTTCATGCATCTGTTGGCCAACTGTAGGTTTTCTTTGAAGAAATGTCTATTCCAGTCCTTTGCCCATTTTTTAATTGGCTTATTTCTGATTGGCTGTTACTGACTTATAGGACTTCCTGTTTATTACTGGTATTAACACTTTACCAGAGAAATAATTTTTTTTTAAAAGATTTTATTTTTTATTTATTTGAGAGAGCGAGAATGAGAGAGAGTACATGAGAGGGGGGAGGGTCAGAGGGAGAAGCAGGCTCCCCGCCGAGCAGGGAGCCCGATGCGGGACTCGATCCCGGGACTCCAGGATCATGACCTGAGCCGAAGGCAGTTGCTTAACCAACTGAGCCACCCAGGCGCCCACCAGGGAAATAATTTACAAATACTTTCTCCCATGCCATAGGCTACTTTTTCACTGTTGATGGTTTCCTTTTCTGTGCAAAGGATTTTCAGTCTGATGCAGTCCCATTCGTCTGTTTTTGTTTTTGTTGTCCGTGCTATTAGTGTTACAATCATGAAATCACTACAAAGACCAATGTTAGGAAGCTTCCTATGTTTTCTTCTAGGAATTTTAGATTGTTATGTTTCAGTTTTTTGTTTTTGTTTTTTTTTTTAAAGATTTTATTTATTTATTTGAGAGAGAGAGAGATAGCGAGAGCAAGAACACAAGCAGGGGGAGTGGGAGAGGGAGAAGAAGGCTTCCTGCCAAGCAGGGAGCCTGATGCGGGGCTCGATCCCAGGACCCTGGGATCATGACCTGAGCCGAAGGCAGACGCTTAAAGACTGAGCCACCCAGGCGCCCTATTATGTTTCAGTTTTTAATCCATTCTGAGTTGATCTTTGTGGTGTATGATAACATCCAATTTCATTCTTCTGCAGGCAGTCATGTTTGTCTGGCACCATTTGTCAAGCAGAACGACCTTTCCCCAAGGTGTAATCTTGGTGCCCCTGACTGCAGAGGTGTGGGCTTCCTTCTGGGCTCTCTGTTTGGTTCCACTGGTCTGTAGGTCTGTCTTTATGCCAGTACCATACTGTTTTGATTACTGTAACTCTGTAATATGCTTTGAAGCCAGGAAGTATAAGGCCTCCAGCTCTGTTCTTCTTTCTCAAGATTGTTTTGGCTATTTGGGATTCTTCACAGTTCTATATGAATTTTAGGACTTTTTTTCTGTTTCTTCAAAAAAAGCAGTTGGTATTTTCATAGGAATTGTGAGTAAATCTACAGATGGCATTGTATAGGTATGACATTTTGACAATATTAACTCTCCCCTATACTGTGTTGGTTCGTTTTAATTGGGGCCTATTTGGCTTCTTGAATCTGGATACCCATTCTCCTTTCCCAGATTTTAGATGTTTTTGGCCATTATTTTTGCAAATAAGCTTTCTGTCTCTCTCTCGCTCTTCTCCTCCTGAAACTCTTACAGCACATACACTGGTTCACTTGATGGTGTCCCTCCCATTGGTGCCTCAAGCTTTCCTTATTCTTCATTCTTTTTTTTCCTTTCTGTTCTTCTGACTAGATAATTTCAAATGACCTGTCTTTGAGTTCACTGGTTCTTTCTTCTGATTGGTCAAACCTGATGAAGAATCCCTCTAGTGAAATTTTCCATCAGTTATTGTATTCTTCAGCTCCAATTTTGTTTGACTCTTCTCCATATTTTCTCTGTTGATATTCTCATTTTGTTCACATATCATTTTCCCGAGCTTGTTGAACATCTTTATGATGATTATTTTGAATTTTCAGGTAATTCACATACATATCTCCTTTTCTTTAGTGTCCTTTCTGGAGATCTACTTTGTTCCTTTGGTTGGACTGTATTCCTTCCTATACACCTTGTTGCTTTGTGGCAGGATCCACATATTTGAAGAAACAGTCACCTCTCCCAGTTTTTACACAATGGCTTTGTACAGGGAAAGACCTTCACCAGCCAGCCTAGCTATAGATTCTGGGAGCCTTTACTTAGGAGGCGTCTTCTCTGGACTTAACATGTGTAAATTCTCAATTACAGAGGTCTCGCTAAGTTTCTTTTTTTAGGAGCTTATAATCTCTTTCTCCCTCTGGTGTCTGTCTATAGTACTGCAGGTTCTCTGGAGCAGTCCAACTCCTTTAGGCAGTACTCCCAAAGGCCAGAACCCTGGACACATGTTCCAACTCTTTCCCTCCCCAGGGAGAAGCTGGGAGTTGGGGGTTTCCTCCAGTTCTTTGCACACTAAACTGAGGGGAACGGCAATGGTAGTGTATGTTAGCTTAAAATGTTGCCTTTGGGGGCACCTGGCAGCTCAGTTGGTAGAACTGAGGATCTCTGGGTCATAAATTCAAGCCCCATGTTGGGCACAGAGCTTCCTTAAAATAAATAAAAATAAGTAAATATATAAAATGTTGCCTTTCTTCTCAGCAATCTCCAACCTGGTGCTGCTTAGAGTCAGGAAAGACAAAAGCCAGCCCCTTGGGCAGCTGCCCAAGAAGACTGAATGCTGGATTATGTTCGAGTCTTCCCTTTCCCTCCCCCTGGGGGATGGGGGTGGGGGTGGGGAAGCGAGGATTTAGATGTTTCCTGCATGTGCAGATGGGAGGGTCTCTGGCAAGTGAGTTCCATGAATTTTCCTACAGGCTTCAATGCAGCCGGCTTTGCACTGTCTGGAATGCAGGAGCCTCCTACCTGGTTTCTAAATTTCTCACAAAGGGAACCGGTCTGTGTAATGTTGATCAGTGTCTCTGTAGGGGGCTGGGGAAGGAGGGTCTGGGGCTGTCTGCTTGTTGACATCACCCCAAATCATGTTTTTACCACTTTTTCTGCAAGTGACTGACCTCATCCACACTGACATTTCATTGACCAAAAGAAGCTACACGGCCACCTCCAAGTTCAACAAGGCATGTATATCCCTTCCACAGAGAGGAAGCCGAATATTTGATGTTTCTGCTTCAGATCTTAAAAGCCACTGGGACCCTTTCACTGACATCCCAGGTTGATGTTCTGAAGACACTCACAGGACACTGTTTCAGACTCATGTGTGTCCTTAGGACTGCCTGTAACTGTCTTGGGAGAATAATGGCCTCACCTTCTCTTTTGCCTTCCAAATTGTCTATGAACACTTATCGGTAGAGTCTAATTTGGAATTCTTGGAGGAAATGTAGTTCCCAGCTCCATCTTAGCAATTCACGGAGATTCCACAGGAGGTGGCAGTGATGTGCATCTCTGACCTGGACTATAACAGCTGAAAAGATCTCCCTGTTATCTCAGTCCCCTTGCTGTTCCCCCTCTGCCACCTTAAACTGATGCTCAAGATCTGCATAGCCTGGCCCCACCCAGCTGGTGAGCCTTCAGGATGCTACTCATCTTCAGACCTAAAAACACTCCAACATCTTCACTTCTCCTCCACCTAACCTTTCCTTCCCTTGGCTACTGCCTCCCCAGGCATTCCAGTGCTGGGTGCAAGGGGAGCACACAGGGCAGTCACGTGCTCCACTTAGTTCCAAAAGCCAGAGACTGTTGGGAAAATTGTTATAGCAACAGCCTGAGGGTGGGGACAAATTATTAAATGGACACATAAATTCTAAAAATACACCCAGATTTTACAAAGAAATGTTAATGCTGAAAACAAAAGGAATAAAATTTAGTCCATTAGTTTAGTTTCTTCCTCCTTTCCCAATGACTACTTTCATTTCTCCACTCCTGCAGTAAGGCAGAGGTATTATAATGTTCAACTGTGGTCATGCTATTTTTTTTAATTTTTAATTTCTTTTTAAAGACTTTACTTATTTGAGAGAGGGAGGGAGGGAGCATAGGCAGGTGGGGGGAGAGGGAGAGGGAGAAGCAGGCTCCCTGCTCAGCAGGGAGCCCGACGCAGGGCTCAATCCCAGGACCCTGAGATCATGACCTGAGCTGAAGGCAGATGTTTAACCAACTGAGCCACCCAGGCGCCCTGGTCATGCTATTTTAGAAAAATGGCTTAAAACATACTTGTCTAGGTTGATGCTAGACGCTTAAAAACTCTAAGTGGCTTGTAAATAGCTGACACATTTTAAGACATTCTTAGCTCACAGGGGAGTCTAGTTAAAAAAAAGATTTTCAGCACCGAGGTGACTTGATGGCTTTGGCACCCAACACAATCAGTTCTTATAAGAACAGTTAGTGAATATTCTACCAGATGCGACACAGATGCCACCATGATACCTAGGCCTTTAACCCTTCATATTTTACATTACGACATCTGCCCTCACAGGAAGAAGGCCTACAACAGGAATCTAGAGCTTTATGACTGGAATTCCACAGGTGACCCCCATCTTTGCAACCATGTCAACCACGATTCACCAAGTACTGATCTTCATTTGCTTTCATTAAAAGGAGAGCACACAAACCCTTCTCACAGATCAGCACACAGATAACCGGCAGATACACGGCCATCAGTGTAGTCTATAACACCAAAATTCAAATGAATCTAGAAAAAAATTTGCTTCCCTACCTTTCGGCAGCGAGGATTGGGACAACTGAACCTCTTCACATCACTGTCCAACAGAGCAGGAAAGCTGCAGGAGGGGCACCTACAATCAAAACAGCAGAAGGAATATTACTCAGAATATTAAATTGGTTCCATGTTCACACTAATAATGGAATTTTAAGCTGGACAGCCATATCTCCTTTTTAATTAAAACAAGACTGAGGCTCTCCTTTGTGCTGGCTCTTACCAGGAAATGCAGATGCCATTTTGGGTCCTGCCTCAGTGCAAACCACTCAATAAATATACACCCCTACCTTTGTGAGAACTCCTTGCACGTATCACCTTTCCTCCATCCTCCAACTCAGTGCGTAACGATTGTACCTATAAGCCAAGTGATTAAGAGGTACCAAGGAATGTGAGTAAAAATGTGAAATGTGGATTTTCCCATTAATAAAATTATTCCCTACTGCTCAGAAGAAAATGCCAGAAGACCTGGAAGATCCAGTTTTTTTGTTTTTTTTTTTAAAGATTTTATTTATTTATTTGACAGAGAGAATGAGATAGAGAGAGAGAGCATGAGAGTGGGGAGGGTCAGAAGAAGCAGACTCCCTGCTGAGCAGAGCCCGATGCGGGACTCCGAGGACTCCAGGATCATGACCTGAGCCGAAGGCAGTCGCTTAACCAACTGAGCCACCTAGGCGCCCCTGGAAGATCCAGCTTTGTTATAGATTTTCATCATCTGATGAAAGTGTTCAGGCAATCTTCATAATGGGGAATGAGGTGACCGATGACACTCTCCAACTCTGAGAACTCACCTGACAAGCTCATCGGCGTAAGCTGCAGCAACTTCCTCTTCAGCTTTCCGCTCGTAGTATTTATACAGGATGGTCTGGGGAAGCACCTTCTCCAGCTCACTGGTTGGGAATGAACATGTGCAACTGCCTTCCATGCAGCTGAGTTCTGACTGGAATTATAAGGTCAGGAAGCAAAAAAAAAAAAAAAAAAATTAAATTAAATAAAAGAAAGAAAGAAAGAAATTTCAACCAAATTTTTAGAAAAACAAAAGCCTCAGTGGTTCAAAGCCTCCCTCAATGGGAAGTGGATAAACAGTGGTTAAGAAAGTGACGACACTCAAAACAAGGAAAGCGTGATAAAACCCCCCAAAGTCCATCTCTGATATAGCACCAGAGGGCCTCTATCAGTCCAAACCGAAGTAAGGTGGAGAGCAACAAGGAAGGTCATGGCGCAGTGTCTGAAAAGGAGATATTTGTGAGAAGTGAGTTGATTTCCTCCAGGGACCCTGAAAAGGTTGGAGGTCTAGACCTTGGGGAAGGCGGAGGTGAGTCATAGAAGAGGAGACTGACAGGAATACAGACTAAAACCAAGGGGGTTGTTTGGAAAGCCTCTGTCTGGATCTTACTCCTTTCAGATGGAGTCAAGGGACTAACACTCTTCCAAGAGAAAGGAAGACAGCCTCCGGGACAGCTGCTCCAGGGGGCCCTGGCCATCATCTTCAAAGGCATCAGCAGCACAGAGTCCTTCTCATGCCACATCAGTCCAACTTCCTCTTCTGCCTCTCTCATCCGTTTTTAAGGACCCCTGTGATTACACTGGGCCCATCTGGATAATCCAGGCTACTCTTCCCATTTCAAGGCCACCAACTAGCAACCTTAATTCCCCTGTCATGTAAGGTAACGTATCCACAGGTTCTGGGATGAGGACGGGGATATCTCTGGGGGACCATTATTCTGCCTGCCACACCATTCTGCTTGTAACGGTTACTCCGTTCTTGACTAAACTGCAACTGACTTTAGACTAACTGATGTTGAATGATTTGATTATTGGTCAGGCATTTATGAAAAGTAATTCTGGGGGGCGCCTGGGTGACTCAAGTCGTTAAGCCTCTGCCTTCGGCTCAGGTCATGATCCCAGGGTCCTGGGATTGAGCCCCGCATTGGGCTCCCTGCTCGGCCGGAGTTGGCTTCTCCCTCTCCCACTCCCTCTGCTTGTGTTCCCTCTCTGGCTGTGTCTCTCTCTGTCAAATAAATTAAAAAAAAAAAAGGAAAAAGAAAAGTAATTCTGGTTTTTAATCGTTCCTTAAGACAAAACAAAACTCCTTTTCATATTATGTTATGCTGGTATCAACAGACACTAACTTTGCACAGAGAAATATGATCGTGGAAAGTTATTCATTTTTTTTTAAAGGCTTCTAGTTCTTTTCATCTTTTTTTAAAGTTTACTTATTTATTTTTAAGTAACTTCTACACCCAACATGGGGCTCAAACTCATGACCTCCAAATCAAGAGTCACATGCTCTTCTGACTGAACCAGCCAGGTGTCCCAATAGTTATTCATTTTAATAAACTATAAAATCCTTTAAAAATCTTGTTTAAAAAAACCCCAACAATGCACTCTCATTCAGTCTCTGTCCAGCTGCAAGGATCTCTTCATTTTTTATTACAAAAAGGACTGATGAGTGAAGACGTCGGTGCTCCTGGCATAGGCATGGGGGCACAGAGGAACAGCGCCATTCCCCAAGAAGGAATCTACTCTGCTTACAACCAACACAATCACACCAGCCAGGGGCTGTCTAGGAATCACACACATACCAGCATGTCTTAAAAGTTCCAGCTCACCCCAGAAAGAGCAATTCGACGAGGCACTTACACTTGCCTATAAATGGGGTCTCATACTCTGTGAACATTTCCTGCGTGTGGGAATATTACATGATTCTCACCTTTCCAGATCCAAAGACCGCCTCTTGGGCATATCTGATGAGACATTCTTTGCAGAACAAGTGAGCATCCGCACACTGAGTAAGCTCCTCGAATGGAAACTCCCCATAGCAGCAGCGGCACTCAATCAGCTGGCCGTCCTGCGGGCCGTCACACACATGAGATGCTATACACTGAAGCAGAGGGGCAGCTAGGTTTCATATTCCCCCATTCCCAAACACACGCTGAGGTCAAAAGCCACCTCTAGAAGCCATAAGACATCGATGAGCTATTTTCTGCTCTGTACATCTAGCCTGAGGTGCTAGTACAGATATTAACATGTAACTAAAGATAGTGAGAATTTTCATGGGTTTTTATTCTTCAGAGTCACCCTTTGTACAAAGTGATCATATCATGAGTTCCATGGTGTCAACAGAACCATAACATCTATACTCAGATGCTAATATGACTATGAGAGTCAGGGACAAGTGGCATGAGAGATGTTATTCCAAAAAGCTTCCAAAGTTGGATTTTGCTCTTCTTATTAGAGGGCAGGAGTGTGAGGGGGTTGTGTCTCAGCCCACACTGTATCTTACGGGACCATGAAGCTAGCTAGAGCATAACCTCCAGTACTTGAACACCATGAAACCTGCTCTTCTCATTGGCAGAGACAGACCCAGACCCCAATCCATTCCCACTATGCTAGAAAAGGCCACGAGGTGAGGACAGCAGATAGTGGACAAAAGTGACCTGGTCCTGCGGTCAGACAGATCTCTTCCAACTTTTTGACACCAGAATTCTAAATTTTCCTTTAAAAGTCTATTCAATGGATTCCAGGAATTTTTTTTTTTTTAAGAGAAACAACTCTGTCATTATCTGTGCTTCAGTTCTGATCCAGTCTGGCATTAGGAGTACCCATCATGGTTCAAGCACCTAACTGTAACTTGGTTGAACCATAAACCCAGCAGATCAACAGGAGGTTATACAGGAAGCAATTTGCCACCAGGAATTGATAAAGAAAAACAGGTCACGTAAATACCCAGAATAAATGAATTAGTGAGATTTCAAACTACCTTTTGATACTGTTCTTCATTCATCTGCAGGGCAAGCAAAAAGTCTTCATGCTGAAGAACAAAACCAATACATGCAGACACAAATTTAGTAAAGATGCCACAAACATTTAGCATTTATTTCCATAAACATAAAAGAACTCTATTACGAATAATCATCTCTTCAGTTACAGAGTTTAGTAGCTTAAAAAGGTACCTCAGAGTAAATTTAAAATGCACAAGAAAGTTAAATATAAAAAAAGGAAACCAAACAAATACTAGAAAATATGAGGGACGCTTTCTTGAATCTGACTCAAAATGTAGAAGGAATAAGGGGAAAGACGAGTACATAACAACACTTCTGAATAGCAAAGAATAGCATAAGCAAACAATAAACCAAATGGGTAAAAACCAAGTTTGACAACATCTTTTGTTGGTGAGAATGCAAACCAACACAACCACTATGGAAGAAACTTGGCATTATATAACACGGTACCTAAGTATTTAGGTACTTTGATTCATCCAAAGCACATCGAGGAATGTATTCTTAAGATACTCTGGGGCAGAGGGCGCCTGGGTGGCTCAGCTGGTTAAGCAACTGCCTTCGGCTCAGGTCATGATCCTGGAGTCCCAGGATCGAGTCCCGCATCGGGCTCCCTGCTCAGCAGGGAGTCTGCTTCTCCCTCTGACCCTCCCCCCTCTCATGTGCTCTCTCTCATATAAATAAATAAGTCTTTAAAAAAAAAAAAGATACTCTGGGGCAGAAACAGGAAATACAGTATGCTCAAGGTTATTTAATGTCATGGCACTATTTATAATAGCAAAAAACAACGGAAACAACTTTGGATGTCCATTAAGGAGAGTAACTGAATCAACACTGCTACTGCAAAGGCACACTAGGCAGTTTTAACAAGGAAAGAAAAACCTCTGGTTTGCTTAAGACTGATCATCAGGATGCACTGCTAAGTTTAAAAGCAAGGGGCAGGGGCGCCTGGGTGGCTCAGATGGTTGGGCGTCTGCCTTCCGGTCAGGTCATGATCCCAGGGTCCTGGGATCGAGCCCTGCGTCGGGCTCTCTGCTTGGGAGGGGGGCCTGCTTCTCCCTCTCTCTCTACTGTTCCCCCTGCTTGTGCTCTCTCGCTCTGTCAAATAAATAAATAAAATCTTAAAAAGAAATAAAATAAAAGCAAGGGGCAGAAAAGTGTGCTTCAGGTAAGAAAGATAGGCAAAGCCAAAAAAACCCCAACAACCCCCCCCCCATATATTTACTTTTACATAAAATAAGGAAAGACAGTCAAGACTATTAACAAGGGTTATATAGAGAGGCACCTGTCTGGCTCAGTCGGAAGAGCCTGTGGCTCTTGATCTTGGGGTCATGAGTTTGAGCCCTACACTGGGTGTACAGATTACTTAAATAAACTTAAAAAAAAATTAAAAACCAAAAACCAAGGAACGCCTGGATGGCTCAGTTGGTTAGGTGTCCAGCTCTTGATTTCGGCTTAGGTCATGATCTCGGGGTCCTGGGATCCAGCCAGAGTCATGCTCAGCAGGGAGTCTGCTTGAGATTCTCTCTCCCTCGGCCCCTCCCCCTGCCAGCACATTCTCTCTCTCTCAAATAAATGAATCTTGGAACAAAAAACCCAAAAAACCAATACCTTAAAATTTGTAAACTTGTTTATCATTTATCATATCAAAACTTCATTGTTTATCAGGTTAATGGCATAACCACACAGACTTATTCCAAATGATTTTTTTTTTTTTTTTAAAGATTTTATTTGACAGAGAGAGACACAGTGAGAGAAGGATCACAAGCAGGGGGAGTGGGAGAGGGAGAAGCAGGCTCTCCTCTGAGCAGGGAGCCTGATGCGGGGCTCGATCCCAGGACCCTGGGATCATGACCTGAGCTGAAGGCAGACGCTTAACGACTGAGCCACCCAGGTGCCCCTCCAAGTGACTTTTTAATATTTTGATTTCATATTCCTCATCTGATATAACCTGACAAGAAAATTATCAATAAATCTTAAGACTGTATTCAGTAGCCTTTTTTTTTTTTTTAAGATTTTATTTATTCATTTGACAGAGAGAGACACACAGCGAGAGAGGGAACACAAGCAGGGGGAGTGGGAGAGGGAGAAGCAGGCTTCCCGCTGAGCAGGGAGCCCGATGCGGGGCTCGATCCCAGGACCCTGGGATCGTGACCCGAGCCGAAGGCAGACGCCCAACGACTGAGCCACCCTTATTGGTAATAATATGGACTGTTGTTTTGGAAATATTAAGTATATAATATAGGATAAAGAAAATAAGTCATTATATTAATACTGCATAGAATCAAGATTTTCAGCGTAAGAGGAAAGAAGTACAAACATAAAATGAAAGAAGTTTAAAAAAAACCCTGTAAACCAAATCTGAAACAGCAGCCTCAGTATGAATTCCCACTAGAAGAAAATAAGGTGCACTGGAGAGGCGGGTGACTCCAGGTCCAGGTCAAGAAAAGCAGAGGTTGAACCTCGGTCACCTTGTGAGCCAGAAAGAAGGGGTGTCGTCAAGAACAACTGAGGCCAGGACAGAGTCAATGATTTGAAGGGGATACCACTGGCCAGACGTGGAACAATATGGACGAGGATAAGGACTACAAAGAAGCATTCCGCCAACACTTTTTAACACTTTTCTGATGAGAAATTAATGACTGCGACGGTCTGATACTGTACCATGTGCCAACATCTGGAAGACCTACATAACTCACAAATTAGTGTTTTAGAGGCTAAAATCACGCATGTGTGGAAGATCCATTAAAGTGCAAGGTACACCAACAGGCTTTCATGTAACAGATGAGAAGGAACTGTGACAGATGGATCAAAACTTCTAATTTCTGCTTGAGATCTAGAGTTTTATCATTGGCCACAAATAATCATTTGATTTTTGAGATGATGTCTGCCCAATGCCTACTCCTGAATAATCAATTTTTCAAGTAAAAATTGTGTTTTTTGGGGGGGAAAGTGCCTCATTCGGCAGCTTGCAACTCAAAGGCACAAGTGCTTCTTGGAACATCATCACAGTCGGGACGCGGCAAGAGCACTTAGTGTGGACTTCCCATGTTGTCACACAGAGCAGCGAAAACGTAACGTGCTCAAGGGTCAAAATTTGATAAAATGAATAAATTTTACTGTTTCACTGAAGGCATTATTTATTATTAGTTATTTTTTTTGAGAATGAGCGAGCGAGTACACGCATGCATGTGGCGGGGGGGGGGGGGGGGGAGAGAGCCCAGTGCAGAGCTGGACATGGCTCAATCTCAAGACCCTGAGATCAGGACCTGAGCTGAACTCAGGAGTCAGACCTTCCCCAACTGAGCCGCCCAGGCGCCCCTCATCAAAGGCATTTTTAAATAACATGGGCTTCTTTCTTAAATGTGAGTGCGTGGTGGTGAAGAAAGGTGCCACCGACTTGATTTATGCTGAGGTACCACTGCTGTTGTTTTGTCAGAACAAATTCAACAAAGTGAAGCAGGCAAATATAATGTCTCATCATCAGGGTAAGAGATCTGACCTCACTGACCTCCTGAAGAGTCTTGGGAACTCAGGGGTTCATGGGTCAAACTGAGAGCCACTGGTCCAGAAAATATGTAGTAAACCACCAGTACATAAACATTCAGGTTGTCTCGCACACTTGACAGTTTATTTGGAAGAACTGAAGGGCTAACGGATCTCTCTCCGGTTGTTCTTCGTTATTAGAGGTTGAGGGAGGTGAAATACGTATGTTCATTAAGCTCCAATTAAAATTCTCTAACATAAATCTGGTTTGTAAAATGTTGAACTTTGGTCAATATCCTTACAAAACCAGTTGTTTTTTATTTTTATTTATTTATTTATTTATTTAAAGATTTTATTTATTTATTTGAGAGAGAGAGTGAGAGAGAGAAAGAGCACAAGAGGGGGGAGCGGGAGAGGGAGAAGCAGACTCCCCGCTAAGCAGGGAGCCCGATGCGGGACTCGATCCTGGGACTCCAGGATCATGACCTGAGCCGAAAGCAGTTGCTTAACCAACTGAGCCACCCAGGCGCCCCAAAACCAGTTGTTTTTTAGAAAGCTTTATAAGTGTATTAGTTTATTCAAACCAACTGCTTCAAAGAAAATGTAAATTTTCAAAGATAGTTTTATACTAAGTCCTAAGAGCAAACCAGAAAGCCAGAAACACACCCCAAACCCATCCTCCTACCTCTGCCATTTCTTTGATTTTCTGCTCATAGAACTCCTGCTCTTGCTGCACAGCTGGAAGAAGGGCACGCCGGTCGTAAGACCTACAATGTCGCCGCTTATTTTCCAGAAAGAACATCCTCTTTTCTATTTTTATGTCACCTAGAAGACATGTGACAATGCAAAACCATGCAGACAACTGTTGTGAGGAATCCAGGGCATCCCTTCCAGGCTCCTGTGGCCCAGTCCCCCCGCGTACCCCCCCAAAGAGTAAGTTTCTAACTCCAGTAACGTACTCTACATGTGGGAAACTTCAGCCCCTTGCCATTCCCTAACTTATCAGGCACATGTTTTGACTTTAATGTTTTCATTTTCCTTGTTATGCTCCAAATGGAAGGTCCCTCCTCTCCTGGCAGTACTGCACTGTGTGAATATACCACACTTCATCATTATTCATTCTACTGAGGACAGCTGGGTTTATAGTTGTGGGTTACTACTGCTGAATGTGTCTGCAATTCAGCAGAGCATACATGAGGGAGAGGAAGTGCTGGATCACAGAGAGGCATGGCTGCAGCTTTAGAAAATCGTGCCAGTTCTGCAAAGCAGTTGTGCCAGTTTACACGCTCCCTCCACTGGCAGGGTGTCATACCACGTCCTCATCACCTGTACCGTCAGCTTGTAATTGTAGCCGTTCTGGTAGGTGCACATGTGTCTGATGAAGGTTTTTTAAACTTTTTACTCTGAACCCCTTCACATACAAAAGCTGAAAGAGTAGTACCTAAGTACCTAAATGTACAGTAACATTTAGAGTAAAAGATAACAGAATGGTAAATATCACACCATGTAATTGGCCTGTTCAGCTTTTTTATTTCTTTGGATTTGGTAATTTATATTTTCTAGAAAACTGCTTATTCTACCCAAGATCTTCTATTCACTCTCTGAAATCTCTTCTTCATAACACCTTCTGGCTTTATCAGTATTTACTCTATCTGGTTCCTGATCCTTCTCCCACTTATTCTCTTCAGCAATTATTCTGGCTACTTCAGTACCGTCTCCATAGAAATTCTAGGATAAACCTGCCTGTGGCTACCAAAAAGCTTTGCTGGGATCTGTAGATCAATTCGGGGAGGACTGACATCCTTACGACATTGAGTCTTCCTGCCAATGATCACAAAACAGGTCTCCGCTGACTTCCACCTTTGGTTTCTTTCTTGAGTGTTTTCTAGTTTTTATCACAAGTCTTAATACATGTTTTGTTAGATTTAAGCCAAGTATTTAATGGGAGGGGGAGTAATTACAAATAGTATTATACTTTGATTTCCACATGCTCATTGCCAGTATATAGAAATATAATCGGTTTTTGTAGGTTGACCTTATACCTTGCAATGATACTCAATGACTCTAGAAGATGTATTTTCGGTAGATTCCTTGGAGTTTCCTCATTGGCTGTAACTTTCAATTCATGTTGAACAGCAGTAAACAGAAAACCTCCTTCCCCCATTCCTGATTTAGGGGGAAAGGATTCACCATTAAATAAAGTATTAGCTTTAGGTTTTCTTGTAGATGTTATCAAGTTGAAGAAGCTCCTCTCAAGTTCCTAATTTTCTGAATTTTAATCATGACTAGGTGTTAAATATTGTTAAATGCCTTTTCCGCATCAATTAACATGGTCACGTAATTTTCCTTCTTTAACCTGTTAATATGGTGGATCATATGGACTGTTCTTCAAAATATTAAACTAGCCTCGCACCCCTGGAATACACCTGACTTGATCATGGCACATATTTTTTTTATATATTGCTAACTTCTATTTGCTGCTATTTTGTTAACGAATTTTGCATGCCTATTCATGAGGTATATTGGTCTATAGTTTTTTGTGCCATCTTTATCTGCTTTTGTTATCTGGGTTAATACTGACTTCATAAAATGAGCTGGAAAGTGCTTCCTCCTCTTATTTTCTAGAAGCTACTATGTAGAATTAGTGTTAATTTTTCTAAACATTTTTAGAAGAATTTGTCAGTGAAACCAAAGGAGGCTGGAGATTTCTTTTCTGGGAGACTTAAAATTATGAATTCAATTTCCTTGAGAGCTACAGGGCTATCTAAATTATCTATTTAAACATGGGTAAGTCTTGGTATTTTGTCGTTTTTTTTTGAGGAATTGGTCCATTTCATTTAAGTTGTCAGATTTATGTGTGTAAAGTTGTTCACGGTATTCTGCATTAGCAGTTTGTAGGGTCTATGGTGAGATCCCCTATGAAGGGTGAAAACTCCTGATACTGGTAATTTATGTCTTCTTTTGTCTTGGTCAGCTTTGCGAGATAGTATGTTGTATTTTTTGATGTTCAGTTTACATCCAGATTCTACCCAGGCTCTTCATGAGAAGACTGTCTACTGGTCAGCTCATAAAACCATAAAAAGGACAGTGGAGGGAGAATCCTGACTCCCTCTTTGAGCCAAGCAACGTATAACCCAAATAGCGGTGCTAGGATGGAAAAATGGCAGAAAAGGTGAAAAATTAAGATTCCTGGAGCAGATAGATGGAGGACTCTCAGACTATACTTGTAAATTGCTGTCAAGGAAGGTTAAGTGTATATGTTAGCCGTAAATATTAACGCTGTGTGTTGTCTCTACACAGCAGACTCATCTGGAGTATTCTGTCCACCCAGACTTTCAAACAGATTCTTACAAGCTAGAGGAGACACACAGAGAAGGGCAGTCAGAAAGACAAAGAAGCAACAGACAGATTCCAAGTCTTTTCAGATACAAGAACTACACCCATGGCAAGAAATTTCAGGAAGGTGCATTTTGACCTGATATAAAAGACGTTTCTAAAAGATAGAGCTGACCAACAAGGGAGTGGACCATCTTGCAAAGTGGTACTTTCTTTTCTCTACCACTGACAGAAACAAATATGGATCGACTATGTATTTGGGATGTCGAGTCTAGACTGGATAAATTTAGCTGAATAAAGAACCACCTACACACTGCCCCCACTTTCTCATTCTTTGGCAGACTTGTGAGAATGTCATGACAGGAGAGCACTGCACCACAGACTAGCTCGGGGACCTCAGGAATCAGAGCCTAGGGGTTTCCTTTTAGATCCTGAGGAGCTGAGAACCCCCAAAAACTTCCAACTCTGTGGTTAGCTCCTAGATTTTCCATTTAGTCAGACCTGAAATAAAGTTACATAACTAAGTACAGATTTAAGAGAAAGACAAATAAGAGAAAACAAAAGGAAAATATTCCTGTTCATGACAATCTATAGGAAAAGTTACAGGGGGCTCTTTTCTCAAACACAAGCAACCCAGATCAAATGTGATGTAAAATTCAACACATTTACCCTGGGGGTGGGGGTTAGACCCAAACTAACGTCTCTGGAAGGGCTCTCGGCAGTTGTGTCATCAATAACAGAACGTTCAGCACATAAGTGGCTGTTTAGGAACTGCTGGTCTTTCCTGTGCAGAAGCCACTCTCTCAGGTGCACAAACGATCCTTCTGCAGTAAGCAATCACTCTCTGGCTTAGGTAATTTTACAAAAGATAAAGTTAATTCTTGTCTAACCTTCAAGCCCCCCCCCCCCCCCCCCCCGCCTGAGAGTGTCCCCAAACACTTCCCCACGTGAGTTCTTTGCCACTGCACACAATGTTCCGGTCACGGTGTACCCTAGGCAGAAAGGAGGAGGGTGACAACCACAGCCACTTCCTAAACATACAAATGTGTCCCCAGAGCAGGCCACGCAGCCAGTCCTTAGGCTGGCCTGGCAGGGTGGCCATGCCACAGCGGCCTTTACAAGCTGCATGGGAAGGAGAGGGCTCTGCACAGCCACTTCACACAGTCAGCAAACTCAAAGTTGGCCATTACCTTGTTCAAACTTGAAGTCTATGTAAGAATACTGATTCATTTCTTTTCTCTTTTTTCTTTTTCCGCTGGTTTCTGGAGAGAGCTCCTGCCATTTTTTAATGGCATCAGAAAAGGCCTAAAAATTGAGAAACAGAAAAGTTACTGCTGTAAATGGGACACAAGAATACAGGAAACGCAGGCAACCCCAAATCTCATTCTGACTCACGGTTTCAGCCAGCTCCCCTGCATAGCTTAACAGAAACAGGCTGCAGAATTATTTTCATTTTCTGACTTTCATAAACTGCTGAAAGGGCAGAACCGAATGCTTACTGACAAAGGGCAACATAAGAAAACAGCAAGTGTGCAAAGCTGTCCTTGGCTACGTACAGGGTGGGTCACCTAACAGATGGCTGGCGACTCAGACTCTACAGTCACACCCTAAATGGCATACCTCTGGGACCACTTTCCACCAACACTCCCATATTCCTTGCAGCTTCACCTGCGTCCCCTCTTTGTACAGCACACTGGAGGGCAAAAGTTGTATGCCAGTGATAATCCCTTTTCTTCTGTACCCTCAGCTTTTAAAAAATCTTTCCAATTGACATTTCAACGTGCTCAAGTCTTTGCCATCTTAAAAAAAAAAAAAAAAAATCCCTCCTCCCCTGGCCTCCTTCCCCTTTCAGGTACCAGCCACCACACCCCAGCCTGAACCATCAAAGGGGCCATCTGTCCACGTTTGCTCATCTCACCTTGCGTGCATTTCCCAACTCCCTCCAATCGGGCACCGAAGCCCATCTTTCCAGTAGCTTACCTACTTGGTAACAGGAGGCAAACTCCCGCCCCTATGTTTTGGTCCTCATCTCACCTAGTGTCTCGACAGTACTGCTAACACGGACTGCTCCCCGCTTCTGGCGACCCACCTCCTCTGCCCACTCCTCCTCGCCACCCTCCCTCCACTTGATCTTTACGTGCTGGGAGGCCTCCAGGCAGCCTCAGCTCTCCCTGTGCCTACCTCGTCCAAGCTGGGGAGGTCACCCTGCATGTGCTGATGACCCTCACGATCCCACCTCTTTTGGCCATTTAAGCACCCAAATGAATTCTTTGTACTTGGATGTCTCACAAGCCTCACTCAACAGGCTGGCAACTCAATGCTTCCCAGGCTGAATTCATGATCCTCCAAATTGGCTCTTCTACAGTATTCCTCGTCCCAGGAAAGAACACCCCCAAACCCCCCTTACTGAACTCCTCCTTAAAGAACACTCAGGTTTGTGGTTAAATGTCTCTTGCTCAGGGAGGCCTTCCTGGAGCCTCTCGGTCCACCCGCTACACTCTTTCCAAGTACCTTACATTTTTCTTTTGAAATGCTGATAACAGTAATGATACACTTATTTGATTCTGTTTCATGTCATCCCCTCCACTGGACAATGGGCTTCTGGAAGACAGAGAAGGTGACCAAAACCCAGGGTGTATCCTTGGCAACCTGTATGGTTTGCATTTCATACTCTTGGTGAGTAATAAAAGGTTACAGGGATATCTATGTGTTACAGGAATGTTGCTAGTTAAGTCACATTCTGAATATTTATCTTAGGAAAACAGCTGTGTGTCCCTCTGGTAAAATGAAAGAAAGAGAAAACAACTATTTTAGCTACAGAAGAGGGACAGATCATCTTTCCATCTTTACCTACCTTCTATCCCCTCCTTTCCAAAGCTCTCAGGTTTGGGAGCAGGAAGGGAATCACCATGTGCTTATACACCTCTGTGAGTGAAGCACTCTGTGTGGGTCTGGTGACCCCTCCAGTCATGGGATTCTCACAGCAACTCTCTGAGGAAGGGGTTCTTTCATAGCAGAGGGAAGCGAGGCTTACAGAGAAGGACATCACCTTGTCCTCACAGAGCGGTTAAGGGAAACCCACCAAGAGCTGGCCAACAGCAGTCATCTTACTACCTCTCCATCTCCCTGATCAACATCCTCCCTTGCTTTGTTTCTTCTTTCTGGAGTTCTGACTATCCGAGGTGTTCCCCACAAACCTTAGGTACCAATCTTAAAGTCACATGTATGTACTCCACAGCAAGACCACTAATTTCTACCAAGTTCTACCTAGAAGGTAAACACTTCATCCTTGAATTAGGGCTATTTGCAAAAACCCAGGAAAAAAGGCAGGACAAGTTATGATAACCTGAATTTTATAAATGAGGTGATTAAAGGGTAGATGTCATTTATCAGCAACTAATGAATGGCAATGTGAACTCAGAGCTTGTTAACTGGTAGCCCACTGGGTCTTCAACCACACCACCCTCCTGTCTGGAGGTGAAATGAGGTCATTACCTTGGTCCCATTTAAATACTATTTCTAGTTAGAAGGAAAAAAATCCATACTGGCCCTTGTCAAGAAAAGTGTACCTTAAAACAAATGTTGCCGACAAATTAAAGGAGCCTGCAAAATCTTACTTCAGTAGTTATGACAACCATCCCTTTTCTTATTAACTAAAGATCTAGTTAAATAGACCAAATACAATTATAAATCAGAGTTCTTCCCTTTCAAGAACTGCTAGTTATAATTCACACCTACATACCCAAAGGCACCATGGTTACTTGTTTTTTTTTTTTTGCCTCTGCACGTAAGATTTCTCCAGTGAAAACATCTTTCCCTTAAGATCCTGTTCAAATAACACCCTCGTTTCTTTCCTGGTGCTCTCATGTACTTTTATTCGTTCTTTTCCAATACTCATCACATCGTTTTAATCTTTTTTTCCCTTTAATCTTCTCAGATAGACTGAAAGCTCTTTGTAAGGAAGCTAATTTGTGTTCTACAGATGCCACTGTCTTCAGGGTCTAGCCGATAATTATCACAAAGTACTCAAAAAAACCTACCAGGAGGAACACAGGAACAACAGATATTGTAAACAATTTTTCCTTTTACACTTATCTGGCATTTCTCTCTCCAGCTTGCTCACATTCACAAATCAAATCCCCACTCAAGGTACTGGTTCTGAGAACCAAGGATACAGTCTGCTCTAAGATTCTTAGGATATCTTAACTTTTAAGGGATGACCTAGAAATACTACAGTGGGTATCTGATGAAATAAAAGCTGAGGAATGGCCACAGACTCCTCTGTGGACGCTGGTGGAGATCAGGTCCAAAAATGCAGACCTTGTCACCTGTAAGGAGACAGAGGTGATCATTAAAGTACACAGGGGAGAAATCTGAGGAGGCTGGGGAGTGGAGACCCTCAAAATGAGCACATGTCAGAGAACAGAAGTTAAGGGGTGATTAAAATAGAGGACACTGTCCACTAGTATTAAGCTCCACAAGGGAAGGAGCCTTCCACTGTTTACTGTGACTCTCTCTGTGCATAGCCCGTAGCAGGCACTCAACATGCTATCTGAATGAAAGAGACGGTTTTATCTGTGGCAGGATTATTGAGGAAAAACTTGGCGGAGCAATAATTTTCAACCCAGGGGAACTATGAGCCAAGTGTGAGTGTGTAAACCAAGACAGAGAAAGTTGTCAGGATCTAGAACACAGAGGATCAAGCTTTGTCCAAAGGCAAAGGGAACTCCCAAGAGGACAGTTATACACAGGCATGGAGGAGGAAGGGAAAAAAATGAACTGAGGATTGATGGTCAGTTTTGACAACAGGCAAACTGTGATTAAAACAGCGTTTTAGAGTTGTCAGCCATGAAAAGACAGCCACAGCATCAAAAAACAAAGCAACAAAAACAAAAAAGCAAATGAAAAGACGGAGGCAACCAATTTTAACTCCAAGAAAAATAGAAAATTCAAGAAAGGAGACATTATCATAGTACCTTACTTACCCCAGCAGTGAACATTTTTCCACAGTCATAATAATAAAAACTTTAAAAACAGATTTAACCAAAACTGTATATCGAAAAGGTGAGTGTGTATGGATGATTTCTAAAACTAATCAAGCATAAACGTGTTCATAAATGTGGACGTAAGTACTAGGAAAAGAAAAAGAACAAATAAGAATCGAGTTGTGTCTGGAAAACAGAGGAAGAGGGTGAAGAAGGGGGCTTCAGCCTGTGGTTTAAAAAATTACAAATAAGCATTCTAGCACTAATTGATTTTTAAAGCTATGGTCATAAATTACTTTGATAAAAATCAGTCGTTGGGCCTCTACCTTCGGCTCAGGTCATGATCCCAGGGTCCTGGGATCGGGCCCCGCATCGGGCTCCTCGCTCTGCGGGGGGCCTGCTTCTCCCTCTCCCACCCCCTCCCCCGTGTGTTCCCTCTCTCGCTGTGTCTCTCTCTGTCAAATAAATAAATAAAATCTTAAAAAAAAAAAAAAATCAACATTCATTTTAACAAGTAACTCCTGCCATGAGTTTTAAGGATGATCTGTTCCCTCCAGTTTAGAAGTTATCCAGTTTTGAGAGCACTTTTGTCCCTACAGAGCTAACAACCAGAAGAAACATTACTGCAGCTGCACTGTGGTCTCCAAGAAACCTACCCACAGGATACGTCCATAAAGAGTTGAGCTAAAATATCTTCAACCACACACACACACTGGGGACAGAGTCTTCCTGCACCCTGGGCCTCCATACCACAGGCGGGGAACAAACCAGAGCAGGCCCTGGAGTCACAGGCCCCTCCCATGTGAATTCAGCACTGTGAACCTAAGGAGGCTGCATCAGAGAAGGCTCTTGTAACGTTACTCTAAGGACTGACTCTTAAGATCACATTGTAAGGAGGGCCACTGGGAAATTCCTACATACAGAGGCTTGGCAACTGTTCCTTCGCACAGAGAAGGAAGTGCAGAGGGAGGGAACTTATTACTGAAACCTGATACACATGAAGCACTGTGACGGGCTTACTCTACACTGTTTCCCACTTAATTCTCCTATTAGCCACATAAAACATCCACTATTCACCGAGAGAACTGAAGCTCTCCATGTTCAAGACATGGCTCAAAGTCAGAGACCCATTTGGCAGAAATGGAATCAAAATTCAAGGGGGGACAGAAATTAAACCTGAGTTTGATCAAGATTCTAGATCTAACTATGAATTTATAGGAAATACAGCGTACCAAAGAACTGGTTAATGATGCCGCAGGGTACAATCAGCAAAATCTAGACTGTCAAAACCTGTAAGATAAACCCATTTTTTTCAACAAATGAGCAGCAAGAAAAAGTAAAGTGGGAAGGAGGAGAAAGAACTTAAGAGATTAACAGATTTAAGTAACCCATCAACCAACTGCAAGAAAGAATTTTACTTGGAACTCAATATGACCAAAGGTTTTTGACATATCCAGAGAAATTTGAACAAAATGAGTGGATATCTAATAATGTTACTTTTTAAGGTGTGATAATGGTATTTTGATTATGTTTTTCAAAAAAGAATCTATCTTTTAAAGGTAAACAGTGAAATAGTCATGGATTTAAAGAAAATGAAACAATTCTTGGAGTTTGCTTCAAAACAGTCAGGGAGGGGGGAAGTGGGTCACGTGGGATGAAACACAACTAGGAAGGAGCTGACAGTTACTGAAGCTGAGTGATGGGTAAGCAGGGGCTCATTACAGGACAATCTCTAATTTTATGTGTGTTTGATATTTATATACAAAGGGAGAAAAATCCAGGGAAATGTGACTGTCTCCAGTGAACACACACATATATATAGCAGGAGACTTAAGCTATCATCACGTATGGGGAGTGTCACAGGGAAGATGTGCTATGGCCATAATTAGAACACATCTCCGGATGTGTTTCCCACACCCAGTCCACAAGAGCATCACTGTCCAGAGGGCAGAACCCCTGGGCACCATTTGCATATAGCAGGGAGAAGTTCCAACTTGAATGCAATAGGTTTTAGCTTCTGCCAAATAGTACATCCCCTTAAACACCGCACTTTCATTCAAACAGTCCAGCCCAACCCCATTTCAAAACGCTGTAAATTTTCCAACTATTCACCAAAACAAGCAGACACCATAAAAAAATAGGACAGACCAGAAAGACAAGGGAAGGGGTAAAGAAGATATAAGTAAGAGGTGAGCCACAAAATCCTACCACCTCTCACCCAAATGACGAGTGGGCTGTGGGATGACCAGGGAGAAGCATCAGCTAGCCAATTCCTTTTACTGGTCCCAGGACAGTGGCAGGGACGCTGCTAACGGGACCAACCTGCCCCCAGGCTACAGGAGCTGCCTTGTGCTACTGCCCTTTCCCTTTACATCTGGGCCCCCTGGGAGCTCAGGTGTCAGGAACCCCTGGAGAACATCGATGCTAGAAGGGCCTTAAGTTGCGGTCCCTGGTTTTTTGGGGGAGGGGGAAGCTCCTCATTTTTCAATGACAATACAGCATTCCCTATTTGGCATGAGGAATGAGATTCAGAAACAGAAAGCACTAACTCTGTGTTCCCCTCAGTAATTTTACCTAAGATTAACCTACAATTAGAGGAGTTTGTTGACAGCTGCCTCGATCTTCTTGGCCATATAAGGGGGAAGGGGCCTAGACTCAGGGTGAGGCTACATTCACCAGGAGACCTGCCCCCAGCTGGACAGGAAAGCAAGGAAGGGCGCTAGAACACACTTTTCACACCCAGTCATTTTGCCCTCTACAATAACATTCATTACCCTCCATGGGCAAACCAGAACCTCCCTGCTGTTTTGAAACTTTTTTTTTTTTTTTTTTTTAAGTAGGCTCCATGCCCAAGGTGGAGCTTGAACTCACAACTCTGAGTTCAAGAGTCACATGCTCTACTGACTGAGCCAGGCAGGCGCCCTCAGAACTTCCCTGCTTCTAATCTATTATTTCTTTTCATTCGGTTCCTCCTGATCAGCAAATACGTTTGTCTATTTATCTTCACCCTGACAAATTCCTTAGCTCTTTGCCATCATAAACCATCCCAATTTCCGCAAGCTGAACTCTTCATTCTGTAGTCATGGGAAGAAGTAGTCAAGAGGTGTGACCCCACCAGGAAGACCAAGTAGAGCACCTTTCGGGTGATTGCATAGTGTCCTTTGAGTTCATGCAGGGCCCACTTGATATCCTGACTGCTGAGCATTTTGAAGTCAGCCATCAGGAGGTCAGCAGCTTGGATGAAACAACGCTGGTCAAGAGGAACCAATTTAGAGTAGTCAAAAAAGTCTATTTTAGGCAACTGAAACGAGAGAGAGAGAGAGAGAGGCACATTAGGAGGCCAGATAGTGCATTTCCCACAAAGTGGTATCACTTCAAGGACTGCTTATTACAAAATAGAATCATCTCATTTGTATACATGATTACAGAGGTTACCAGTCCTGTACAGAGATGAAAAAACTGGTGGTTCAGAAATGTTAAATAAGCTGGAGTCTGGAGACTAGTTGTGCCAGTCAGAACTAGTAAAAAGTATAGCTACGGATTTGAAACCCATCTTTCAGCCAATTTCTCTCCACAAAATGTTTAGAAAAAACCAGCATTTCTCTGGCTACAGAATACGTAAGAGAGATAGTCAAAAGAATGTGTGGGGAGTAGAAGGATCGAGCAGCCATGAAGTAGTTCTGATCTAGACTTTCCTTCACCACTTGAGAAACTAAATGCTAGGTAGGATTACAAATAAAGTGATGATTAAGATTTAAAAAAAATCAGGGGCACTTGGGTGGCTCAGTTGGTTAAGCATCTGCCTTTGGCCAGGTCATGGTTCCCGAGTTCTGAGATTGAGCTCCGCGTCAGCAGGGGCTTGGGGGGGGGGGGGTCCACTGCTCAGTGGGGAGTCTGCTTCTCCCTCTTGCCTCTCCACTCAGTTGTGCTTGCTCTCTCTCTTCCTCCCTCAAATAAATAAAATCTTAAAAAAAAAAAAATCAAACTTTTTATTTTAATATAGGATTTGGTTATACAGGTATATGCATTGTATATAAATCTTACATCAAAAGAAAAACTATAAAGATATTGAACTCTAGGTGCCGAAATGCACGCTAAAGTATGTATGTATAGGGCAGTGTGCTGATGTTTTTGTGATTTACTTTGAAATGCATCATAATGAAATGAAATATAAGAGAGATGCACTGATGGACAGAGGGATGGAGATGTGACAAAGTGGATATAATAAAATGTTAACTTTTAATAGTACTGCTGGTAGATATATAGGTGATCAGTGTAAAATTCTTTTGGCTTTACTGTATGTTTGAAAATTATCATAATAAAATATTGAAAAACAAAAACAAAAAAACCCACAAAATGATACAAAGAATCCTGGCTAATTCTTGTTTCATTTTATTTATTTATTTAATTTATTTTTTATTTATTTTTTTTTTTAAAGATTTTATTTATTTATTTGACAGAGAGAGAGATAACGAGAGCAGGAACAGAAGCAGGGGGAGTGGGAGAGGGAGAAGCAGGCCTCCCGCGGAGCAGGGAGCCCGATGTGGGACTCGATCCCAGGACCCTGGGACCATGACCTGAGCCGAAGGCAGACGCTTAACGACTGAGCCACCCAGGCGCCCTCTTGTTTCATTTTAAAAAACTTGCTTTGTAAGACTAAAGATATGGAAGGTTTAACTTTTTGTGGGAAAGGGATGATGGAGTTACAACAAAAGTTAAATACAGAATCCAAAGTGACTCAGGTTGGGAAAATCCACTGAAGGGATAAGTATATTCTGAAATCCTATTTTCCTGGCTAGTCTTTAAAAAATGTGTCCCAACAAAGCACTTTCTTACCACAAAGATGAAAAAAGCAGAGCATTTCTAGGTAGACTGCAAAACAAAGAGCACAACACTTGCCTTTGTCTCATCCTGGCTGGCAAGCAGGCTGCTACTGGGGTTGATAATGATTCTGTCTTCTCTCTTTGGATAGTCTGGATTTTCCAGAAGAAAATTACAAAGTCTGCAAAAGTAAATGATGTTATTTTCATAGTGTTTCCAAATCCCACACCTGCCATTTTTTAAATACAATGTTTGAAAAATAATGTGCCTCATCATACACTATGACTGGCCTATTAAATTGTTTGCAGATCAGAAAAATGAAATAGACAAATAAAAGACAGATATACTTAATTTCTATTTTTGCTTCTAGTTTTAAAAAGCAATAAACATACTAATAAATGCACACTTCTGTCAGGTATCAATGTCATGAAGTCACTCAAATTCTTACTGACTGAACAGTATGGAACTGGAGAATTTAGATGAAGAGTATCTACAGTTTGTCAGAAAACTGTAACAAACAAGGGGTGGGGAAACGTATTCACATTCGCAATTAAGAAGTTTGCTCCACTTGGAAAACAGTATGGAGGTTCTTTAAAAAGTTGAAAATAGAGCTACCCTACAACCTAGCAATTGCACTACTGCATATTTACTCCAAAGATACAAATGTAGTGATCCGAAGGGGCACCTACACCCCAATGTTTGTAGCAGCAATGTCCACAAAGCCAAACTATGAAAAGAGCCCAGATGTCCATCGACAGATGAATGGATAAAGAAGATGTGATACACACACACACACACGGAACACTACTCAGCCATCAAAAAAAAAAAAAAAAAGAAAGAAATCTTGCCATTTGCAACAATGTGGATGGAACTAGAGGATTTTATGCTCAGCGAAGTAAGTCAATCAGAGAAAGACAATTATATAATCTCACTGATATGTAGAATTTAAGAAACAAAACAGAGGATCATAGGGGAAGAGAGGGGAAAAAAAGATGAAAAGAGAGGGAGACAAACCATAAGCAACTCTTGATAATAGGAAACAAACTGAGGGTTGCTGGAGCGGAAAGGGGTGGGGGTTGGGGTAACTGGGTGATAACATTAAGGAGGGCACGCGATATAATGAGCACTGGGTATTATATTAAGACTGATGAATCACTGACCTCTACCTCTAAAACAGTAATACATTATATGTTAATTGAATTTAAATAAAAATAAAAAGCCATAAAACAGTTTGCTAAAGTAAATGGATGGAATTAAAAGACCTTCTGTTAATTCATTAATACTTTTTGTAACCCTCTAGTAATACAAGTCCCCATGAAGAATTTCAGTGACGTTCAGCTTGCCCAGCTGCAAGGCTGAAGGAACAGACCATGTCTGCCTAAGAACAGACTCTCTTCATGCCAAACCTATAGCCTTGTCCTTTTATCACCATTATGAAATACATTTAAAGGTAAGGATATAGAGTAAGATAACACATGCTGATGTATCACTGTCCAGATTTAACAAATGTTAACCAGCAAGGTTCTTCACCCTGTAACAACCAAATACAGCAACATGCTGGGCTCTTGGGATGATTCCACAGATAAGAACAGCCTGGGGGGTGTGTAGCACTAGCCACTTCAGTAGCAGGAAAGCTTCTCGGCTCACAGGGCCATGGGGATTCCCTTCTCCATCTTTCTCCCTTTCCTTGCTCCTGCAGGTTCTTCAGATGACTCTACCCCATGATTCTTGAATCTCTTCTTCCCAGGTCTCTCCTGTCCAGTGCCAACAGTGGAGCCTTTAATAGTAGGACAGGTCCAGCAGGAAGAGGAGAGAAAAAGCACTTCCCTCCAGCTCCTCTTCTCACCCACGGGGGAGTGTGTCTGGGAACAGAGTCTGGGAGGGCATGTTTCATCTGCAACCCCTTCTGCAGGTTATACAGCTCTTTGTAGGCTGACCTGAGAGTTAGCCACCACCAAGAATCTAGTATCATTGGGGAAAGGCCTCAAAGTCTAAACAACTCTGTTCACATGCACATCCAGACAAACTACAACCCAGATGTGGAGAAGCCCCTCAATCTCAAATATGCCTATTTGTAATGTTCTGATAAGTGTGGCTACCACAACCCAATAAACAGCCAGGTATCAGGAACTTGGGGAAAGATAAAAAGGTCACTCAGTGAAGAATCTTCTTTGACAAAAATGGCTACCCATGAGCGAAGCCAGTGGTATCCACGTGGGGTGCGTGGAAGATGATCTGCTACGGTACTGGAAGAAGTATTACAACTCCTATTTTTAAAAATCTCATCCTTTAAAATTTTCTTTTATTTTCTAAAGAACATTATACAGAATTACAGTATATGACACAGAGGTTGAATAGTAGGTGTAATTTCTAGAAAAGAAAACAAAAGACCAACCATATTTTAGGGGTTCTTCTCTGACCAATTCATTTTATATTTCCAGTATTAAGAAGATCACATACCGAAACATTGCAAGAGAAGGAATTCCACATGGCAGAAATCAGAGGGTCTCACTCTGTTACATATTTATGTTTCAATCTTAAGTCAAACCTGTTTATGATGCAATCTTTTTTTTTTTTTTTAAAGTAATCTGTACACCTGACGCGTGGCTCAAACTCATGATCCCGGCCCCAATCCTGATATCAAGAATCGGAAGCCCTCTACTGACTGACAACAAAAGGCGTCCCCCCCACCCCGCCCCCGCCCAAAGGCTCTCTTTTTTTTTTTTTTAAGATTTTATTTATTTGAGAGAGAGAGAATGAGAGACAGAGAGCATGAGAGGGAGGAGGGTCAGAGGGAGAAGCAGACTCCCCACCAAGCAGGGAGCCCGATGCGGGACTCGATCCCGGGACTCCAGGATCATGACCTGAGCCGAAGGCAGTCGCTTAACCAACTGAGCCACCCAGGCGCCCCCAAAGGCTCTCATTTTGAACTGTCAAAGTCATTTCTATTTTAATATCTTCACCCTTGCCAACAGAACTTTCCTGGAGGTTAAATGACATTCAGTGGCACAGGTAATTAAATACAAAGTTTCTCTGTGGAAATGAACTATAACCCAAGACATCAATATTTACAGCCTGGGGTGGGAGGCTTGTGAGAACTCAAATCTGCCCACCTATGTATGTTATTTCACATCTGATCTGACCTGACAAGCTGAAGGGTCTCAAGAAAGCACTCCTCCTAAATGAGCCAAGCTAGTATTCCAAGCTTTTATTCCTTAGATAGTTGTTGCTGTCTCGATCCAATTTAAGATTCATCACATGTGAGTGAAAAGACTTAGTAATCAGCTCAAAGAGATTACCATCACAGGAGGTTCTCTGGTGAGTAAATCCCTCTTGCTAAAATGACCAGCTGGTTATGTCTAAAGGTGATTTAAAGATTGCACATAAAGTAACCGAGAGTCAGCCACACACAATGCCAGCCTGCTCAACTTTGTTTTGTGTCTCCCTTTGGGTCTACATTAACAATATTTAGCTTAGTTGTGGGAATTAACACCTTAGTCCCAAGAGCCCAGGAACAAAAGTCATGTTAGGAAACTCAGAAGACTACAGGTTTGAAAAGATTTAATACAATTACTGCACAGTCCCCTTTCTTTGGATTTCACAAGAATTTTTATATGTTTAAGAACGAATATTTGCACGAGTGATGTGAAAAGCACAGAATCAGTAAGTCCCTAGAAAAAAGGATACGTATGAGACTCAGGAGGTAAGAGAACAAATTGTCACAGAATCTGTCAATTTGATCCCATTTTACTGGTATTTCACAGAAATTAATCTTGCAAATACTTGAAAAATAATACATTCATTTGTAGAATGAGAGGGAAACAAAGTATACTAAATTTCTAAAGGGTTACTTTAGTATTTACCATAAATTATTAAAAAATACTTAAATTTGGCATTTCCTATTCAAATCACTATTCTATATTCTTTAGAATATTCTACAGTATTCTTAGCTACATGGGCTAAGTCTATACTTAATCATTTATATTTTCCAAACTGAACACACAAGTATTGTGTTTCATAATCAGGAAAACACGAACAACAACAAAAGAATTCAGTGAGAAAAGATGCAAACAATTCACAAAGGAGAGAAATACAATTAGTCAAACAAATGCATGAAAACTGCCATGCAGCCCATTATCAAAGAAATAAACTAAAATAGTAAGCTACTTTATGCCTAGTTAACACCACCACTATGCATCATCACTGAGAAATTACTAAAGCAATTCATGTACATCTCCAACACCAACATAAACTGGTACAACTCCACTGGAAATCTATTTGGAAATAGTTTCAATGACCATGAATTTGTTTATAATGTCCAACCCTGAATTTTAACTTTTAGGGTTTTAGCATGTAGCAGGTATAGAGAAAGAAAAGGGAAAGTGCCATATGGAGAATAATGTTCATTAGAACATGGGTGAAAACTATGAACAAAGTTGTTTTTTTTTTTTTTAAAGATTTTATTTATTTATTTGACAGAGACAGAGATAGCGAGAGCAGGAACACAAGCAGGGGGAGTGAGAGAGGGAGAACCAGGCTTCCTGTTGAGCAGGGAGCCCAATGCGGGACTCGATCCCAGGACCCTGGGATCATGACCTGAGCCCAAGGCAGACGCTTAACGACTGAGCCACCCAGGCGCCCCTATGAACAAAGTATTTAATGAAGAGGAAAACTCAATAAAACTGAGGAAAAAAATGGAAAATATTTTTTGCTTAGCATTATTTCATAAACAAAATACCCAGAAATGCATTTACTCTCTGAAAAAATTGTGTTGCATTCCAAGAACTAAAAGGTTACATAAAAATAAAATCAGTTGTTTTTTAGTTGAGGGGAAGTCTAGGAGATACTTTTTATTGTAAAAATGTACTAGTTATTTCCATTCAATTTTGCTATGAATCTAAAAATGCTCTAAAGACAAAGTTTATTAGTTAAAAATAATGTAATTACCAAGTAATTTAAATATTCAAAAATTTTGAAAGCTTACAATAAAGCAGCACTTTTATTTTTAGTAATGGCAGACCAATCCTCCCAAAGATGAGAAACAAGACCAAAAATTCAGAAATAAAAAATTTCTGCTTGAAAATATCAGTAGCCAGGGGTGCCTGGGTGGCTCAGTCAGTTAAGCGTCTGCCTTTGGCTCAGGTCATGATCCCAGGGTCCTGGAATCGAGCCCTGCATTGGGCTCTCTGCTCTGCAGGGAGTTTGCTTCTCCCTCTCCCTCTATGTTCTCTTTTGCTCTTGCTCCCTCTCAAGTAAATACCTTCTCCCTCTCCCTCTGCCTGCTGCTCCCCCTGCTTGTGCTGTCAACTAAATAAATAAAATATTAAAAAAAAAAAAAGTAGAGGGAAAAATTATAGTATTTTGATACAAATGGGATACCACATAGCAATGAATATGAATGAACTACAAAGCATGGGTAAACCCCAGAAACATAATGCTGAGTGAAAGAAGCCAGTCACAAAAGAACAGAGACAACATGAAATCTTCACAAAATCTTAGTGTTTAAAGATGGTGGCAATGTTCTATTTTTTGAAGATTTCTAGGTGGTAGTTACATGAATGTTTGATTTGTGATAAATTACTATGCTGGCTATCTTTATTTTGTGCATTTTTCTGTATGCAGTCCACAAGAAAAAAGGCTTAAAAAATGCTGATATTAAAACAGAACTTGTAAAGTAATCAAATTAAAGTTAGGAGTTCCTAGGAGTCCAAACCTAAGTGAAAGTGAAACCCCAGAGAAGTAAGCTAAACAGAAGCGACATTTTCCTGAGCGCACTCATCAAGTCATTTATATATTCAAAAAGAAAATGATGATGATAATCATCATCTTCTTGAGCTCTTACTTCATAGGGCACACAGACAAATCTTACAGACCACAAGGAGAAACATGCTTTAATACTGACGAGTGGATGGAGAGGAAAACAAAACGCCCTGTGAGAATTGGTGAAGATTATACCCAGTCCTCATCCAGGACTAAATTCTTACCATCTTGATGACCCAAAGCCTTGCAGACAACAATCTAAAGTATAAAGTAGTGTTAGACTGACACTGCCCCTGGGCACATGATGAAAGACAAAAGTGAATCCTCCCAGAAGGAACCATTTCTATCAAAACCCCAAGAAATGAGCTCACAGTCAAAATTTACAAAACGCACAAGGAAAACAGGACACCAAGAGAGCCAGCAGAAACAACAGAATGAGATTCACAAGGACTTCACGTGTCAGAATGATCACACTCAGAACACAAAGAAGCTATGTTTATTGTGTTTAGAGAACTAAATGGATTAAAAATACAGTCAAAAAATGACACTAGAAAAATGATCCGGAGTATTATAAAATAAGGATGCCAGAATGAGAAGAATATAGGACATGGAACTAAAAATACTGTGGATGAGCTTTTTTTTTTTTTTTAAGATTTTATTTATTTGACAGAGAGCGAGCGAGCGAGAACAGGAACACAAGCAGGGGAAGTGGGAGAGGGAGAAGCAGGCTTTCTGCTGAGCAGGGAGCCCGATGCGGGGCTTGATCCCACCCTGGGATCAAGACCTGAGCCAAAGGCAGACGCGTAACAACTGAGCCACCCAGGCACCTCTGTGGATGAGTTTAATGGCAGATTACACCCCACTAAAAAGAAAATTAGTGAGCTGGAGGACTGCATTGAAGCAATCACCCAGAGTGTATCACAGAGACAAAGAGATGGGGTCAAGAGCCACAGAGGACGGGGGAGAAGCACTGACAGCAAAAGGAAGAGAAAAGATTATTTGAGGAGATACTGGCTACCAAATTTCTAGAACTGAGGAACGTGATTTGATCTACTGCCTAGGATAGTCTATATTCTAACTGTACTGCCTTAGTTAGATATGCATTAAGCACAAAATAACTATAAAACATTTTTTACTTCACTCAGTAGTAGTCCTCAATAGTAACACTGGTACTACAATTTATTTTATGTATATTATAGGATAAAAAAATGTATTAATGTTACTAGAAACTACATTTTTAGTGGAAGAACACAAAAATGTAAAATTTAGAAAGACTGAGGGGAAAAAACCTTAATGTTAAACTTAAATGGGAAATCATGAACATGTAATTAAAAAAAACCCGTATTTCCTTCGTCTCTCTCCTGTAAGGGCTGACAAGTGATGACATGCTAGTGGCAAAAACCTGGGTTTCTTGGAGAAATGACCACATTCCAGGGTTAGGGCAGAAACATTCAAGGTAAGCCCAGGCAACTCTGTATTTTACAAAGCAAGGACATGCTCAGACTAACTGGGCCCTGTCAAAATGATACAGATGCATCTTAAGAGGTTCCTACTGGTCAAACGTAGGATAATTCAGTACCAAAAACAAAAAAGGTTGTAACTCATTTTAAAATACCACTTATATAAAAACTGTAAGTCCACAGTAACTTAGAAAAAGAGAAAAAAGAAGTAAAAGGACAAAAGTCTTACAGCAGAATGCCAGATAATAATCCAGGTGGTGGATATATGGGTGTTCATTGTACAGTCTTTCAACCTATGTTAAAAAATACTAGGAGGAAAAATTTAAAAAAAAATTAAGTGGGGGATTATTCTAGATTAAGAAGCTAAAGAGATAAACACATTATGAAACTTTGACTCATTTCTGGTTCACCTGGGGGGCTCAGTCGTTTAAGCGTCTGCCTTCAGCTCAGGTCATGATCCCGGGGTCCTGGGATTGAGCCCCGTGTTGGACTCCCTGCTCAGCGGGGTCTGCTTCTCCCTCTCCTCCCCGCTTGTGCTCTCTCTCGCTATCTCTCACTCTCAAAAAAATAAATCTTAAAAAAGAACCGGGTCACAGTGGCTGTCCCTGGATAGAGGGCGACAGACAGGGTGGCCACTGGCACCAACAGTGTCTTTGTACGAATTAGAATAGAGCATCTCCTCTGGCTCCTGACCTGAGAAATGGGGCTCTTCCCACTTGGCCGTGGCAGGGAACAGCTCTCACTTGCACTCTGGGCTGAGTACTATAGTGCTGGGCATAATCTTTTGAGGACAGAGGTTTAGGTATACTACTACTTCTGTCTGATGGATGCAATCTGTATTAATTAACTGAAAATTTTATTAGTTTCAGTATTCTACGTTCCTCATAAACTTACAACGGTTTTACCTCTGCAGACTAGGAGGGAAAAGAGTGTAAAAAGAAAAGGACTTACTTTGTTTTCTTTGGGACACTTTTATTTTTTAAAAATTATAGTTATCATTTTTATGATAAACACTAAAGAAACACTTCCATACACTTCTCCAAACAGGCAGAGTGGTTGCAGAACACTTTGTTACAAATATAGGGAAGAAAATGTCTTTAAACAGCCTGACCAAAACATGCAGTATCAATGCTCAGAATTAACAAAACACCTTAATTCCATAACCATGCAGGATTAAGTAAAACCCAGAAAAGTCTGTCCATGACTAAAATTAGAACTCTTCTAAGAGGATCATTAAAGAAAACATAATGCTAAGTGAAATAAGCCAGTCACAAAAGGACAAATACTGTGTTATTCTACTATTATGAAGTCCCTGGAGTAGTCAAATTCAGAGAGACAGAAAGTAGAAGTGTAGGTCCCAGGGGCTGGGGGTGGAGGGGCAGGAGATGAGGAGTTAATGTTTAATGGGGACAGTTCCATTTCGGGAAGATGAAAATGTTCTGGAGATGGTGGTGATGGTTGCGCAAAAATGTGGAGATAATTAATGCCACTGATCTGTATACTTAAAAATGGTAAAAACGGTAGATTTTTATATTATGTGTATTTCACTACAATAAGAAAAACAAAAGGCATGTGGTGTACTTACACATTCAAATCATAGTAATTCTTCAAATGAATTATCTCCTCAATATACCCATTTGCAACATCTGGAAATCTTGCCTCCTGAAAAGGAATAAAAACATTATTTTTATCCACAAGAATGGTTTCAAATTACAATAAAAACCAGATGGCAAAAAGTAAAATGACTCAAGACGAGAAAGGGGCTGTAAGGCAGGTCTGTGCGCAGACGTATGTGTCTGCATAGACTGTGGACTCTAGAAAGGACCCTAGAGATTATCTGGTCCTCTGCCACTTTCCATATCCGTTCTTCGTGTTTTTTTTTTTTTTTTAACTTTTATTTTATTATGTTATGTTAATCACCATACAGTACATCATTAGTTTTTGAGGTAGTGTTCCATGATTCATTGTTTTCGTATAAAACCCAGTGCTCCATGCAATACGTGCCCTCCTTAATACCCATCACCCGGCTAACCCAGCCCCCCTCCCCTCTCCCCTCTAAAACCCTCAGTTTGTTTCTCGGAGTCCATAGTCTCTCATGGCTCGTCTCCCCGTTCTTCACTCTTTCAATTAACGCTGAACATCTCTGCCCAGGCAAAAGGAGTCCGAAAAGGAGTAAAGCACTACCTCTTAAGATGCACATGAGCTAGTGCGCCAGATGAAAACACCCGGGGGAAGAAGGGTTAAAAGCCTGCTCAAAGGCAATGAGCAGCTGAGCCAGAACCCACAGCCCTGCATCACACTCTGTATCAGGGATATCCAAAAGAACTTCATACAATGATGGAAATATTCTATTCTGTGCTTTCCAGTATGGTAGCTCTTCAGCCCCATGTGACTGTCAGGCACTTTAAATGTGACCAGTACCACTGGAAATTGAATTATAAATTTTATTTAATTGTAAGACACTTACATTTAAACAGGTACATGAAACTACCACACTGGACAGTGCAGCTCTAGATAATCTATAAACCTGCCTTATGGGTCTGAATTGGAATTAACTCAAAACCTTTTTAAAACCAGGGGGATTGCTCATATGATAGCACCAGGGTACCCATGATCTGCAGCTAGAATCCCAGAGGGCTTGCTGTGGGGTTAAGGGTAGATGAAGAATACTGATTTAATTTTCCTATCTTCAGAGTCTTTCTTCTGGTATCCACCTATAGATCCCTTAGGACAATGAAGTGCCCCCCCTCCCCCCGTTGTGATTTTGCAGTAAAAGAAAACTCACTACATTTACTGTAATTATTCACTTAAATAAAATAAAACTTACTGTTTCTTTCACTAAAAGTGCAACGAGTTCTTGATCTACCTCAGTAGCTTCTTGCCCCCAAAGGTTTTCCAAATTGGGCTCCTGAGATCCTTGTAGTGGAAAGGCTGGCCCTGGCTCTTCATCATCTATTGCTAGTTGTTGGTCTTCAAGCTCTCCTAGAGGATGGGCAGGCTGAGGAGAAGAAGGGCCTGGAATCCCATCCTGCTGGGGTTCTGGTCTTGGAAAAGCTGGCCTTGGAAAAGCCAGCCCTGGGGGTTCATGCTGATACAACAACGGGCCCAGTTCTGCTTCAGGCTGCCGCTTCTGAGGAACAACCTGGTTTGTTATCTCACGGGGCTGTTGGTTTAGGGACTGGAAATAAGGATGGTCTAACCAGCAGTCTTCTTCGATGGCTTGATCATCTAGGATAGCAGTAGATTCTTCAAGGTTTGATAAAAGCTCTGTCTCTGAATCTTCAGATGACTGGTTCTGAGAGTCCAGAGGATCACCTTCTGGTAAAAGAAGGCTACCTTCTTCCAAGATAACGATTTTCTGCTCTGATCTCGGGTTGACAATGTCATTTGCTGCTTGGTTATGACTTGGTCCAGGTTTGGGTTCTCTTTCTGTTTGGCCACTTGGCTTAATGAATTCAGAAACTCCAGGAGGCCCAAGATCCAGAAATTCACCGTAGTCATCCTCAGAATCATCCTGTGCCCCAGAATCAAACAATGAGCTGTTACACACTGAAAAATAGCCGTTCTTATCTGATTCAAAGGCTGTTCTAGACTTTTTAGGCCTTTCTTCTCCCAATCTTTTGAGATCTTGCCACTGGGCAGCTGGTTTGATGAGATTGGGTCGTGATGTCTGAGGTTTATTTGTCTAAGAAAAAATGAAATTTTAATAATAATTCAATTTCTTTCCTAGGTCTATGTCTCCTTGTGTACTTATGTTGAGCTTCGGAGACAGGACAGGAAAGAAACAAAAACCAAAACACCCTACCCAACAAAACCTATTCTCAACATTTCTCTTAATAATGAAATTTGATCACAACTGTAAGAATCAGAGTAGCCATTCAAAGACTGGAACCTGAGTTATAGTTTGAATTATAATCTCACCTGAGACCACTAAAAAATAACTGCATAGTAGAGGAAATAATGAAAGAATGACAAAACAGCAGAGGAATGAGAATTGTTAAAAAATATGGAAAGAATTTAAGCTTCATTAGTAGTTAGCAAAATGCAAATTAAAAAAAGACCCTCCACCCCCCCCCATAAGACTGGCAGAGTTTTTAGTTAGATAATATCAAACACTGATAAGGATGTGGGAAAAGTCTCACATGCTGGCGAATTTAGGAAAACAATTTGGCATTACTGACTAAATTAAAAATGTATATCCTTAGGATCTATCAGTACAACCTTTTTATATCTATTCTACAAACCCTTATGTATCTAAAGGGCACATATATACCAGATGCTCACTGCCACACTGCTTATAACATAAAAAGAAAAAAATCAGAGACATTCTACAGTTTATGCCCAAGAGAGTAGTTTAATTGAAATGGACGTCCAACTGTAAGGTAACGAACGGAATACAGATGCCTCTGACCTTTCTCTCCTCTGAAATCACCCCGATCCAGGGAGAAGAATGAGGCACAGAACTGAAAATCTTTGATGAAACCAGCAGACATGTGCAATACCAAATCACAACACATAAGAGGAGGAGCTGATAAATGCAGTGACAGAAGTACAACTACAGACTTCAGATAAGGAAGAGAAAGCTTCAGAAAGGCAGAAAGTTTTCCAAAGACGGTGGTGTGCCCTGGGAGGACAAGACCAATACCCTGTTTGGAACAAGGGGAACCTCCACTCCATCTGACAGGAATTTCTGAGGAGCTTAGACTATAAGGGAACACACACCTGTGTGTGCGGAGGTGGGGGGGAGCAGGCTGTCAGTGACATAGGATGGACAGAAACTTTGAAATGGGCTTCTGTGGAACCAGCAATCTCTGCCAGGTCCTAAGAAGAGAAGGCTATATAAACATAAGTCCATGTGTACAAACACCCCCTGTGCGCATGCACACACGCACGCACACACACGCACACACACACCTGGGTGGCCCAGTCGGTTAAGTGTCAGCTTTCAGCTCAGGTCATGATCCCGGGGTCCTGGGATGGAGCCCCGCATCAGGCTCCCTGCTCAGTGGGGAGTCTGCTTCTCCCTCTTCCTCTGTCCCTCCCCCTAACACATGTACTCTCTCTCAAATAAATAAAATCTTAAAAAAAAAAAAGAAAAAAGGAAGCAGCCTAAATAAGGAATAGATACAAAATGCTTGAAAATTAGGTAAGAAAACAGTAGAAATAAAGACTACAGTGAAAAGGTTTTACCAACTATGTAAGTGGAGTTCTGAAAGAGAGAGATAAGAAGCAATATTTGAAGTCAAAATACAAATATTCAGGAAGGACAGTGGCTTGATTTGTTTTGAAGATCTAAGCAGGATGAATTAAAAAACCCCAAATGACAGAAATCTAAATATAGCACAGGAAGACTTCAGAAATCAAATATAAGTTCTTAAAAGCACATACTGCCTTCAAAAGCAAAAATAAGACTGACTTTTCAACACAAAAAAGCCAGAAAACACTGGAATAATACATTCCTAGTGTTAAAAGAAAATAACTACCACAAAGAATTTTATGCTGAGTGAAAAGATCAGATTTACTGTAAAGGAAGTCCTAAGGAGTGTTCTTTAGGTAGAAGAAAAACAATCTGCAAGACACAGAAAGGAATGAAGAGCAACAAAAAGGTAAGTATTTGGACGAAGTGAAGTGGATGCTGATCATATAAAACAAAAAAGATTGTGTAGGGTTTAAAAAAATGTATACAGAATTAAAATATATTTAAAGAACAGTATTTAATTTGGTAGGTAAATAGAGTTAAAGTGTTCTAAAGTCTTTATCCAGGAAGAGTTTAAAGTACTAATTTATATTAATGCTGAGGCGCCTCTGTGATGTGAGGAAGCCTGAACAAGCCCTTAAAACAGATCATATGTATTAGACCTGACATCAAAAACAACTGACAAAAGAATAAACTGAATTTCATCAAAGTTTAAAACTTTTATGCTTCAAAAAACAAAACAAAACAAAACAACCTTTTATGCTTCAAAGGACACCATCAAATACTGAAAAGACAATTCAAAGAATGAGAGAAAATATACGCAAATCAGGTATCTGATAAGGGTCACTTCGAATATACAAAGATTCAATAATACAAAGACAATCCTATTTAAAAATGGGCACATGAGGGGCACCTGGGTGGCTCAGTTGGTTAAGCGACTGCCTTCGGCTCAGGTCATGATCCTGGAGTCCCGGGATCGAGTCCCGCATCGGGCTCCCTGCTCGGCGGGGAGTCTGCTTCTCCCTCTGACCCTCCTCCCTCTCATGCTCTCTGTCTCTCATTCTCTCTCTCTCAAATAAATAAATAAAATCTTAAAAAAAAAAAAAATGGGCACATGATCTGCATAGGCATTTCTCCAAAGAAGATATGCAAATGTCCAATAAGCACATCAAAAGAGGCTAAATAACATTAGCCATAGGGAAATGCAATTCAAAACCATGAGATACCACTTCACATCTATAAGGATGGCATTAATAAAAAAATATAACTAACAATTGTTTGAGAGAATATGGAGAAACTGGAACCCTCATTCACTGCTGGTGGGAATGCATGACAGTGCACCTGCTATGGAAAACAGTCTGGTAGAATAAAATAGAGTTACTATATGATCCAGCAATTCCACTCCTAGGGGTATAACTGCTATGGTCTGAATGTTCGGGTCAGCCTTCCCGACCCTCATGAACCCTCATGGATGGGATTAGTGCCTTTGTAGAAGAGGCTCCAGAGAGATCCCTAGCCTCTTCTACCATGTGAGGACACAGTGAGAGGTGCTAGCTTTGAACCAGAAAGAGGGTCTTCATTAGAACACAACCATGCTGGAGTCTTGATCTTGGACTTCCCAGCCTCCAGAACTGTGAGCAATAAATTTCTGTTGTTTATAAGCTACCCAGTGGTATTTTGTTATAGTAGCCAGAATGGACTAAGACAATAACCAAGAAAAAAAAACACATATGTCCACACAAAAACTGCTATATGAATGTTCATAGCAGCATTAGTCCTAACAGCAAAAAGTGGAAGCATCCCATGTCCATCAATTGATGAATGGATAAACAACATGTGGTACATCCATACAATGGAATATTATTTGGCAATAAAAAGGAAGTACTTACTTATGCTACATCACAGATGAATCTTGAAGACATTATGTTGAAGAAGCTGGTCACAAATAAAATCACATATTGTATGATCCCTTCATATGAAATGTCCATAAGAAAGGAACATGTATACAGACAGAAAGTAAATTAGTGGTTGCCTAGGGAGGGGTGCAGAGGATGGTGGTGTCGGCGTGGGGGCGTTTAGCAATCACTGTTAATGGGCATAGGGTTTCCTCTTGGGATAATGAAAACGTCCTAAAATTGTGTTGATGGCTGCAAAACTCTGTAAATACATGAAAAACTACTGATCTATATACTTTTCTTTTTTTAAGTAGGCTCCACGCCCAATGTGCAGCCCAGCGTGGGCTTGAACTCACGACCCTGAGATCAAGACCTGAGCTGAGATCAAGAGTTGGATATTTAACTGACTGAGCCCCAAACTGTATATTTTAGATGGATAAACGGTACGGTATGTGAATTATATCTCAAAAAAGTTGTTTTAAAAAGGGAGAGAGATCCTATGTAGAAGCCCCGATAAAAGCAATGCCTGTTGGCTTCCAGCTGCTCCAGTCCCCTGCTGCCTCAGCTCCAGCACCATCTGACAACAGCCACACAAGACGTCCCAAGCCAGAACAATCCAGCTGAGCCCTTCTCAAATTCCTGATCCACAGAAACAAATGACTACAGTTGTTTTAAGCCATTAAGTTTTGAGGTGATACATTACATGGCAATAAGTAAAATAATAAATATAAAAGAATGAAGAATGACTAACTCAAGTCAGTAAAAGGACCATAAAATAAATGCCAAAGAAGCGTGTTAAATATGCTAAACTAGAAGGAAAGCATTCAAGACAAAAGCAGAAACTGATTAGTAAGAAAACAAATGGTAGCACTAGAACACGAATCTCAAAGCGGTTTCTTTGGTGAAGGAGGGAGAAGAGGGGAGGAAGGAAGGTAATGTTAGTTCATCAAATCAGGGAAAGGGGATAAAACACAAGTACGCAAAATAGAAAAGGAAAATGGAGGAACCACAGACTCAGAGGACAGAGAGAGGACAATAGGTTATTTAATTTTATTAAATACACTAAAAAAAACCTTAAAGAGATTATTTTGTAGGAAAATATCAGTGAACAAAACTGATATTAAGGGGTGCCTGGGTGGCTCAGTTGTTGAGAACTCAGTTCTCGGCTCAGGTCACGATCCCAATGTCCTGGGATCGAGCCCCGCATCGGGCTCCCCGCTCAGCAGGAAGCCTGCTTCTCCCTCTCTCCGTTTGTGTTCCCTCTCTCGCTGTGTCTCTGTCAAATAAATAAAATCCTTAAAAAAACAAAAACAAAACAAAACAAAAATACAAACTGATATTAAAGTGAGAGAAGGGGCACCTGATGTGGCTTGGTCACTTAAACACCCAACTCTTGGTTTCAGTTCAGGTTGTAATCTTAGGGTCGTGAGATCGAGCCCTGCATTGGACTCCATGCTCAGTGCAGAGTCTGCTTGAGATTCTCTCTCTCCCTCTGCCCCCCTACACGAAAATAAATAAATCTTAAAAAAAAAAAAAAAAAGTGACAGAAGAGGACGCCTGGGTATCTCAGTCAGTTAAGTGTCTGACTCCTGATTTCGGCTCAGGTACTGATCTCATGGTCATTGAGTTTGAGCCCTGCGTTGGGCTCCATGCTGCGTGCAAAGCCTACTTAAAAAAAAAAAAAAAAGTGACAGAAAATCTAGACATGTTAATTACCATAGAGGAAGCTGAGACAGTTTCAAAGAACTGGCCTCCAAGAAAAGCAACAGCCCAAATGCCAGATTTTACCAAATCTATAAGGAATATAACTCAAATGTTATTTAAAATAGTAATATTAAAGCAAAGAAGAAAGAAAACTTCTAAATTCTTTTTATGAAATCAGAATCAATCATGTTTATAAAAACCCTGTCAAAGACAGCACAGGCACACACATACACTATATGCCAATCTCACTCATGAGACCTATGGAGAAAACCCTAAATAGTATCTTAGCAAATGGAATCCAAGGGCATATTACCATTACATTATAATACCATTACCACACAGAGTCGATCCAGAGATTAACAGAGAGAAGAAAAATTATACGACAATCTCCACAGATGCTGAAATGGAATTTGATAGAATTCTATATGCACTAATAAAAACTTAAAGTAGATGGCTACTTCCTTAACATACTTTAAAAAATGGTATCGCAGGAGCGCCTGGGTGGCTCAGTTAGTTAAGCGTCTGTCTTTGGCTCAGGTCATGATCACAGAATCCCAGGACTGAGTCTCACATCAGGTTCCCTGCTCAGGCAGGAGTCTGGTTCTCCCTCTCCCACTGCTCCTCCCCCGCTGGTGCCCTCTAATAAATAAATAAAATCTTAAAAAAAAAAAAAAAAAGGGTATCTCAAGCAAAAAGCCACCATCTCACTTAGCGAAGAAACATTAAAAGTATTCTGTATTCCCATTTATGCCAGTGGGTATTTCTCATTCCTATTCCTACTATTAAAAAAAATTTTTTTTAAAGATTTTATTTATTTGTTCATAAGAGACAGAGAGAAAGAGAGGAGAGGCAGAGGGAGAAGCAGGCTCCCCGCCGAGCAGGGAGCCCGATGCGGGGCTCGATCCCAGGACCCTGGGATCATGACCTGAGCCGAAGGCAGACGCTTAACCACCTGAGCCACCCAGGCACCCCCTACTATTAAAATTTTTGAGAAGGCATTATTTAATATAATTAGACAGGATAAAGACATATAAAAACTAGAAAGGAAGAAACTGCAAGTATCATTATTTGCAGGTAGATCAGATGCCATCTCTTGAGAGGTTCATAGGGTCAACTGAAAAACAACTACAGATGATAAAGATAAGGTGAAATTAATATAAAATTATTTTGAAAACCAACAGACTCCTAAATTAAAAAGAAAAAGTGGTTAAAAGGTATAGTGGAAGAAAAGATGCCATTTACAAAAGTGACAGAGAAGATAAAATAACGGGAAGAAACTTAACAAAAATGTTTAACATTTATAGTAAGAAAAATTCAAAATGCTCTAGCTGAGGGGTATAAAGGAAGGCTAGACCAAATGGAACAAAAGATAGAAAGGGTCAATATTATAAAAAAAATGGTTAAGTTTAACAATAAGATTTGTTTTGAATTCATTGATCTACCTACTGGAATTAGAAAAGCTGAGCTCAAAATTTATATAAAAATATAAGCAAAAAAAAATCCAGGATGATTCTGAAAAACGTAAACAGGGGAGATGAGCACTACCGGATATTAAGATACACAATAAGGTTGTAGTAATTGCAACAGTGCAGACTAGTGCACGAATAGTCACAGCAATTGTGCAGAAGTTGAGAAAGAGACCAAACATACGGCTTCTAAAGCTACAGGGGCATCAGTCAGGGTAGAAAAGGGGCTGTTCTGAGATGCAGGACCACAGCACACACAGAGTGCTACAGGGCAACAGAAATGGCGCTCTCAGCTGTCCTACAAGGCCCCAGCCACCACTGCCGCAGGGCCAAAGAATCAGATCAATAACTTGCAATAATGTCTCATCATGGTAAGTTTAAGGAAACTCACTTCTGTCAGGATGACATCATCATCCAGGTCCTCTTCGTCGTGTTCCTGAGGAGCCGGGGTGACCAGCATAGGAACCCCTTCCTCATCAGAGGAGTCAGATATGGTGATGGGTCCATCTCTGAGATTGATCCAGTCTAAAAGGAGGCAGGGAACATGGTTACCAGGAGATGAGCATGCTCACATTCAGTCTCTTAATTCAATTTTGGCATGAAAAGCTACTGGTGTGTTAGCTTATCTCAAGCAGCACCTGCACCCAAGTATTAAGAGCCAGGTTTCTGTGGTGAGCCTTGCCAATAATACATTTTGGGAATCAACAGAGAAAATCTGACAACATTATCAACTTTTTCTTATACTAGGTCTGAGAAATCTGTTGGTGAAATCTTGACTGCCAATTTTTAAAAAGTGAAATCATGGTCTCCCACTTCATCTCTATTACTCCTGATTAATCTGAAAAAACTTTCACTCAACACTAGTATAATTTTCATTTAATATTTAAAATACCAATTTGCTCACCTTATAAACTTTAAATATAATTTACACATAGTTCAGTGTTTCAAACACCCATTTAGCATCTATGACTGTAAACAACAGAACCTTCCTAATTTCCTTTTATTTTTAAATTTTATTATTTTTTTAAAAGATTTGAGAGAGAGAGAGTGCACGCATGAGCAAGCACTAGAGCAGTGGGAAGAGCAGAGGGAGAGGGAGGAGAGAAGCGGATTCCCCACTGAGCGTGGAGCCCAACATAGGGCTTGACCTCAGGACCCTGAGATCATGACCTGAGCTGAAATCAAGAGTCAGACGCTTAACTGATTGAGCCACCCAGGTGCCCCATCCTTTTAAGTACAACTAGAATTAAGCTAACTATCTGGATACAGAAATTATGTTCAAAGGTTCTAACTCCTTCTATTTGTTTGAAAATAGAGCATGTCTAATATGAATTACTGGATAACACAAACTGTTAAATTTTTCTGCCTGGCTCATGGGAATGTTAAAGGTTAAAACAGGCAATGAAGAGAAAATGCATTAAGAGTCCTAGAGAAAAGGTTAGGGGGAAAAAACCCCACAATGAGAAAAGAGGTATCATCAATCACAAATGTTGAAATATCTCCATTAAAGCTCTAGTATCTTTTTCAAGACTAATGCCTCATTTATTTTTATGGCATCCAACAATTTTTTTTTTTAAAGATTTTATTTATTTATTTGACAGAGAGAGACACAGCGAGAGAGGGAACACAAGCAGGGGAAGTGGGAGACGGAGAAGCAGGCTTCCCACGGAGCAGGGAGCCCAATGTGGGACTCGATCCCAGGACCCTGGGATCATGACCTGAGCCGAAGGCAGATGCTTAACGACTGAGCCACCCAGGGGCCCGGCATCCAACAATTTGAAAAGCAATCTAAAGTCAATTATCTCACTTCATTCCTGTAACAGAGCTGTGTTGAGCCAGTGACAGCAGTTTGTTGAATCTAAGGTCAGACTGCCTGGGTTCAAGTCTCCACTCCACGATATGCCAGCCACATGATGCTATTACCTAACTTCATCAAGCATCATTTCCTCAACATTAAAAAAAGGTTAACAGTGATGGTTTGAGGGGAGAAGGCTCAAACCCACAGCCTGCGGGGTGGACAGCCAACCAGAGGTAGCCTAATTCATGTGACAGAATTCCAGATTTTCCTGAATGTTCCCAATCATTATATTCCTTTGGTCATTTCCAGGTTAAATGGTTGTTTTTGACCATTCTAATTCTTTTTGGAAGATCTAATTGGCTTTATTAAGCAATTCATGATTTGGGCAGCACCCCACCTAGCAAGCAGAGTGGAGCTCCAGGACAATTTTGTCTAATTTTACCACAGGTTTTGGAGAGAATGTGCTAAGCTCAGTCAGCCATTCCAAAAAAACCCACCCTGTGGAGGTCCATCATGAAGACACTGAGGCAGAGGCACTAGACACCAGGCACAGGGTCAAGAGAGGAAAGGGGTACCAGTGAAAGAGCATGATGAACAAGACTCTGGCTGCCTTCTACTTCTTAGGCAGACAGTCTCAGATTCCATAGGCAGGAAACTGTACATTCCTCTCTGGAAGAACTGGCCCAAGAAAAGAACACTTACTGACAACCTTGGAAGACCCAATGAAAAAGCTGGCTTGAAACCTATCGCCTCACAGCGGAAGCCCAATGGTTGACAAGATATTCCCTAACACGCCATGTATAAACACATTAGCCTTTAAAAAATTAAAGTAAAACAAAGTCTATGAACCAAATGTATAACTCCATGAATTAATCAAAAGGCCCATACCTGAGTGACCATCACCAAGGTCAGTAAATACATTTCCAGCACATTAATAGTCTCCTAACTCCACAGACTAGTTCTGCTTGTTTTTTGAGTATACATTCGTTTCTGGCTTTCTTGCCAATACTAGGTCCATGTATTCATGCTGTGGCATGTGCTGTAGCTCTCTGCTGTACGTAATCCACTATATGACTATATTGCAAGTTATTTATTTTTCTGTCAGTGGACATTTGGGTTGGTTCCAGTCTTGGCTATTTTGGATAACACTGTCTTGAACACTTTTTTTTTTTTTTTTTTAAGAGAGAGGGAGGGAGGGAGAGGGAGAGAAAGAATGTTAAGCAGGCTCACTCGGACTTGATCCCACAACCTTGAGATCATGACCTGAGCCAAAATCAAGAGTTGCATACTTAACTGATTGAGCCACCTAGGTGCCCCTAATTCTGTCTCGAACATTCTTATAAATGTCTATTGGTATACTCATTTCAGTTGGGTACATTCTAGGAGTGGAAGTGCTAAACCATAGGGAAAGCGTATGTTCAATTTTAGCGGACAACGCCAAACAATTTTCCCAATTGTGCTAATACACACTCCCGCCAGCAGGGTGGGGTGGGATGGTACCTGCGACTTCATGTCCTTACTGGAACATAGCCATGCTCATTTATATGCCAACTATAGCTGCCTTCACATTATAATGGTATAGCTGAGTAACTGCCAACAGAGAGCACAAGACTTCCAAGGCAAAAACAGTGACTATCTGACTTTTAAAAATTTACTAAGTCCTCATTTAGATTACTTAGTTTTCTTCAAACATATTAGATGCATCTCATAAGCTTCAATAGACTGTATTTTGATTATCATGCAATTCAAAATATTTTGATTTCCACTGTGATTTCTTTTTTGAACCGTAAGTCATTCTGAAATGTATTCCTATGTTCCACACATATAAGGATTTTCTATTTCTGTAATTGATTTACAACTTAATTCCAATATGATTAGAGAATATAACCTATATGATTTCAATCCTCTGAAACCTGGAACTTGTTTTGTGGCTCAAAATATGGCCAATTTTGTTAAATACGTTGGGTGCAATATTCCACTTATGTCTATTATGTCAAATTTGTTGATCGTGTTTTATATCATACAAATGTTTGTGAATGCTTGCTCTCTGTCAGTTAAAGAAACATGTTAAAATCCCCATTATAATTGTGGATTTATCCATTTCTCCTTTTAGTTCTGTCAATTTTTGCTTTGTGTATTTTGACAACATGTTACTGAGTGTACAGAGGTTAGAACTGTTTTATCTTTCCAGTGCACTGACCCTTTATCATTATAAACTCTTTATCTTTATTTATTAATACTTCTGGCTCAAGTATCTATTTTATCTGATAATACATAGACATACCAGCTCTTTTTTGTGCTATTTGCATAACCTATCTTTTTTCATTCCTGTACTTTTAACCTTTCTTTATTTTACCTTTTTTTTTTTTAAGGTTTTATTTATTTATTTGACAGAGACACAGCGAGAGAGGGAACACAAGCAGGGGTAGTGGGAGAGGGAGAAGCAGGCTTCCCTCTGAGCAGGGAGCCGGATGCGGGGCTTGATCCCAGGACTCTGGGATCATGACCTGAGCTGAAGGCAGACGCTTAACGACTGAGCCACCCAGGCGCCCCTATTTTACCTTTTTTTTTTTTTTTAAGATTTTATTTCTTTGACAGAGAGAGACACAGCGAGAGAGGGAACACAAGCAGGGGTAGTGCGAGAGGGAGAAGCAGGCTCCCCGCAGAGCAGGGAGCCCGATGTGGGGCTCGATCCCAGGACCCTGGGATCATGACCTGAGCCGAAGGCAGTTGCTTAACCAACTGAGCCACCCAGGCGCCCCTACCTTCATTTTTAAGCCTATTTTTACTGGGCATGGAATTCTTGCAATTAAATATTACTCAGCAATTAAAAAGGATTTAATTGATACATGCAACCATGGATGAATCTCAAAACATTATGTTGGGCAGAAAAATTCAGGCATAAAGAGTATACACTGTATGCTTCCATTTATATGAAACTGTATAGTGACAAAAACCAGATCAGTGGTTTCCTTAGGCCAGGAGTAGAGTGAGGACTGATCGCAGAGAGGGCATAAAGGAACCTTTCTGGGATGACAGAAATGTTCCACATCATGAGTAAAGGGGGTGGTTATATGGGTATTTTCATTTTTCAAAGCTTACTAAACTATATGCTTAAAATGTGTGCATTTATTTAAGTAAATTATACCTCAATAAAGATGAATTTAAAAATAAACCTATAGGGGTTGGCACAATAAAATTAATATAGCTCATAAAGACAAAACTCTGCATGCCTGAAAAAAATCTTCATGCTGGGTGCAAAACACACAAAACTTTTCTAACAGAAAAATATACCTCCAAAGTGAATAATTTCCCCAAAGGAATTAGCTGTTCTGACACTCTGTTCAAGTATATTTAAAACCCAGTTACAAAACAACAACATTAATTTGATATACGTGTTCAAAAAATTTGGAATGATCCCATATACAAATTACAGCTAAGATTTAAAACTTTCTGAATCATAATAAATTATGGTTCTCTTACTACCAAGTTAGACTAAACTATTAATAAAATCCTTTAAAAGTTAGTACTTTTGCACTCATAATTTGCACATTTTATTTTTCTCAATTTATTTGCTTAATAAAATCTGCTCAACTTTAAATGCTCTCTGAAAGTCAAATGTATATAATTTACCCTCTGCTGGGAAAAAAATCATCTTCATAAGCACAAAATATTATTAATGGGGAAAAAATATGGTACAATTTCTTCCATGGAAATTTATTTTCTTTAAAAAAATTATTTGAGAGTGAGTGTGTGCGCGTGCACACACACACACATGCACACACACGGTGGGGAGGGGGAGGGACAGAGGGAGAGAAAGAAGCAGACTCCTCACCTAGCAGGGAGCCTGACCTGGGGCCTGATCCCCGGACCCTAAGATCATGACCTGAGCAGACACTTCATCGACTGAGCCACCCAGGTGCCCCCTTCCATGGAATTTATACTTGCAAAAAATACTTTTCCTACTCAGCAGCATGAATTTTCTCCTTTCAGCCTAATAAATGTGAATTAGGATTTGACAGGAAATTTCATATGCATTTAGGAATGTTACAGAAATGCAGGCTCCCTTCCCTTTTTGAATCAATGAACTTCCCCAAATTTTAAACACTGTACAATGAAAGAATACATGCTCTAAAATTCCCTGTAGGGCAACCAGAATCTTTTGGCAAAAAATAAATTAAGCATAATATGAGGGGGCAAAAATGCGAGAGCAGCACTTTCAGATCATATAGGCCTGGAGGAGCACTCCTTTGAAGACCCCATTCCTTCAAAAACGGAACTGCCACAGTTCCCACACTCCCACCTCTTAAGATCCAATGACTGCACATTCACAGCTTACTTTGGTTTGCTCATTAATAGCTTAATAATCCACCTGTGATGAAAGATTCTTCAACTTCATTCATGCCATTATGTGTCACCATTTGACACAAAATTCTAGTCTGATGAGTCCATTACACCAGATGTTCTGAGGTCTAAAAATGAAATGTCTCTGGGTTCCACATGGTGCAAAATAGGTTAATTTCAAAGAAACTATGACTGTACCATAAAGACAAAAAGCAATGATAAAAGGGAGAAAGTGAGAACAAACACTTACCTTGTCCCCTGTGGCAGTGAAAGTTGTTCAAGTGAATGACTTCTTCATTATTGTTTCCCTCTGCCATTTTCAAATGCACACATACACATACGTGCTTGCTAATATCTAAACATGGTGACTGTTCAAAAGGGTCTGAAAAAGAAAAAAAAGAACATTAAAAATGAGGGATTGTCAAAATTCTTCCCATATATTTGGTGAAAGTGGCATTCTGAGCTTATGGTGAAAAACACCACTGAAGGGAAAAAGAAAAGAATGCGTAACTAAAAAGCTGATGGTGGGGAGAAGAATAATTTAAAAAAATAACCAATTATTGCAAAAGAACATATAAAAGAGGAATAAAGGATCAAAGAACAGATGGAACATATAAATAAAAATAAGACACACTTAAAAACTCAATTACAGCAACCTATGGAAAGGGAGAAAATACTTGCAACTCATAATATCTGGTAAGGGGTTAAAATTCAAAATATACAAAGAACTCCTACAACTCAATAGCCAAAAAGCAAATGATCCAATTTTAAAATGTGCAAGGGTTCTAGATAGACATTTTTCCAATAAGATATTCATATGGACTACAGGTACATGAAAAGGTGCTCAATATCACTAATCACCAGGGAAATGCAAATCAAAACCAAGAGCTATGGCCTCCCACTTGTTAGAATGACTATCACCAAAAAGACAGAGAGATAACAAATGCGGGCAAGGACATGGAGAAAAGGCAGCCCTCATACACTACTGGAGGGAATGTAAATTCCCTTTATCGAAACTAGTATGGGGGTGCATCAAAAAATTAAAAATAGGGCACCTGGGTGGCTCAGTTGGTTAAGCATCTGCTTTGGCTCAGGTCATGATCCCAGGGTCCTGGGATTGAGTTCTGATTTGGGATCCCTGCTCACTGAGGAGTCTGCTTCTCTCTCTGCCTCTACCCCTTCCCCCACTTGTGCTCTCTCTCTCTCTCACACACGCTAAGAAATAAAATATTAAAAAACAAAAAACAAAGAAACCAAACAAAACAAATTCAAAATAAAACTACCATATGATCCAGCAATTCCATTTCTGGGTATATATCTGAAGGAAAAGAAATCACTAATGTTAAAGAGCTATCTGCACCCCCATATTCACTGCAGCATTATTCACAATAGCCAAGATGTGGACATGGCCTAAGTGTTCATTCAGTGAATGGGTAAAGAAAACAGAGGGGCACCTGGGTGGTTCAGTCAGTTAAGTGTCTGACTCTTGGTTTAAGCTCAGGTCATGATCTCAGGGTCCTAAGACTGAGCCCTGCATTGGGCTTTGCACTGAGCATGGAGTTTGCTTGTCCCTCTCCCTCTGCTCCTCCCCCCGCTCTCTCTCATAAATAAATTAAAAAAAGAAAAAAAAAATAAGAAATGCTAGAAAACAGAATACTACTAATCTGTAAAAAAAAAAAAAAAAAAAGAGGGAAATCCTGCCATTTGCAACAACATGGATGAACTCTGAAAGCATTATACACTAAGTGAAATGAGACAGAAAGACAAATATGATATGATCTCACATGTGGAATCCAAAAAAAACCCCCAAACCTCCCAAAGACCCAAACTCGTAGAAAGTGAGATCACATGTGGTTACCAAAGATAGGAGAATTGGATAAAGGAGGTCAAAAGGTACAAACTTCCAGTTACAAAATATTTAAGTAATGGGGCCATAAGGTTCAACATGAGGACTGTAGTTAACACTGCTGTAAGGTGTATTTGGAAGTTGCTAAGAGAGTAAATCCTGAAAGATCTCATTGCAAGGAAAAAAAAAAAGTTTTTCTCTTTTTCTGGGGGGTTATCCATATGAGATGATGGATGTTAACTAAACTAAACTTCCTGAGGTAATCAGTTTGCAATTTACATACATCAAGTCATTATCCCATACAACTTATAATCATATTGGAAATTGTATTACATAAACACTTTTATGTATAAAAGAAAGCTTTAAAGTAAAAGGATGGAAAGCAATATACTGAACATCAATAACTCATAAGATACTTTATTTTTCAGTCATAAAACGTCCATCTGATTTTTTAAATAAACTCCAATTCTATGTTGAAGCTCTCTTTTCAACCATTTAATCTTTTCCTTTTTGGGTGAGGGCAGAAGGGGTACAACAAAACCCATGAAAAACTCTATGAATAGACTAGGATCAGACAAAATTGACGTAAGTAGTATTAGAGACGAGTAGGGAGATTTCATCCAGTTAAGAGGGTCAACTCACAGAAGATATAATACTAAATGTGTACGAATCTAATACTACAGCTTCAAAACACATATACCTGAAACTGACAGACCTTAAGGAAGTAACACAAATTTTTTTTTAATTTTTTTTTTTAAAGATTTTATTTATTTATTTGAGAGAGAGCATGAGATAGAGAGAGAGCATGAGAGGGGGGAGGGTCAGAAGGAGAAGTAGACTCCCTGCTGAGCAGGGAGCCCGATGCGGGACTCGATCCCGGGACTCCAGGATCATGACCTGAGCTGAAGGCAGTCGCTCAACCAACTGAGCCACCCAGGCACCCAAGTAACACATATTTTTATAGCTGGACAGACGACTTGAACAGCACTATCAAACTACTTGACCTCATTGACATTTATAGACCACTCTACCTAACAACTGCAGAACATTCTTTTCAAGTATATAGAGAACATTTATTTATAAAACGGGTTATATCCTGAGTCACAAGGTTAGTCTCAACAAATTTCATGGGCTTGAAATCATATAGAACAGCCAGTAAAAGAAAGATAACTAGGAAATTTCTAAATATTGGAAATTAAGCAAACTAAACAACTCATGGGTTAAAGAAGAAATTACAATGAAAATTAGAAACTCCTGTATTTTGACTGGATGATCCAAACGGTAATGAAAACAAAAGACATCAAAATTCGTAGGCTGGAGTTAAGGCAGTGTTTAGAGGGCAATTTATACATCCAAATGCTATTTTAGAGAAGAAAAAGGACCAAGAAATCAATGATCAAAGCCTCGATCTCAAGAAGCTAGAAAAAGCACAGTAAATCAAACCAGAAAAATAGAAGGCAATCATAACAGCAGAAATTAACAAAACAGATACAAACATATAGAGAAAAGTCCAAACAAAAAGTTCTCTAAAAAGATTAAGAAGACTGATAAATCTCTATCGTAATTCATCAAGGAAAAATAGGAGAAAACACAAATAACCATTATCAGGAATGTAAAAGAAGATACCACTACAGATTCTACAATATAAAAAGAACAGTATAATAATTTTATACCAATTAATATGAAATTGTGAATGGGCAAACTCCTTGAGATACCACTTACCACAGCTGAACAAAGAATATTTATTCATTCATTTATTTATTTATAAATTATTTACTTAAGTAATCTCTACACCCACTGTGGGGCTCAAACTCACCACCCCGAGATCAAACTCACCACCCTGAGATCAAGAGTCACATGCTTTGTGGACTGAGCCAGCCAGGCACCCCTGAACAAAGAAAATTTTAAATCTCAACAGAGCTGTACCAAATAAGGAAACCGAATCAGTAATTAATAACTTTCCCACAAAGAATACTGTAAAAGCTCTGAAACCTTTCCCAGTAAAGTCTTCTAAGTATCTGAGGAAGAAATGTAACTAATATTACAAAAACTAAGAAAAGCAAAAGAACAAACACTATTCTGAATCATTTTATGAGGCCTGTATAATTTTGATACTAAAAGCTCCTAAGAACAGCACAAGAAAGACCAATATCTATCATGAACACAGAGGCAAAAATCATAACCAAAGCAAAGTAAGTTACATAACTGGAATAAAGAAAAAACTATATGATCATTGCAGTAGACTGGGGGACAAAAAAAGCATTAAAATTTAACACCTATTCATGATTAGAATCTCTCAGCCTATTAGGTATTAGAAAAGACTTCCTTCATCAAGTTAAAGACATTTCAAAAATACTACAGCAAACCTCACATCTAACAGTGAAACAATGAAAAGCTTCCTCCCTGAAATGGAGAGTTTTCACCATTTCTTGTCTACACTGTACTGGAGGTTGTATCAAGTAGAGTGGGGCAATAAAGAGAAATAAAATATCAAGCTGAAGAAATTAAACTGGCATTATTTGCAGATGGTAAGACTGTATATTGATGCAAAGACAGAGAAACAGAACAGAGGGCTCAGAAACAGATCCACATACATTTGGTCATCCATATAAAAACAAAGGTGCTACTGCAACGCGGTGGGAAGAATGGTCTTCCAATAAACACCGCTGCGCCAAGTGGGCATCTCTATGGGAAGAAAATGAGCCTTGATTCATGCCTTATACCACACCTAAACATCAATTCCAGATGGATTATCAAAAGATAAAACAACAGGGGCCCCTGGGTGTCTCAGTCGGTTAAGTGTCTGACTCTTGATCTCAGCTCAGCTCTTGATCTTGGGGTCTTGAGTTCAAGCCCTGTGCTGGGTGTGGAGCCTACTTAAAAAACAAAAAATGATAAAAATACTGGAAGGTAACAGGACAAAGTTATATTTGTATACGTGACTGTACACAGAAATACCACTATAATAAGTGGAATGAATAACAAAGTCTCTGGATACATGGCCAATATACAAAAATGAACACTATACTAATAAGAAACAATCAGAAAATGGTATTTTGAAAGGATACTCCTTAGAGTAGCATCAAAAACTATCGTATACCAAGGAATAAATGCAATGAAAGACATGCCAGATCTCTATATAGAAAACTGTAAATCACTGAGAGAAACCAAAGAACACTAAGGAATGGAGAGACATACCACATTCATGGGCTGGAAAGCTCAATTTTGTAAAGATGTCAATTCCTCCCAAATTGATCTACAGATTTAATATAGCCTTAATAGGATTTTAAAAAGTGGATATATACTAGATGACTCTAAAATCTACAGGAAAACGCAAAGAGCCAAGAATAAACAAGGCATTCATAAAGAAAAAAAAAAAGGTGGAAGATTTACACTATCAGTAAGTCTTATTAATACAAAGCTACAGTTAATTAAGACCATGTGGTATTGGCAAAAGAAGAGAAAAACAGACCAAAGGAACAGAGTCCAGAAATATTCATTCATGTGGATGTCTGATTTATGACAAAAGTGACATTGCAAAGCAGTGGAAAACATGTTTTTACTCTATAATGCTGTACTAGAAAGCTGTATGGGGGGGCAGGAAGAATGAGGAACTAGGTCTCTTCCTCATGCCTTAGACAAAAATGACTTTAGGTGAACTCCTGATTTAAATGGAAAGGTAAAAAAGTTTCTAGAAGATACCATAAAAAAATACCTTCACAAACTTGGAGTTGGGAAAGATAGATTAAACAGGATATAAAAAGTACTATCCATAATAGAAAAGATTGAAATATTGTACATCAAAAATAAAAACTTCTATTCACAGAAGAAATTAAGAGTGAAAAGGCAAGCCACTGGGAGAAGAAATTTGCAATACATATAACAAAGGGCTCCTATCCAACAAATATAAAGAACACTTAATGGTAACTGAAAAACACAAGAACCAACCAGACAACTTCAAGGAAAAATGGGCTAAAAGATTTGAATTCCCAATGTTGAGTACCCTGAGGAAACCCAAAAGGCCAGTTAACAAATGAAAAAGTACCCAACATTATGAGACATCAGAGGAACGTAAACTGAAACCACAAGGGAATTCTGGGAAGACAGCAGCACCATAGTTTTTGAACCTACCCAAATTCTCATCTAAAAACACAAAAATTCCTGGGGCATCTGGGTGGCTCAGTCATTAAGCGTCTGCCTTCGGCTCAGGTCATGATCCCGGGGTCCTGGGATCAAGCCCTGCATCGGGCTCCCTGCTCAGTGGGAAACCTGCTTCTCCCTCTCCCACCTCCCACTCCCCCTGCTTGTGTTCCCTCTCTCGCTGTTGTCTCTGTCAAATAAATAAACAAAATCTTAAAAAAAAAATAAAAAAAATAAAAACAAAAAAATTCCAAATTAGAAAAAAAACTAAGAATCACTATAAACTTCCAAATACGAACCCAAGGACAAATCATCAAGAGCCATGAGATCTCTGAAGTACCATTTCTGCCTCAGAAATCACAGGGAATCATTCAGACCTGAGAAGAGGACAACCCCCAAACAACCAACAGGTATTCACTGAAAAGCACACAGGCCAATCTGAGAAAGCTGCAAGAACACCAGGAAGGGGTTTGCTCAGTTCAATAGCGGGGGAGTGCAAGGAATTCAAGTTAAGATCTGAGAGTGAAGTAGTCTAGGACCCATAAAGTTTCAAACCTGATCTAGCAGGGCTCCCTTGCAGGACAGGGCCCCATGAGATGAAAAGCTGGGAAAAATGAAATTGAGGAAGACAGAGACAATAAAGACAAAGAAAAGGCAGGCCTACATAACAATAGAGGACGAAGCCAGAAATCTCAAAAAGCAAGCTGTCATATTTTGAACACTGCACAAAAAGGGAGTTCTATGAGGTTTGAAAAGCTATCCTAAACTACCCTCCTTCTAAAAGTCCAAGAAAACCAGTGTCATTAAAAATGAGCAAAGATTCTGGCTTGCGGAGTTTCTGCTGAAAAATAAAAATGAGTAAAGAAAAGAAATGATGTCAAACTCTTATGAAGTTATAAGAAAAACAAGCAGCAGCAAAACAACATCCCTACAAACAATGAAAACATGCCAGAAAGATTTAACAACCTAAAGGACACTAAGAAAATAATACAAGACATAATACAACAATATAAATCAGAACTAGAAAACTCAGAAACAGAATGACAGATCTCAGGAAAGAAGTAAAAATTAAAATAAGTTTCAGAAGCTTCCCCTCTCTTCCTCGGTGCTGCCTGTGGAGGTGGCAGCCATCTGTTACTGGGCATCATGGCTGCCCTCAGACCTCTGGTGAAGCCCAAGATCACTAAAAAGAGGACCAAGAAGTTCATCCGGCACCAGTCAGACTATGTCAAAATTAAGCGCAACTGGCAGAAACCCAGAGGCACTGACAATAGGGTGCGCAGAAGATTCAAGGGCCAGGTCTTGATGCCCAACATTGGTTACAGGAGCAACAAGAAAACAAAGCACATGTTGCCCAGTGGCTTCCAGAAGTTCCTAGTCCACAACGTCAAGGAACTTGAAGTGCTGCTGTACAACAAATCTTACTGTGCAGAGATTGCTCACAATGTCTCCTCCAAGAACCGCAAAGCTATTGTGGAAAGAGCAGCCCAGCTGGCAATCAGAGTCACCAATCCCAACGCCAGGCTGCCCAGCGAAGAAAATTAATAGCTTGTTGTGCACATCATATTTGTGTTAATAAAACCATAAAACTACCAAAAAAAAAGTTTCAGGAGTGAAGGCTAAATTAGAAGGAACACAAATGTGAATAAATGTAACACATACTGCTTAGGAGAACTGAAAGGTAAAAGGAGGAGAATTTTAAATAGAAAACTGAAGAGATTAAGGAACAAATATTCAAGACAAAGACTGTCCAACATAACAAACAGCACCTCTTGACTAAATCGAAAGGGTAGAGAATACTAAAAATTGTAAAGGAAAAAAATTCTTCCTAAAATAAAAATGTTAAGACTGCATTTCAAAAGAATGTAGTAAATACCTAAACAACAACAACAACAAAACAAAAAACAAAACAAAAACCACCCAAAATGACAACTACCAAGACACACATACTTTAAAGAAATCCTTTTAGGACCTGGGCTTGAGACACTGAAAAGAAAGAAAATTAGATTAGCAGACTTTGATAGTGATGCTTTTTGCCATTAGAAAATGGTATAGGGTACTTTAAAAAATATGAGCCAGAGATTTTGTATCCAGCAAAAATAATTTCAAAGAAAAGGAGCACAAATTCATCAATATACAAGAACTTATGGATTATTGATTGTTTCTACAGGACCTTCCTGAGGAATTTGACAGAAAAATAAACTTCAGGCAACCAAAATGACTAAAGACACCAACACAAAGACTGGCAGTAAACATTAAATATGTAATTACTTGTAGCACAAAGATTAAATGAGAACTAAAATTAAGCAATATAGTACAATTATAAAAAATTATGGGAAGGGGAAGCATATGCAAAATTTTAAAGTCATGTAATCGTAATGGTTGTGACATTCTGAGACTTTCATTCCAACACTCTTTTCATTTTTTTTTTTTTTTTTAAGATTTTATTTATTTGCGAGAGAGAAAATGAGACAGAGAGCATGAGAGGGAGGAGGGTCAGAGGGAGAAGCAGACTCCCTGCTGAGCAGGGAGCCTGATGTGGGACTCGATCCCGGGACTCTGGGATCATGACCTGAGCCGAAGGCAGTTGCTTAACCAACTGAGCCACCCAGGCGCCCCCCGACACTTTTGTAACAAGTTAAAAAGATTAGCAGTTATGGACTATTCTAATGCTATTAATCCTGTGCCCTCGAGAATCAAGAATTTCAGTGTAAAAAAAAAAAAAAAAAAGGAACTTATTTATAATACAGAAGAAAAACCCCAATAGCCCTAAATTTGAATTACAATTATTAGTGTGAACTCATAAAATATTTTCGTTCTGTACCCAAAAAAAAAAAAAAAAAAAAAAAGGCCTGAAAACAAATTACTTGTAGCAATGAACATATGCATTGCCTAGATTATGGTCTTTAAATACTATTTCCCACCAAAAGAAACCAGGGCTTTTTTTGAGAAATTACTAATTCCAATTCTGGAGCAGGAATCTTACAAAATGAGCCTACAACACCCTGTCATATCAGATATCAACAACGCAATCAAAAAACTATTTACCAAAGACTGGGTTCTGTCAGAATAACTCAGGAAAAAAAAAAAATCCCAGAGGCTCACACTGGCCAAACATGGGACATTGAGTTTCAAGAAAGATAATAATATGGCATGAATCTCTTAAGAAAACATATAAATGAAAATGCTTACAATTATTTTTAAAAAGGTCATTTTCAAAGGATGGTATCAACCAATACATTATCTTTAAAACTGGTAAAGTAGGGGTGCCCGGGTGGCTCAGTCAGTTAAGCGTCTGACTCAATTTCGGCTCAGGTCAGGATCTCAGGGTCGTGAGATCAAGCCCCACGTTAGGCTCCACGCTGGGTGTAGAGACTGCTTAAGATTGTCTCTCTCTCTCCCTCTCAATAAATAAATAAATAAATAAATAATAAAATAAAGGCAAAGAATCAGGTACTTTCTTGCCTTTACTTTTTTTTTTAAGATTTTATTTATTTATTTAACAGAGAGATAGCAAGAGCAGGAACACAAGCAGGGGGAGTGGGAGAGGGAGAAGCAGGCTTCCTGCCAAGCAGGGAGCCCGATGCGGGACTCGATCCCAGGACCCTGGGATCATGACCTGAGCCGAACTTAGACGCTTAACGACTGAGCCACCCAGGCGCCCCTTTCTTGCCTTTTCTATATGAACTATATGTCACAGGATAACCAAACAGTAGACAAGAAAGCGGTTTCTTTATAAAAATATTCCAGTATTAATTTTAAATTTTAATTTTAAAAATCCAATTAAAACATCATTTTGCAGTCCTCAATGAATTACTGGATCTAGACCTCGAATATCACTGCTAACATTGTAGAGACAAGAACTAAGTGCCTTCCAAGGAAAGAACACTATCTGTAGTCTTGTGAAGAGATGGAACCAGAGTTTGGATAAGGATCTGGACCCAGTCACATTTTTAGAATAGACGCTAGAGGAAAAATGAAATTTTTGAATTGTACCATAAGCATGAAACCCAGACCATGTATTCTCAATGGGAGTGCTTTTGCAAGGGTGTGAAAAGATCTAAAGATGTTACAGTGGGACTCCAAAATTCAGTCCCATCCAGTAAAATCTTATTCCTTAGTATTTAATGAGGATCAGAAAAAAATGTTTATAAAGTCTCTATATGGGAATAATTTTTTAAAAGTCTGACACTTAGCTAGGCTCTGGGAAACTACACATCAAATAGTTCAGGTTCAACAACAGATAAATTATAAGGAAAAAAGAAAAGGAATGGAAGAAACTTAGATTTTAAAAAAACATCAAAATTTTAAAATGAGATTATAGTATCTAGGAATGTACTTGGGTGATAAAACAATAAAGAAATATGAGAAAATGATTATAAAAGTCAGACCAATACTTAATTTTAGGGGGAGGAATGAGTTATGATCAGGATAGGATACATGGATGGGGCTTGGAGATGGTCTACTTCTTCTTTTTTTTTTTTTTTTTTTTTTAAAGATTTTATTTATTTGACAGAGAGAGAGAGAGACAGCAAGAGAGGGAACACAAGCAGGTGGAATGGGAGAGGGAGAAGCAGACTCCCAGCCGAGCAGGGAGCCCAATGTGAGGCTTGATCCCAGGACCCTGGGATCATGACCTGAGCCGAAGGCAGACGCTTAACAACTGAGCCACCCAGGCACCCCGAGATGGTCTACTTCTTAAACTGGGTGGTGGATACAAGCATCTTATAATAATTTATTAAGCCATACATAATGGTTGAATGAAGGAATCCAAATGTAAGAGAATATACCTTGAATGACTTCATTTAGATGAAGTTTAGGCACAGGCCTAAACTTAGTTTGGGGTCAACCTTCTTTGTGTGTACTCTATTTCAAAATGGGAAAGTTAGGGGAACAAAAGCCATTATAAGAGAAAAAAAGTGGTTGCCTCTGTGAAACAGTAGTACTTTGACTTTTGAACCATTTTCTTGCTTTACTTATTTTGATGAAAATAATTAAGAACCGACCTTTTTGGTTCTAAGAAAATCTCAATTTTCTTTGCCTTCCTGAGAGAAACTACATGCTTTAGAGAAAGTAGACCCCAAAGTCTGGCTTCTCATATAATCATGTCTACAAAGAGTTTTAAGTCAAATAACACCAGCATTTTTCAAACTGAGAGAATACTAAGTTGTGTATTAAGACTAAGTTTTACAGTAAAACGTTCTGGTATCTACAACTGGACAAAGGTATCTTTTTAAAAATTACAAATCTCACTTAAAATAACAATAATGACATCATTTATAAATAGCATGGTAGAAAGAGCTCTAATGTCAAATTTGAACTGTATTAAAAACTTTACTTTTCTTTCAAATACAATTTTTAAAAAGTATTTTGGGGGCACCTGGGTGGCTCAGTCATTAAGGGTCTGCCTTCGGCTCAGGTCGTGATCCCAGGGTCCTGGGATCGAGCCCCGCATCGGGCTCCCTGCTCCGCGGGAAGCCTGCTTCTCCCTCCCCCACTCCCCCTGCTTGTGTTCCCTCTCTCGCTGTGTCTCTCTCTGTCAAATAAATAAAATCTTAAAAAAAAAAAAAGTATTTTGAACGTAATTCCACTAGCCACGTTTCTTGTTTCTTCTTTTACCACAATAAGGTTCTTTCAATTTTATACTGGAAATCAAAGGGAAATGTGATTCATTTTACATCTACCCAATTTATTAGAATGTCAAGCTGTAGTTAAAACAGATTACTAGTAGTGCTTTAAAAGCAAGATTCCTGGGGCGCCTGGGTGGCTCAGTCATTAAGCGTCTGCCTTCAGCTCAGGTCGTGGTCCCAGGGTCCTGGGATCGAGCCCCGCGTTGGGCTCCCTGCTCGGCGGGAAGCCTGCTTCTCCCTCTCCCACTCCCCCTGCTTGTGTGCCCTCTCTTGCTGTGCCTCTCTGTCAAATAAATAAAATCTTTAAAATAAAAAAAATAAAAGCAAGATTCCTCATGAGTGAGTGGTACATACAATGGCCCCAAGCTTCAGTGAGAAAAGGAGCCTGATGAGGGAATTTCTACTCCTGACCAGCTTCTCTGTAAAGGTCATTCAAGTTCCTGACCTTTAGTCCTCTCATCTGGACTTCCGATCAAACTACCTAAGCATGAACCCAGGTTTCACCATTTAGTGAATCAGTGACTGCGTAAATTGCTTAATCTCTCGGACCTAGTTTATTTGTAAAATGAGAATAGTTGTTTTAAAATTAATTGAATTAAATATAAAGTATTTACCATAGTGCGTAGCACACACCAAGTGTCACATTATGACTACTGTTATTCCCTATGAAATGGAAATTGCTATTCTTACCTTGTAAGGCTGTGTTGGAATATGAGAAGCCACTTTGTAAATGGTAAATGCCACCAAAACAGGAGCTTGTTATCAAAAGTACACAGATGTACAGTGTTTATTAGTAAGTTGACAATACAGCCAAACGTGGGGGGAGGGCTTTATTTTCCTCTTCCAGGTTACTTTTCGCTAGTTTTATTAGAACTATTCACAGTTAAACCTTTACTTCCTTCTATAAGAAACTTCATTTTTCCTCTGGAAGTAGTTTCTTCATCAGACAGCTGAAGAAAATAGCTAAACAAACGTGGAATCCAGGAATGGGAAATACTACCTAACAACTGTTCTTGCCTCTTCTTTTTATTGTAAAAATTATCATATGTACATTTGTGACTATACTCTATAGTCAGTATATCAGATAATGCTTCCAAATTAGAAACAAAAATTAGCATACATTTTATTGCTTCCTTACCCCATGGAGAATCGTATGTAGTACTACTACACTGCAAAAACTTCAAGAAAAATGTGGTGACAATTCTATACTCTCTTCCACCTCCTACAACTGTCCTCATTACTTTTTTAAATCCCCTTCCCTTCCTTGGATGGATATATCAACACATGAGAAAGTTCACATTTGAATTGTGTTCTCCATACGCCCCTGACAGTTTCTTATTCATAGCTGTATTTCCGTCCGGTGTCATGCACAGCTGCTGAATGAATGGCTCCAAAAACATCTTCATCCATCAGAGACTGGAGCTGTTCATCAGAGCCATATAACCAGAGTCGGTACCATGGCTTAAGCGACAACAATCAGTTTATCAGGATTTTCTTCAGTTGTAAATAAATTTCTTCTCATCCTTCTATTCGTGTTACATCTCCATTTTTCCTTCCACATGCTCCTAACAGAATACTGCATGGTCCTGGGGTTTTGTGGTATTCCTGCTTTCCAGAGTAATCTCCATAAATGTGTCTGTCACTTCAGCAACACTGGTCTTGGAGTAATAAAAGATGTTTCCAACTTAAAGAGTTAATCTCTTTTTCCAGTGAAAGGTGGGCAAAGCAGAGCCAGGCACAGGCTGGAAGCTGACATGCCCACATCATACCACTCCACAACAACGCTTCCCAGCATGGTTTTCTGAGTGACTATAAGTGATTATTGTTCTTCATTCAAATCCTAGCTCCTCATCTTAACCATTATTTGGATATCCATTCGTTGTAAGCCTATAGTAAGGTTTAATCAATATTAAATCGACACAACAAAAAGTTAATAATGGTTATTTCTAAGTAATAAGTTTAAAGTAGTTATATTTTTTGCTTTGTTGTATTTTCTGACTTTTCTATACTGAACTGGATTTATATTATTATTATTATTATTTTTTTTTAAGTAGGCTTCATGCCCAGGGTGGAGCTCGACATGGAGCTTAAACTCAGGACCCTGAGATCAAGACCTGAGTTGAAATTGAGTCAGACGCTTAACTGACTGAGTTACCCAGGCGCCCCTACATTACTATTTAATATTAAAATTAAAATATATTAAAGAGTAAGCAAATATTTATTGTGGTCTTGCCACATGGTATAAAACAGTTGTGGGGTACGTGGGTGGCTCAGTTCGTTGAGCGTCTGAGTTTGGCTCAGGTCATGATCCGGGGGTCCTGGGATCAAGCCCTGCATCAGGCTCTGCACTCAGAGGGGAGTCGGCTGGTCCCTCTGCTCCTCCCCTCCCCCCCCACTCCACCCCCCTGCTTGTGTTCGCTTTCTCCCTTTCAAATAAAATCTTAAAAAAAAAAAAAAAAGGTTGTGTTATGCATCATGAGGAATACATACAAAGAAAATCCAACATGGATCTTGCCTCAAAAAACTTGGGGAGTACAATCAGTGAGAGAAACTCTGCACACAATTAAGTATACTAAAAAATATAAAGAATTAGCACAATAAAGACACTATTCCAGTTGGGAGAGGGCAGGTAGTCAGGGAAGCTTAGCTCAAATAGCTGTATTTAAGCTAAACTGAATGCTGTGCTAGCAAGCTCCAAGCTTTGCCTTTAAGAACTTTGAGCAGCTTCCACCTAGGGCTCCTGGAACCCAGAATCACCAGTAAGAAGTGTGAGTCCTGATGGAGAGATCACATGGAAAGCCCTGACACTACCTGGAGAAAGAAAATGTAGCTGAGCCCACCCTCCCAGCAGTCCCTGACAAGGCATGGGAGTGAAAAAGCATTTTGGAAGGGGAACCTCCAGCGCTACTATCTCTGCTGGCGACATGTGGATCAGAAAGAATAGCCCAGATTAGTCCTTCCCAATCTCCTGACTCACAAAATTGTCGACAAATAAAACTGTCATATTAAGTTACTAAGTTTGGCGGTGGCTTGCTCTATGCATCTATGGGTAACTGAAGTACAGCTCACATTTTATTTTCTAACCAGTAAGAAGAATACAGAGGCTTGTACTTTAGGAAAATCAACCTAACTGCGTAAGACTGTAAAAAACATCTGGTAGCAGGAAACCCAGGAAACAAGAGGCAGTGAAGTATGAACTAGAGATAACAATAAGCAGGGAGAGGAAAAAGATATAAGATACCAACTAGAGTAAGATTCAATGGGATTTTTGTATGTAAAGAGCCATGAGGCAAGAAGGAGGAGTCAAAACTGACCTAGATGTTGAGGACACCTAGATGTTCAGTGGCTAGAGGATGGCGATATTATTAAGAAAGAACAAGGCAAGTGATGAGTTCAGAATAAGAAAATGCAATGCGTGTATATTTTAATATGTAGACAAAATAAAAGAACTAAGATAAAATAGCACCCATAATTACAGATAGAATTATGTGGACAATTAGTCTGGAGTTTTAGCAGAGTTTAAAAGAGCTCTAAAAATCTTCTTATCAGTGTCTTTCTACAGTAAGGTTTTTTTTTTTAAGAATTATTTATTTATTTGATGGAGAGAGACAGCGAGAGGGAACACAAGCAGGGGAAGTGGGAGAGGGAGAAGCAGGCTTCCCGCTGAGCAGGGAGCCCGATGTGGGCCTCGATCCCAGGACCCTAGGATCATGACCTGAGCCAAAGGCAGACGCTTAACGACTGAGCCACTGAGGTGCCCTACAATAGGAAAGGTTTTAAACCAAAAATTAAACTCAAAATCTTCACTGCATAGGCTAAAGAGTTTAACATATTTAACCTTAAGATTTTCCTCAAATGTCAAGAGAAAATTGGTTCAGAAACTGGAATAAGCAAGCACATCCTCATCCAGAAAGGGGAAAAAAAAAATCAGTGTTTTCAACGATCTTTTTATAGGTGAATCCTCTGTGAACTCATCATACACTGCCCCTTCTATCCCCATTGTGCCTACAGGTCTACTCTCTGACATATTTTCATATTGCATGGAGGTATGCTGGTTTTTTAATCATAAAATGTCATCATGGTAGAACCAAAATCCCATGGCCTGTGAAATGCTGCCTCACCTTACACCTCTTCCCCATTCACAGTTCTGCAGGGACCATGGCTCAGTCCCTTGAACATGCCGTGCTTCTTCCTTTTCCCTCTAGCTGGCTGATTATTTTTCACTGCCTCTGACCAAATTAACTCCATTCATCCTTGAGTTTCTCATCTTAAATATCACCTCAGAAAAACCTTTCCTGACCATCCCCACTGTTCATTCACACAACGTATCTCAGTCCTTCAGAGTACTTGGCACAATAATAATCTACAGTTACTTAGGAAGCTATGTTAAATAGCTATCTCCTCTGCTAAAACAAGTTCTAAGGATGTAACACCTGCATCTCATTCATTCCCACAGCCACAGGACATCGCACACTGCCTGGCACCAAGTAAATACTCCAGAACTTTCTGAATAAATATCATTCGCAGGAATAGCAAAATAATTAGGAGCATAAATTATGGAACCAAACTGAGTTCAAGTCCCAGCTCTGACCCTCACAAGCTTTGTGACTACGTAAGTTACTTTTCAGTACCTTTTTTCTTCCTTTTTAAAATAAGGATAACAACAGAACCCCCACCGCTGAAGATTAAAGGAGTTAATATATAAAAAAATGCTTAGAACAGTGTCCAGTACATACTTACGAGCATCCTGTTTTGTCTTACTGACAATGAAGATAAAATAACATTGCCAGCTATGAGAATTAGCTATAAGGTCTGAAAAGGCCCTAACACAGCCTAGAATATAACGAACACTGATTAAACAGAAGCCGTCAGAGTTAGCAAACACTGGCGCACTATTCCTGCCCTATTTCATAAACTTTGTCTCCTTGACTCATCTTTCAACTTCCTTCACCGGCTTCCTCCACAGGGGCTGGAAGGCTTCTTTCTTACTTGCTGCCCGCTGCTAGCCTCTATTTAGGTTTACGGGGGAGATCTCAAATCCGGCCCCAGGTTCTCCAGCTATTTGCTCAGATTCACACCACGCCCTACCCCCAGCTCCAAAAAATTACCTATACGACAAACACAACAAAGCGAGGCTGTTTCTTGGCAGTCTTTCTTCAGGGAAGCGTGCTAAAATCGAAGTCGGTCCTAAAATCTTCCCTGTCCTGTCCCAGCTCCCAGCAGGGCAAATCAATCTTCCTTCTGCATTAGCAAAGGGCCGAGGGCCAGCCGTACCCAGGCCCGTATCGCAACGTATTCGGCAAGGCCCCCGGCTGGTTTACGTGGGACCCCGCGGGCACCCTTGGGGGGGGGGGGCGGGGGTCTCGCACAGGGCTGAAGTGGCCCAGAGTTCTGGGACAATCATTCCACGCAGTCTCCAGCCACATCCCACGCGGGAACGCCAGTCTTGCTCACGGCGCGGCGCTCCGGGCACATCTGTCGGGTTCGCGCTGCCCGCGCTGCAGAGGGTTTTGACGCACTTGGACGTCCTCACGAGGGCTGGGTGGGAGCCGCCGGCTTTCTCGAGGAGCCCGCTCTCCCGAACCGAGTTGGGAGGGCTTGCGGACTGAGGCCCGGCGCGCCTCCCCCGGGGGCGCCGGAGTTCAGAGTCACAGCGCATCGCCGCCCGCGCGCTCCAGGCCGCGCTCGGCTCCGCCGACGCCGCCTCCCGCGAGGTGCCGCCGGGGAAACTCGGTCTTTCGGCGCTTTCGCCCTCGCGCAGCAGGCCGAAGGACGGGCCCGCGAAACTTCCCGAAGTGGCGGGCGCGGGGGAGGGTCCGCCGGCCGCCCGCGCCTTTGTGGCTCCCGCCTCGCCGCCGGCCCCGCTACTCCCGCCGCCCGGCGTTCCGCGGCGCCCCGCGCGGCCCCGGGCCCGCTCGCGTTCGGGCGGCCGCCGGGCCGGGCCCGCGCCCCCGACTCTGCGGCCCCGCCGCCCCTCACGGCCGTGGCCCCCGCCCCCGCCCCCACCCCGGGGCTTAATGGAGGCGCCGGGCTGAGACGCCACTCGCCTCACGCGGCCTGTCGAGGAGTCGGGTGCACCCCGCTGCCGACACTTACTCGCCACTCAGCTCGCCGGCTCGCCAGGCGGGCTCGGCGGCCTCTGTCGCCACAGCTTTTAGTCACCAGGAGCGGCCGCCGACAGCGTCGTCGCCGCCGCCGAGGCCGCCGCCGCACTCCTTCCGGCCCCGCCGCGGCTTCACCCCGCGCCTGCGCACAGCGCCCCCTCCCGACTAATGACAGGAAGAACCATAGAGGCACGCCGGGTGCTAGGGAGGAGGGGCCTGGGGAGTAAGACCATAGAGAGGGACCTCTGTCCGCTCACCGCCCACTGAGTCTTGACTCCCCCACGAGGTGGGAGGACGAAGGAAACTGAGGTGCCCTTCCTCCAACCCCGGGAAGTGTTGCCGTCTCCCTAGAGATGAAAAGGGGGGGGGATGTTGGGGAGGAGCAGGTGCCCATGGAAATCTACTGGACATGCGCTTATTTGCACCCCTTGCCTTTGGCAAGTCATTCATTCAACGCGTATTTTTGGAGAGTTTCCTGTGTGCCAGGGACTGTTCTAGGAATTGGGGGTGCAACGGTACGGAGGGTCCCTGTTCTCCCAAAGCTGTGTTTTAGTGGGTAAGTATACAACCAACTAGCGAACTCACCAACAAACGAACTAAAATACTGGCTGAGGCAGGAAGTGTTCGGGGGGGGGAAAAAACCCACAGGAAAAATAAAGCAAAGAAGGGATAGAGAGTGATGGGGATGCCAGTGTGGTCAGGGAGTCTTCTGAAGAGAAGACATTTGAGCAGAAGATGGAGTGACTTAAGGAGGTGAGCTATGGCGACCACCCGGAGGAAGAACACTTCAAGCAGAGGGGATATGCCTGGTGTGTTAGAGTACCTGCGTGCCTGCAGTGCAGTGAGTGAAACAGAGAGTGGTGGGGAATGGGGGTGGGACAGGTGATGGGGGGCCAAATCAAAGGAGGTCTTAATAAGGAATCTGGATTTTATTTTGTGATGGAAAACTACTAGAGAATTGGGAGTGGGGGCGTGGGTTGATTTTTCCAAAGAGGACTCTGGTCCTAGAGAGCTCAGAGTAGAAGCAGTTAGGAAGAGATTGCAGGAGTCTAAATAATACCCCATGCTGACTTTAACTAGTATGGTCAGGAAGGAAGTGGGGAGAAATGATCAGATTAGGGATTTTTTTTTTTTTTTTTTTTTTACATAGAACAGAGAGATTTGCAGATGGATTGGATGTGAGGTGAGAGGGAAAGAAGTCAAGGGTAACTGCAAGGTTTTTGGCATGTGCAACTGGGTGAATGGTGGTTTCAGTCACAAATATGGGGGGATATTGGGAGCGACAGAGTTTGGTCTGAGTAGGGAAAAGTGAACATGTTTTGGACACGTGAAATTGCCAACTAGACCTTCAAGTAGAGACGTCAATAGGCAGTTGGATATAGGAGTCTGCAGCTTCAGAAAGACAGAATAACTCAGGCTAGGGATTTAAAGTGGGAGTCACGGAGATAGAGATAATGTATAAAGCCACGGGACTGGCTACACTCACACCTAGGGAATGAGTGTAGATAGAGGAGAGAGGAAAGCTGAGGACAGAACTCAGGGTCACTTCAACATTTGGAATCTAGAGAAGGATGCTGAGGAGGAAAACCAGGAGAGTATGGTATCTCAGAGGCCAAAGAGAGAAAGTATTTCGACAAGAAGGAAATGATCGGCGTTGCCAAATGCTGCTCAGAGATGCAATACGATGGGACTAAACCTCAGGGAAATGAGAAGGAGGGATGTTAGCTGAGAGTGAGGTCAGGAAGATCTGGGAGTTTTGTGAAGGAGAGAGCAGAGAGCGAAATGACCAGCCCGATGCAGTAGTGAAGTTCTGTGATCAGAAATTTAAAGTGAGGCCAGGCAGCAAGGATGTGGGTCTTTCTCCAGCAACCTGCTTAGATGCAGGGGGAAGAAAGGAGCTGGAGAGATAGGAGGGGGTCAAAGAGGGGTATGCTTGACACAGATTTTGGAGATGATGCACTTATTGGTAATGATGAAGCCCACGGTGTGACTATGAGCGTGACTGAGGTGGAGAGGAGGTGTAGATCCTCCAAGGGGAGGGATCAAGAAACTAAGGCCTGGGTGTGCATAGATTATTTAAAAGGATATCAAACCGGGGCGCCTGGGTGGCTCAGTCGTTAAGCTCCTGCCTTCGGCTCAGGTCATGATCCCAGGGTCCTGGGATGGAGCCCCACATTGGGCTCCCTGCTCGGCGAGGAGCCTGCTTCTTCCTCTCCCGCTCCCCCTGCTTGTGTTCCCTCTCTCACTGTGTCTCTCTCTGTCAAATAAATAAATAAAATCTTTAAAGAATAAAAAATAAATAAAAGGGTATTAAACCATCAAGAATGATGTCAGAAATGGGGGCGGGGCACAGAATAGGGTCCTAAAATCTTCAATGACTGAGAAGGAAAGACAGGTGGCACAGGGAAGAGGGTGGTATGGACTGATGATACATGCTTCTGAAGATTCAGTTAATTGTCATCGTTGTTGTTGATTTGCTGGCCCCGCTCCATCTTTTTTTTTTTTTTTTTTTAGATTTTATTTATTTATTTGAGAGAGACACAGCGAGAGAGGGAACACAAGCAGGGGGAGTGGGGGAAGGAGAAGCAGGCTTCCCGCAGGGAGCCCGATGCGGGGCTCGATCCCAGGACCCTGGGATCATGACCTGAGCCGAAGGCAGACACTTAACCGACTGAGCCACCCAGGTGTCCCTGGTGCTGCTCCATCTTATCAAGATGCCACAGACGAGCGCACACCAGCCTTCTCAATGAACCACAAAACAGCAGAGCAGGAAAGGGAACAGGCTTTAACAAACTTCAAACATATAAGCAGTACAGCAATATTGCAATATTTGCCTAAGCCACCTATTACCCATAAGTAATATTTTGTTCTTTAGACAGATTCATTTCTCGTCAAAATATATTTATTTTAATAAGGAAGCCTTATTTCACTCTGTAAATAGAAAACAAGTCTCACTTTCAATAAGCAGAAAGTGACCATAAAAAGAGAGTCCCTGAAATACAACAAAGTTGTTGATTCTTAAAAAGTTAAAATTAGAGTAAACCAACCAATAAACTACAAGTAAAAATTAAAATCAAGGAGTGAAGCATAGAACTGAAAATCTGCTTCCTCAAGACAAGGATGGGAATCTGAAACTAATAGAACACTGTATGTTAACGAACTGGAATTAGGGACACCTGGGTGGCTCAGTCGGTGAAACATCTGCCTTCGGCTCAGGTCACGATCCCAGGGTCCTGAGATGCTTAGCAGGGAGCCTGCTTCTCCCTCTGCCTCTACCTGTTGCTCCCCCTGCTTGTGCATTCTCTCTCTCTCTCTGGCAAATAAATAAATATAATCGTAAAAAAACTTAATTGGAATTAAAATAAAAACTTAAAAAAAATTAGGGGTACCTGACTGGCTTAGTCAGTAAGGCATGTGACTCAATCTTGGGGTCCTGAGTTCGAGCCCATGTTGGGTGTAGAGCGTACTTAAAAAAAAAAGTAAAAAAATTTAATTCAATTTTAAAAAGAGAGAGAGAAGGATGGAATAGTTTGTGATCAGTTGGAAGGGATTTTTGCCCCATGTTTTTTAGTTTAAGGAAAAATGGGGTCACTTTTTTTCTTCTCTTAATGTTAAGCAGCACCAACAATCAGAAAGGGCAGAAGATATCTGCCTGCAGACAAAACTATTGTCAAGAAGCGACGCTTTGCTGTTTCCTGGGAAGAAGCATGTGAATTCCATCTAGGGAAATTCGTATCGTGTGTCCTGGCTATACTTCCATGCAGTCACGGCGGAAGGTGTGACACCTAGGACCGCTCGGAGCATTCCAGAAAGCTGGGGTATAACTCACACACCTCTGTGAGTTATCGAAAGATCGCTTCCTTTATTTCATTTTCTGGTTACAATTAGTTGAATGTGCCAGCCACCTTTAAGGTCATTTATAATCATAGAGGACCGCTGTTTCCACAATTTGTGTATCACCATCACTTTGTTCCCAAGAGCTCTAAGTATTGCTGTCAGTTTTATCTCGATGAGGCTGTGCTAGTCTGGCCATGGAGGAAATTATTCCTGAACTCTATCTGCTTTCAGAAGCAGTAATTTCCTGCTATTCTAGCGCATTGCTTTTTTTTTTTTTTTTAAATCTGTGTTATTGCAGGATGATTTATATGCAATATAATGCACCCAGTTTAAGTGTACGTTTCTGGGTTTTGACAGATTTATATGCCCACGCATATAACCACCACCACCATCAAGATAGAGATCATTCCCATCACCCCAAAACATTCTCTGGGGCTCCTTCCTCGACCTGTGGTGGTCGAGGCACCACCTCCAACTCTGGTGCTAGGCAACCACTTATCTGCTTTCTGTCACTTTAGATTAGAATTGCTTCTTCTGTAGTTTCAGATAAATGAGATCATGAAGCATGTACCTTCAAGTCTGGTTTCTTTTGCTCAACATATGTTTATTTTCTCAATTCTTCTTTTTTTTTTTTTAAAGATTTTATTTATTTATTTGAGCCAGAGAGAATGAGAGAGAGAGAGAGAGAGCACACGAGAGGGGGGAGGGTCAGAGGGAGAAGCAGGCTCCCTGACGAGCAGGGAGCCCGATGTGGGACTCGATCCAGGGACTCCAGGATCATGACCTGAGCCGAAGGCAGTCGCTTAACCAACTGAGCCACCCAGGCGCCCTATTTTCTCAATTATTCTTATTGTGGTGAAACACACATAACAAAATATTAAATCTTTTTTTTTAAGATTTTATTTATTTATTTGACAGAGAGAGAGACAGCGAGAGAGGAACACAAGCAGGGGGAGTGGGCGTGGGAGAGGGAGAAGCAGACTCTCCGCTGAGCAGGGAGCCCAATGTGGGGCTCGATCCCAGGACCCTGGGATCATGACCTGAGCCGAAGGCAGTCGCTTAACCAACTGAGCCACCCAGGCGCCCCCCTCAGCATAACATTCTTAAGGTTCATCCATGTTGTAGCACATGTCAGAATGTCCTTCCCTTTTAAGGCTGAATAATATTCCTTGGTGTGCATTCCCACATTTTGTTTATTCATTCATCTGTCAATGGACACTCGGGTTGTTCTCATGTTTTAGCTATTGTGAATAATGCTGCTGTGGACATGGGTGTCCAATGATCTCTTTAAGACCCTGCTTGCAATTCTTCTGAGCATATACCCAGAGTGGAATTGCTGGATCATGCGGTAATTCTATTTTTAATTTTTGAGGAAACATCACATTGTTTTCCACCACTTGACAATCCCACAGACTGTGTACAAGGGTCCCAATTTCTCCACACTCTTGCCCATACTCATTATTTTCTGGTTTTTGATAGTAGCCATCTTAATGAGTGTGAGGTGATATCTTTTTGTAGTTTTGATTTACATTTCCCTAATGGTTAATGATCTTTAGCATTCTTTCATGTGCATATTGACCATTTGTACATTTTCTTTGGAGAAATGTCCATTCAATCTTTTGGCCATTTTTGTGTGGAGTTGTTTGTTTCTTGGTTGTTGAATTTCAGAAGTTCTCTACATATTCTGAATATTAATCCTTTTTCAGATATATGATTTCCAAATATTTTCTCCCATTCGGTGGGTTGCCTTTTTTTTTACCCTGTTGGCATTGTCTTTGATGCACACAATTTTTAAATTTTCATGAAGTCCTATTTGTCTATTTTTTCTTTTGTTGCCTGTATCTTTGGTGTCATAGCCAAGAGATCACTGCTAAATCCAATACCATGAAGCTTTTGCTCTATGTCTTCTCCTGATTTTATAATTTTAGATCTTACATTTAGGTTGATCCATTTTTAGTTCATTTTCATATATGGAATTAGGTGATTCATTTTTTTTATTTGCATGTAGATATGCATTTTTCCCAGCACCATTTGTTGAAGAGAATCCTTTCCCCCATCAAATGGTTTTGACATCCTTGTAAAAAATCATTTGACCATATATTTGAGAATTTATTTCTGGACTCTTTATCCCATTGGTCTATATGTCTGTCTTTACGCCAGGACCACACGGTTTTGAGTACTGTAGTTTTGTAGTATATTTTGAAATCAGGAAGTGTGGGGGCGCCTGGATGGCTCATCTGAAACCAGATGACTCTTGGTTTCAGCTCAGGTCATGGTCTTGCGGTTGTGGGGCCAAGCCCCACATCGGTCTCTGTGCTCAGTGTGGAGTCTGCTTCAGTTTTTTTCTCCCTCTGTCTCTTCTCATTCACTCTCCCTCAAATTAAATAAATACTAAAAAAAAAAAAAAGAAATTAGGAAGTGTGACTCCTCTGGGCTTTGTTTTTCTTTCTCAAAATTGCTTGGGCAATCTAGGGTCCAATTGGGATTCCATATGAATTTTAGGATGGGTTTTTCTGTTTCTTTAAAAAATGTTACTGGGATTTTGATAGAGATTGCATTGAATCTGTAAATTTCTTTGGGTAATATTGACATCTTCAGGACATTAGTGCTTCCAGTTCATGAACATGGGATGTGTTTTCATTTGGTTATGTCTTTCAGGAATGTTTTGTAGTTTTCATCAGACAAGGCTATGTCAGCATGTGCTTTTTAGGTTCCTCTATGTTGTTTATGTGTGTCAGTAGTTTATTCCTTTTGTTGATGATGGAATTCCATTGCATGGAAATAGCATGCCTTGTTTATTCACTCGCCCATGGATGGGCATTGAGTTGTTTCCAGTTTGGGGCTATTTTGAATAAAGCTGTTAAGAACACTAATGTACATGATTTTGGGTGGATATGTGTTTTCATTTCTCTGGGTGTGGAATTGCTGAGTAGTGTGTTAAGTGTCCAACTGTTTTCCAAAGTGGTTGTACCATCTTACTTTTCCACTGGCAAGGAATGAGAGTCCCAGGTGCTCCTTATTCTCATCAGCAGTCTTTAATTCCAGCCATTGTAATGGATATATGATGGTGTATTGGTGTGGTTTTTATTTGCATTTCCCTCATGGCTAATTGTGTGGTGCATCTTTTCTTGTGCTTACTGGCCATTTTACACCTTCTTTTGTGAAGTTTTTGGGCTTTTGCATGGGGGGGTATTTTTTTTTTTAAAGATTGTATTTTTTTAAAGATTTATTTATTTATTTGAGAGAGAGAAAGAGGATCTGAAGCAGACTCCACATGGGGCTTGATCTCATGCCCTGAGCCAAAATCAAGAGTCAGATGCTCAACTGACTGAGCCACCCAGGTGCCCCCTAAAAAGATTTTAAAGTAATCTCTATACTCAACTGAGGCTTGAACCCACAACCACAAGATCAAGAGTTGCATGCTCCACTGACTGAGCCAGCCAGATGCCCATTGGCCCATTATTTAAATTGAGTTGTTTGTCTTCTTATAATTGAGTTGTAAGAGTTCTTTTTATATTTTGGATATGAGTCCTTAGTATTGTGTATATTTTCTCTCACTCTCTTGCTTTTTCATTTTCTTTTTTTGGCAACACAATTAACAAGCTTGACCTAATGAACATATATAGAATATTGCACACAGAGATGTTCTTTTCAAATATATATTTATGAAAACTAATTATATGTTAGATCATAAAGCAAGCACCAAGAACTCTGATAAACAGTATTTATAAGCATCATTAGTGGTATAATAAATGGAACATACTATGTTCAAGAAAAGGATTACCCAATATTCTAAAGATCAATTTTCCCCAAAATTCACCTTTAAATACAGTGTAATCCCAAACTAAATCCCTACAGGATTTTGGAGGAGTTGGTTAAACCGATTACAAAATTTATACAATAATGCAAAGAGCAAAAAAAGAAGGTAAAGACACTTCTTTTTTTTTTTTTTTAAAGAATTTATTTATTTATTTGACAGAGAGAGGCACAGCGAGAGAGGGAACACAAGCAGGGAGAGTGAGAGAGGGAGAAGCAGGCTTCCCGCCGAGCAGGGAGCCCGATGCGGGGCTCGATCCCAGGACCCTGGGATCATGACCTGAGCCGAAGGCAGATGCTTAACGACTGAGCCACCCAGGCGCCCCTAATTTTAATTTTTTAAAAATATTTTATTTATTTATTTTGACAGAGAGAGACACAGCGAGAGAGGGAACACAAGCAGGGGGAGTGGGAGAGGGAGAAGCAGGCTTCCCACCGAGCAGGGAACCCGATGTGCGACTTGATCCCAGAACCCTGGGACCATGGCCTGAGCCGAAGGCAGACGCTTAACGACTGAGCCACCCAGGTGCCCCGGTCAAGACACTTCTGATGAAGAATAAGGTAAGAGGACTTACTCCACTGGATTTCAAGATTTATAAATACACAGTAAGACAGTGTGGCAATAATAGAGGAATGGACCAGTGGAATAGTCAAGAGAGCCCAGAAACAAATCCACGCATAAGTGGAAACCTAACACAGGACAGATGGCATTGCAGGAAAAGGATGCCCTCATCAATATATGCTCTTGAGACAACTGATTATCCATATGGAAAAAAAAGAAAGAAAACAGATCCCTCCCTCACATACACACAAGAATCAACTGCAGATGGATAAAGGGCCTAAATGAGAAAGGCAAAACTTGTAGAACACACAGGAAAAGAAACAATTCTTCAGGCATCCAGACAATAAAAGGAAAGCTCCTGTTGGCCAAACTGTGTAAACATGAAAACCACCTCTGGCCCCCACCACCTGGCCTCTCTTGTTCCTGCTGACATGGTGAGCCTGATAGGTAACATTAGTGGCTCTCGGCATCCCCCCCATTCTGCGTGTTATTGCTCAACTTGACTTTCTTGTCCTGGCTCCCAGGGACCACCATAGCAACAGAGTGTGTGGGGGTGCCTGGATTCTGGGTACCTGGAGGGTAACAGGAGGAGGCGCTGGCGGGGGTGGGGCAGAACCACCTTTTTGTTTTTTAATAGTGTCTTATGAGGAGCAGAAGTTTTTAGGGGCGTCTGGGTGGCTCAGTTTGTTTAAGCATCTGCCTTCAGCTCAGGTCATGATCTCGGGGTCCTGGAATCGAGCCCCACGTCGCATTGGGCACCCTGCTCAACGGGGAGTCTGTTTGTCCCTCTGCCTAGCCCCCTCCCCTGACTCATGCCCTCTCTCTCTCTCTCAGATAAGTAAATAACATCTTAAAAAAAAAAAGAGCAGAAGTTTTTAGTTTTGGGGCTCTTGGGTGGCTCAGTGGTTAAGCGTCAGACTTGATCTCAGCTCAGGTTTTGAACTCGGGGTTGTGAGTTTGAACCCCCATTTGGGCTCCACACTGGGCTTGGAGCCTACTTAAAAAAAAAGGAATTTTTAGTTTTGATATATATTGTTTTAAATTTCCATTCAATTTAAACATTTTCTTATTTCCCTTGTGATTTCTTTGTTGACTCATGGGTTATTTAGGATTGTGTTTAAAATTTTTCTTTTTTCTTTTTTTTTTTTTTAAAGATTTTTTATTTATTTGACAGAGAGACACAGTGAGAGAGGGAACACAAGCGGGGGAGTGGGAGAGGGAGAAGCAGGCTTCCCGCCGAGCAGGGAGCCCGATGCGGGGCTCGATCCCAGGACTCCGGGATCATGACCTGAGCCGAAGGCAGACGCTTAACGACTGAGCCACCCAGGCGTCCCTAAAATTTTTCTATTAGTTGGGGAGTTTTCTAGATATCTTTCTCTAATTGATTTTTTTTTTTTTTTAAGCAGGCTTTCTGCCTAGCGTGGAGCCCAACATGGGGCTTGAACTCAGAACCCTGAGATCAAGGCCTGAGCTGAGATCGAGAGTCAGATGCTTAACCAACTGAGCCACCCAGGCGCCCCTCTCATTGATTTCTAATTTATTCTTTTTTGTGGCTAGAGAACATACTCTGTATGCTGTCCAACTTTTAAAAATTCATTAAGACTCGTCACATGGCTGGGGAAATTTTGGTGCAATTTCCATGTACATGTGGAAAGAATGTGTAACCTCCTGCTCTTCAGTGGAGTCTTCTGTGCATGTCAACTAGATCAATGTTAAAATCTACATCCTTACTGATTTTCCATCCCCTTGTTCTTGAAGTTAGTGAGAGTCAAGTCTTGAAACCTCCAACTAGAACTATAGGTTTACTGACAGCATATAGTTAGGTCTTGCACTTTTATCCAATCTCACAATCTCTGTCACTTAATTGAAGTGCTCAGACCGCTTTAATTTAATATAATTCTTGACGTGATTGGGTCTAAATCTATCTAGATTGTCTTGTGTTTGTTCTCTATTTGACCCTCTGATTCTTTTTTCCTGCCTTCTTTTGGATTTAATTGAACAATTTTGAGATTTCCATTTTCTCCCTACTGTTGGCTTATTAGCTATTCTACCTTATATTACTATTTTAATGATTTCACTAAGGCTCATAACATGCATGATGACCTTATCACTACCCCTCTTCAAACGTTATACCATTTTATGTTTAATCTGAGACCCTTACAAGAATATACTACCATCTCTCCCTCCATCTTTTGTGCTTTTACTTCCACATATAATATGAACTCCACGATTCTGCCCTTTCTAAAATCATGCCCTTTCTAAAATCATGCCTTATGATTTCTAGCTGCCTGAGTCTGAGTTCTGATCTCTATCTCCTGCACTCAATAAGGCTCTTGGATTCTGATTAGATGTCTCCTCCTCATGCCTCTCAGGTCCGGAAATTGCTTCCAGGCAGAGGCTGGGGTGGTTATAGGGCTCAGCTCATTTGTTATCCTACTCTTGGGTACCCAGTCCTGTGCTGCACGCTGCCCAATGTCTGAAAACTGCTGTTTCATATATATATACATGTATATATATGTATATATGTATTTATGCTATTTCATATATATATACACGTATACATGTATATATATATGCTTTTTAGGGGCATTTTTCAGTTGTTTGCTGTGGAAATATGACTCACCAACTTAGGAAGTGGAAGTCCTAGCACTATTTACTTTACCCTTCTCCTGAGCAGTAATGTTTTTTGAAATCAGGGGTTTTATGTTATACTTATATTGCTTGTATTCATATTAAATATGAATATTATATATATTAAAATAAATATCTATTAACATGCAAACATGTATCAGTTAAAATGATTTTGCCCGGCACCAGTGGTATATGTAATCTGCTTTGGAAAACGGGGAGCCAGTCTAATCTCAAAGTATTATACATAGGGGGGAAACAGAGGGCCAGTGACATGCCCAAGGTCACTCAGACTGTTAATGTCTGATTCTGATCTGAAACCCAGAAGGCTTGGGCACCTGGGTGGCTCAGATGGTTAAGCGTCTGCCTTCGGCTCAGGTCATGATCTCAGGGTCCTGGGATCAAGTCCCGCATCGGGCTTCCTGCTCCTTGGGAGCCTGCTTCTCCCTCTGCCTCTCTCTCTCTCTCTCTGTCTCTCATGAATAAATAAATAAAATCTTTAAAAAAAAAAAAAACTCAGAAGGCTTGCTAATTTCCAGAGGTTATCTACTGCAACCCCCACCCCACGCCCCATGGCTCTTGCTTCTTTTTCTATCTCTTTGCACATCCACGTTTTCGAAGGAAGCTTCTAGAGGAAGATTCAGACTCTACAAAGGTGTATTTAGTGTCTACACCTTGCCTGTTCATCATTCAGTTATTTGATCAAATGCTATTTTCCCTGACAGATCCGTTTTCCCTTTGAAACATTCCTTTATAACTCATTTACCATTTGCTATTATGTACGGATTAGTGATTAGTTATTGTTTGATTAATGCTCTCTCCTCTGCTGTAGCACACTGAATGAGGACAGGTGCTGGGCTGGGGGGGCTGGGTTCTTTTTTTTCTTTCTTTCTTTCTTCTCTGCTCCCCACTCTTCTCTAGTACTCAGTGCCCAGGGCATTGTAGCCACTCAATAAATATTTGTTGAATAAATTTGACAAAAATAGCATCCATAGAGAAGTGGTAAACCCTCAAAGTCTCAAAGAGATTCCCAAGTAAGATCTGATCAGGACTTGCTGGTTGAGCTCCAAAAAGCAAAAAAGCTGCAGAGCATGTCCCCGGATCCATCAAAGTGATCCCAGTACGTGAGGTCTGGTCCCGTATCCCCCTCCAGGGCAGACGATGCCAGCTATCTTTCAGTCACCACCTTGAAAGAATGCCAGGCCACACTCAAGCCCCTAATTAGCTGATGTCACCAGGGGACGTTAGCCGCAGTATTGCCCTGGTATCCAGCCATCAGAGACCACCCACTGGAAATCCAAACCCGTGACTATCATGGGACTCAAGACCAGGGGGAAGAAAAGGATTGAGAACCAAAGAAGCAATCTTTACAACATACCACCAGATGGAGGGACCATCTTATCAAAGAAAGGCCATGGAGATTGGCATCCTGACAGTGATCCTGGGACTCTTCCTGCTCATTGGCCATTGGTATGCAGAAGAGGAAGTGGATACAGAACTTTGAAAGACAAAAGCCTTCTTGCTGGCACTCAAAGTACCTTGACAGGAAGATGCCCATGTGAGGGGCTTGCCCCCCCAGGACACCAAACTGCCTATTCCAGAGAACAATTGTACATCTGTGTTTCCCAGTGCTCTACCTGCCCATGAGAAACTCTGCAGAGTTATCACCATTGCCCTATTCACCTTGAGAGCCAGCGAGGCCCCTGAGAAGTGCTGAAATGATTTCCTTCATGCTCTGGCTTGAATTTAATACAGGTGACAGACGTTCTGTGTTAGACTTCAAAAGGTAAGAAGAAAGTACATCATCTCTGATAATAAGCTTAGTGTCAAATTCTTAGTAGGGTGATGTTATGGGCTGAGTTGTGTCCCCCAAATATTCATATGTTGATGTCCTAATTTCTAGGACTTCAGAAGGTGACTGTATTTGGAGATAGGGTCTTTAGAGAGGTAGTTAAGTGAAAATGAGGTCATTAGAGTGGGCTATAATCCACTATGACCGAAGAGATCAGGACACAGACACATAGAGAGGGGAGACCATGTGAAGAGAAGATGCAAAGGGAAGGTGGCCATCTCATGCCAAGGACAGAGGCCTCGGAAGAAACCAAATCTGCCAACACCTTGATCTTGGCCTTCCCAGCTTCCCAAACTGTGAGAAAATACGTTTCTGTTGTCTAAGTTGCCCAGTCTGTGTACTTGTGATGGTAGACCCAGCACAGCAACATAGGCAACTAGCAGTACTAATCAAGTAAAGAAACGATGAGAAGTACTCCCATGGGAAAAGCTTTGTTAATAAAGATCGTGATGCATATACTAAAAAAAGATTGCATCAATATGTAATGTAGCAGGGAACTGTAGAGACACAGAGAAAGGGATGATCAGTCATTCCTGGGGGATGGGGTAAAGAGGAAGGCTCCATCTACAGAGGGCAAGGGAGATTCTGGAAGGATGAGCAGCCATTTATTGGGGGAAGAGTTCGGGCTGGGGGAGGGAAGGGTGAAAGAATGTGAAGGATGCTCAGAAGCAAAGTCCTGATGGTGAGAAAGAACACAGGGAGAAGAGGATCTAGGGGCTGGCAAAGTAAAGCAGGGAGCGGACAAGGAGGCGGGAGGTGGGAGGCAAGGGAAGAGAAAGGCTGGAACCAAATCTCCGAAGACTTTGGGTGCCAGGCTGAGGAATCCGAATCTTCTGGGGGGGCAGACGGAGCACCATGGAAGGGTTGGGAGCCAGTGGAAGCGTGCAGACTCCGTTTTAAAAAATCCACTTGGAGGACGGCTGTGTCCACTTACTAACAGTGAAGTCATTGAGGCAAACCTTCCATTGTCGACAACATAAACAATGTGGATGTCACGTAAATAAAACAGCTTCCTAAAATAATCAAAGAGCTGACAAGATCTTGAGTCATTAGTGGGCTGAGATCCGAAGAGGACAGTCATCCAGAGGTGTCAGTCAGGTATTCAGGGCTTCCTGGGGCTGGGGTCACTCACTGGCCATTTCCTTGGAGAGACTCTGAGGGCTTCATGCGACCAGGGAGAGGATGGATGTGCTGATCTGGGAAACTCGACAGACGGGGTACATCAAAGCATCCATTCTGGAGGGCAAGGCCACGAGTTTCAGCCGGGGCTTTCTGCGTTGAGATGCTTGCCCCCACGAACCTCAGCTATCCCTCACCGCAAGTGAGCTGCTCCCCTGTGGTAGAGGGTGCACAACAGGAGGTGCTTTTGAAGAGCCTGGCAGTCAACCTTCCCCCAGGCTCACTTTTGCCTTCCTGTGTCCATACACTTTACCCTGAACTTGGGGTACATTTGGTGCTTCAACTCTGCTCCTCTCCTTGGTTTGGCACTCTGGCCCTTTTTGGAAAGCAGGCCCCCAGCAAGAAACCCTCTTTTCCCAGAACTGCACCCTGTCTGCTCTCGCGTGAGTCATTTTTAGCTTCAGCTTGTCTCTTTCTTGAAGGACCTTCAGAAAAGGTGCACAAAAGCAGCTGACATACTTCAACGTCCTGAATTTTTTCTTACTAAAGCTCTAATGCTAATGTTAAGAAGATGTCCCTGCCTAACATTATGTGAACATTCCAGATAGGGTCCAGAAGAGTCCTTCCTCTCCAGAGGGCATTTCTCTCCTGCCCATTTGGCACGTAGGAAGTGCTACCTAAGGAGTGAAAGATATCTGCATGAACACATTATTTTGCACATATTTGGCCATGATTACTGCCGGAGACAGTTTTGTTTTGTTTTCATTTAGGGACATCTTTCAGGGTTTTTTGTTGTTGGTGGTGGTGGTGGTGGTTTTCGGCTGGGGGGAGCTTTTTACGCTTGGGACTGCTGGAAACCATGTTAGAAACACCTCTTAATTCGAGGATGATATACATATAGGAAAGTGCACACATCATGAGCTTGATGAATTTTCACAGAGTGAACACACTTCTATACATGGCATCCAAAACAAGAAAAAGGGCTTCACCAGCGCTCCAGAAGCCCCGTCATGCTCTCTTCCAGCAGTACCTACCACTGCAAAGGGTAGTGGTCATCCTGACGTCTAAAGCCATGGACCAAGTTCTCTAGGGTTTTGGAAGCTTTATTTCCTACATATGTACAGAATCATATCGTACATACTCTTTTTTTTTTTTTTAAAGATTTTATTTATTTATTTGACAGAGAGAGATGGTGAGAGAAGGAACACAAGCAGGCGGGGAGGGAGAGCGAGAAGCAGGCTTCCTGCCAAGCAGGGAGCCCGATGCGGGACTCGATCCCAGGACCCTGGGATCATGACCTGAGCCGAAGGCAGACGCTTAACGACTGAGCCACCCAGGCGCCCTCGTACATACCCTTTTGTGCCTGGCCTCTTTCCCTCAACATTACAATCGTGAGGTTCCTTCCTATGCAGGCGTAAGTCTTTCTCCCTGTTGGAGACTGGTTCTCCAAAGTGCGGTCTGGAGAGCCCCGGGGTTTCCCAAGACCCCCTTCAGGGAGCCTCTGAGGTCAAAACTTCTTTCATCATAACACCTGGCATCATTGTCCACTTTTGCTAATGGTGCAAAAGCAATGATGGGTAAGACTGTGGGCGTCTTAGCACGAATGAAGACAATGGCACCAAACGATGCCAGAGTTGCTGTATTATTCACAGCCACACGCTTGCAAGGGAAAAAAAAAATCCAGTCTCACTTAAGAATGTACTTTATTAAAAGCAGTAAAAGTATAGATTTCATTAAATCTGGACCCTTGAGTACGTATGTCTTTTTTTTTTTTTTTTAAGATTTTATTTATTCATTTGAGACACAGAGATACAGAGAGAGAGAGGGAAAGCATGAGCAGGGAGAGAGGCAGAGGGAGAGGGAGAAGCAGGCTTCCCACCGAGCAGGGAGCCCAATGTGGGGCTCGATCCCAGGACCCTGGGATCATGACCTGAGTTGAAGGCAGACGCTTAACCATCTGAGCCACCCAGGCGCCCCCATATGCCTTTTTCATACCATGAATGGGGAGTTGGGAAGTTTGCACAGAACACAGTGGTTGTCTTGAGGAAAAGCCTTGGCACAATCATTTGGGTCACGAGCCGCACTGGTCACCTTTTTTTTTTTAATGGGACACCATCTTTTAAGAACGACTGGCTGACAAACTATGATTCTTCAGACTCAAGTACTTGGCAGACATTTTCTCGAAAATGAACGAAAGAAAATAACCATGTATTTATTGCCAGCGATAAAGCTTGAGCTTTCACGAGAAAATTAGAATTTTAGGACATTTATATCTGCCACTGTGAGCTTGACAGTTTCCCAATACTTAAAAAATGTTTTGATGAGAGGGTGGCGATATTAGCGAATGTGATTCTCTTATATTTTATGAAATGTGTCAACATTTGGAAAAGCTGCATAACTCAGTGAACAAATATTTTCTAAATGAGCAAAGCCTGATATGACAAAATCATGCATATGTAAAAGATCTATTGCAAAATGTGAGATAAACCAAAAGATTTATGCATGTGGATATGGTTTTAGATTACTTGTTGCAGTTAGCCTTTCTTTTTTTTTTTTTTTAAGTAACCTCTACTCCCAACATGGGGCTTGAACTCATGATCCCAAGAACAAGAGTCATATGCTCTACCGACTGAGCCAGCCAGCTGATCTGCAATTAACCTTTAAGAAACTACCACTTGTCGGGGCGCCTAGGTGGCTCAGATGGTTGAACGTCTGCCTTCAGCTCGGGTCATGATCTCAGGGTCCTGGGATCGAGCCCCACATCGGGCTCCTGGCTCAGCGGGGAGCCTGCTTCTCCCTCTCCCTCTGCCTCTCTCCCTGCTCATGCTTTCTCTCTCTCTCTCTCTCTCTGTATCTCTGTGTCTCAAATGAATAAATAACAAAACAAAACAAAACAAAAACTACCACTTGTCGGTGTGCCTGGGTGGCTCAGTCGTTAAGCGTCTGCCTTTGGCTCGGGTCATGATCCCAGGGTCCTGGGATCGAGCCTCACGCCGGCTCTCTGCTTCACTCCCCTTGCTTGTGTTCCTTCTCTGCTTCTCCCTCTTCCACTCCCCTTGCTTGTGTTCCCTCTCTCGCTATCTCTCTCTGGCAAATAAATAAATAAAATCTTAAAAAAAAAAAAAAAAAGAAAGAAACTACCACTTGTCAAGTTTTAGTAAGATCCCAAAGAATATACACAATTGACACAGCTGTTAAAATACTCCTTTCCTCTCCAATCACACACAGACACACACATATATATAAGGCCATAATTTCTTCACACACTTCAACTAAAACAACATATTGCAACAGACTGCATGCAGAAGCAGATATGAGAATACAGCTTCTTCCTACGAAATCTGACATTAAAGAGATTTGAGAAAATGCAAAAACAATGCCATTCTTCTCACTAATACTTTTTTAGGGGAGCGGGGTTGTTTTGGAAAATACAGTTATCTTCTGTAGCAATAAAAATTTATGTTACTCTATAATGAGTTCATTATTATTTTTTGTTACTTTGTAATGAGTTCATCATTGTTATTCCTAAGTGAATTAATAAGTCAACATTTAAAGAACTCTCAGTTTCAATTCCTAATACAGTAAACACGATAGGGCTTTGGGGTCTCAAAATTTGTGTGAAGGGCTTAGGAAGCAAGTATGTTTGAGAAATCGTGCTGTACCACATTTTCTGAAGGTAAAATTTTAACTGCAAAAAGGACTTATTTCCAGTTAACTTTGTTTTTTTTTTTTTTTCAGTTACTTGGGGAAAAGGCCATCATTCAGTTCTGGGTCCAGCCGGCTGACTGCTCAGCCAGAGCGGGAGTTGAGGACAACACCAGGTCCTGAGCCAAATCGAAGGTCCTAGAACCAGGGGAATTTCTCTCAGAGTGGTCTCAGCTATGGAAATGGAAACCAAGGACTGTAGTAGGTTGTTAGAATAACGACCACCCCCTCCCCGCCCCATGAATCGCGTGTCCATGCAATTTGCGGTGTGATTTTGCCCCTGGATCTGGGCTGGCCTGGAGACCAGCAGAATGCCACAGAAGTGACACTGCTCAGCGGTCATTTTAAAAAACGTTGTCAGGGGGCGCCTGGGTGGCTCAGTTGGTTAAGCGACTGCCTTCGGCTCAGGTCATGATCCTGGAGTCCTGGGATTGAGTCCCACATTGGGCTCCCGGCTCAGCGGGGAGCCTGCTTCTCCCTCTGACCCTATCCCCTCTCATGCTCTCTGTCTCTCATTCTCTCTCTCTCTCAAATAAATAAATAAAATCTTTAAAAAAAAAAAGAATGTTAAAAAACGTTGTCAGGGAGGGGAGCTTGAACTCTGGAACCAGATTCCTGGAAGAATGACTGAATGCCTCTCCCTGTGACAGCACCATCCCTTGCCTGTCTTGGTGGTCCAAGGATGAGTTGGCTGGGATGCTAGCCCAGGGTTAAGGGAGAAATGTGTTCACCCCCAAGGTCAGAGTTGGAGGATTCTTCTTGGATATTGCTCATGAAATCAACAAGATTGGTGGGGGTAAGGGGAGTCTGTGGTCCCAATGCCAATGACGGAGTTAGAATTAAGTCATCCGACCCAAGAAGATTCAGGGTCAGTATCAACACTATAGCAGAGGACTGATTTCTTAAATTTTCTGGCAGACTCGTGTTGTAGGGATGGGCCAAGCTTGGTAATGCCCAAGGCTGCAACTTTTTTTTTTTTTTTTTTTTTTGCAAGCAAAAGTTGTTCTGTGAGCATGCATGCATGCCCTTTTTCTCAGGGATCTCTAGGGTTTCCCTTAGAGGAGGCACACCCCATTGTGTTTAATTGCTTCTCGATGCTTACTCTCAAACTCTTCCGGCAGGGCTGGCTAGACCATGGGAGCTAGTGTGCGGCAGGCATAAATGTGTGCCCCCCCTGGTCGTCACCCTCCATGTGTTCTGGGCTCTCCCCAGCTGTGATAGGCACATGACACGAGGTGCTTTCTCCAGCTAGGATCAGCTGTGGACCTTTTCCTGACACGTTCACACTTCCTCTTTTCCCCAGGGCCAACTTTGCACCAGAGCACAGCGGTTTGCTGGGAAATGTTTTACAACCTGCTCTCCAGAGGGGAAAAAACAAAGGCATGACTTGCATTGTTTGATGATTTCCATGGGTAAATCCTTCCTCCATGGATGATCTCAACCACCAACTTGTTGCCGACTGACTTGCAAAATTCTTAAAAATGTAAACACCATTGGATGCCTGGGTAGCTCAGTCAGTTAAGCATCTGCCTTCTGCTCAGGTCATGATCCCAGGGTCCTGGGATCGAGTCCCATGTCAAGCTCCTTGCTCAGTGGGGAGTCAGCTTCTCCCTCTGCCTGCCGCTCCCCCTGCTTGTGCTCTTTCTCTCTCTCTCATTCTGACAAATAAATAAAATCTTAGAAAAAAAAGAGTAAAAGCCATCCCCTGCAAGCTGGCGTGAGCTGGATCCAGCAGCCCACGGCCAAGATAGTGGGTATTTTGGAATCTTCTATTCTTCTGGAGTCTTAAACGATTCCTGCTGTTTCAGGCCATGTTCCTAATATGCTGGGATAAGCCCTGGTTGCCCCTGTGAACTTCCGCCTCCGTCCTCACCTCCTGCCCCCCTCCCCCCCATCCACAGCTGCTCCTCAAACCTGGAGTGCTGGCTCAGTCTCCATGAGCACTGCACTCCAGGAGCTTTCTGGAATCATGAGGCTGCACGGCCTGACTTTGCACAGCTACGAACTGAACACATCCAGCCTCTAAGAAAAGCCTGGAACCTCTCCCGTGGCTGCAGAGAGAGCTGTCCCAACAGTGTGGGTGGAGGTCAACTGCGACTCATGGTCTCTCACTGCGCTGTGTGCTCAGGGGCACTCCGCGAGTCCTCATTTGTCCTCCATCACCACTCTGTCGCACTTCCCACACCAGCCTTTCCAGTGCTCCTCTCTGTTCCCGCCTGCCTGTCGTCTGACCTTACTTTCCCATGGCGCTCAGGAGACCTATTCACATCAATGGAAAGGCTGTATTGGGATACCCTGCGTAGACTCCCTCCCCCACAGATTTCTAGAAGGGCCCACTATCACTCCCTACCCTTCTGCTTTGAGAAGGTGCCTTTTTTTTTGGATGGGGGAGGGGCAGAGGAGAGGGACAGAGAAAATCTTAAGCAGGCTCCACGCCCAGCACAGAGCCTGACTCGGGGCTCAATTCTACGACCCAGAGATCACAACCCCAGCCCAAATCAAGAGTCGGACACTTAACCGACTGAGCCACCCAGGTGCCCCTGGGATGTGATCTTCAGTAATACCTACTGGGGAGTGGGGAGGTGGGGCAGGAGAGGAAGCTAAAGGCTGTGTTATCAAGCTAGCTGGAGCTTCATCTCATCAGGGACTTCCGGGAGACGAGGCAGAATGCATCTCAAAGTTAGCTCACCCAAAGGATGAAGAGACTGGGACTTTTATTCACCAGTTTACCGCCTGTCTTTGCACACTGGCTGCTTCCAGGGGCATTTTCTCTCCAGCACCTCTGCTTTCGCCGTGCCTAGTCCGGCTGTGCTCCCTCCAGCATCCAGAAGAACGGCCTGGCTGGGAGGCAGAGTTGCAGGTTGTTTACGGTTCGCAGGCTTTGGAGTGTAAAAGTGGATGCCGATGTGTCCCCGGTGAAGCACAGACAGCTCCTCCTTCAGTTCACACTCGATCCTGTCACTCATTCTTCCAAGTGGTAGCTAGCTGGTCATGATCTCAACAAAAAAAAAAAAAAAGGGGCTTAACACGGGATTATTGGGCTAGGCTACAATCTCTATGACTGCAATTGGTGTTCCAACATTTGTGGCCTAGCTCTTCTTCCACCCCATCCCTCATCTCTAGCCAGCACGGCTGTTGGTGGACGTTGATTGCTGGGTAGGGTAATTCTCCTTCCCTCCTTCGCTCCTTCCTGAGAGGTCTGAGCCCCTGGTTACCACGCCCTTGTTGGGCCTTTGTTATTACTGCTTCCTGATTATCACTAGGTGCAGAAACCCAAAGAGGCGATCCCATGCATCCGTGGAGTTCCGCACACGCTCTTTCCTGCTCCCAACACACATCAGCAACTGTGTCTCTTAGGATCATCAGGGTCTAGTGTCCCTGCCAGAGGAGAAGATCTTTCTTTGCCTGGTGGTCTGTTGGCATACGGAGCCCCAAATGACCAGGTGGCAGACATATCTTTTGGTTAAGTGGATCCCCACTATGTACCCTGTTATAAACATCGCCATTCCCCAGCTCCCAGGACCTAGAATCCAGCAGAGCCTAAAACCGTTGGGACAGAAAGCACAAACCCCCAAGCGGGTCCCCAGTCCCTTCTTGGTTTGCAGACCCATCCTTTTTTTTTTTTTTTTTTTTTAATTAAGGGAATAGTCATATAACATAAAATTAGCTCACTTCCCTCAGGCTCCTGTTTGACCAGACAAGCCACTTGCTATTTCCCAGGGGTCCGTGTAAGTGCTAACCTCAGGTCACTGCTCCTTGCACACCCCATTACCAGCAAATGCACTGCTCGAAATGCCGCTCACTTGGAGGAGTTCCCGTCACCGCCTGATCCCAGGGTCACCCCTGAACAACACAGCAATGGGGCGGTGGTCCTTTTTCCAGATGGCACCAACAGTGAACCAGGCTTAGCGTTTCACCCTCCATCATCTGGTTGTAGGTGATCCCCCAAATAGGCCATAGATGTGAGTTGGGCGACAGGCATTGTTGCAACAAAGGTAGGGGACATGGGAGTCAGTCTGGCTTCCTTATTTTTGCGCTGTGAACCTGCTCAGGCCTAATCCAGAAAATACCATTTCCATCCCAGAATGGACTCTGGCTGTGCCCACTCAGTTTTATTACTTGGTGGGTCTGGTCATGCACAACTCATGATCGGCAGCTCTGGTCTTCTACTCACTTGATGCCCCACGGTCAAGGGCTTAGTCTCTGCTCGGAGCTGGTAGCATGGAAAGAGCTGCCTTCGAATTATGAATGTGCTGAGGGCAGCAGAGCTTTGTTCTAGAACCCCAGGTATCTGAGCTGCGGCTTTTCCATCGGGGCTTGCCAGAGACTCCACACACCATTGCTATCCCTAGCATCATGGAGCCCACCATGGGTACACAGAGCACCACGGGCTAGGACCTGTCGTATAGGTCAAAGGCTCAGGCAGTAGGGCCTTTGGACCCCAGCCTGGACCTGCGACGGAGCTCTCTCTCTTACTCAGGCAGCGTTCGTAAGTGTCGGCCTTCTGAGTCACCTAAAAAACAAATTATAGGGGCGCCTGGGTGGCTCAGTTGGTTAAGCGACTGCCTTCGGCTCAGGTCATGATCCCGGAGTCCTGGGATCGAGTCCCACGTCGGGCTCACTGCTCAGCGGGGGGTCTGCTTCTCCCTCTGACCCTCTTCCCTCTCGTGCTCTCTGTCTCTCATTCTCTCTCTCAAATGAATAAATAAAATCTTTAAAAAACAAAACAAAACAAAACAAATTATAGCACTATTCTCATGGGTGACGTGCGTTGTCTCCCAAATCTGGAGAGGCCTATCAAATGCTCAGCCTCTTCCTTAACAGTAGGAGATAAAAATGTAAAATAACTTGTCTTTTATTCAGCAATACTGCACTGCCTTGAGTAATACAAGCTGTCTACCTCATCCATTAGAAACCTTAAGCATATGAATCATTGTCTTTTTAAATTCCAACATCCCTGCTTGTGGGTTTCTGCTGTGGTGAGCTTGATTCTTTCTCTATTCGCCTGTGTGTCTGTCTGATCTGGGGGGCAGTGGCTTACCCTACGACCTCATGGGTCTAAGGAAAGTTGTTTTCAGTTTGTTCAGCTTTTTACTTGTTAGGATGGGGTGGCACCTTCCAAGCTGCTCGTGTGCCAGACTGAAAGCAGAGTCCTGTCCCTCTGGTGTTAGGCAGTTTGTCCTCCTTTATGTAAATACAGAAGTTTGTGGGGATCTAGTGCGGCAGAGTTGGTGGGTCCTCCCCCGCCCCATCATCCTCGTTGGTTTTGTTCAGTTCTTTAGGAGCAGGAAGACTGGAAACCAACCTGTCCCCACGCTCCTGCCACATGAAAAAAATTTTTCCAACGCCTAATATATGCCAGGAATCGGGCTAACCACTGGGGGTGCGGCGGCAAATAAGACCCTGTCCCTCCCTCCTGGCACTCGCCTGCCTGTGTGCCTGGAGGGGACGCATTCATCCTTCGACTGGCAACCTCCCATGCTCCCTGCTCTGTGAATCTCAGCTGACAGTGGGCTCCTCTGGAGGGCTGGGAGACATTGCCCTGCTCCAGAGTGCTGAATGAGGCCCAGACACATGGATGAGGCAGAGCAGATACCTGGAAGAGGTGTCATACCTCCCTAGATCCCACGTTTACATTTCATACTGAATCATCCCCTGACCCGGGGAGTTGCTGTGAGGCCAGGAGTCCAAGGTGTTCTGACGGCAGAGACGTATTTTCCCATTACCATCTGCGCCTCCAGCTGATAAAAGGGAAGGTCATTCCTTGCATGCCAACCTTGGAGGCGGGATGATCCCATCTTCCATAGGAAGATGCATCAAGAGACAAATGAATGAGAAATTCTTGCCTCGGCTCTGTGGTCTTTGGTATCAGCATATCTCATTCTTCTCTTGCATACTTGGTCTGTCTCCATCAATCAAACCACGCTCCTTTGTTCCTCAGACTGCGGGACAAAGCTTCGGGTTTGAAATCAGCCCCCAAATCAGCCGCCAAAATGGACACTCAGAGGCTTATCCTCTCTGAATCAACACTTCATTAAAAACAATCCAAACAAAGAATAAGGACAAGGATATGAAGGCTATCTGAACAGTAAATGACATGATTTTTTTGGGGGGGGGGAGTTGTTTGTGTTTCTGTTTTCATCTAATGGTTTGGACTAAAGTGGGTGTTATTGTCACTGGGCCCCAAAGGATCGTGATTCTGTGATTCTCTGTTGCCATGGGGATGGGATTATATGATTCACATGCACAGCATGTTCTGTTGCTGAGGTAATCAAGGCCATCTTCACCCTCTTTCTCAGGGCTTGCTTTGTCACAGATATTAGCCAGGGGACAAAATAAGCTTGGGGCCTCAGGTGCCAAGAGAGAGAAAGGAAAATCAGCTCTGTGGGAGGTTTTGCAGGCAATGAAATTTCCCACCTGCTGGTTGATCTGGGTGGTCCCCTGGTGACAGCTGGAAACATGGATGGCCTGGTTGCTGGTGTCTTCAGAAAGCGAGGGCCGGGGTATGAGTTGGTGACTGCCATTTCACAGGGGCCTGCTGGTATCGTGCTAGCTGGCGGCGGGACCCAGAAGGCTCGAGTGCTCCAGAAGGTGTCAGAACCTTCCAGACCATGGGGAAAGGTGTCCGTGGGGAGGGTATAGTGTTGGAGTAGGAGTTAGGGAGCACAGTTCTAGTCCCCATCTGGTCACTAATTCACCAAACACTAAACTCTCTGGGCTGCCATTTAACTCAGGTGCACAATGGGGCTACCGAAGCTCAGGGCCCCCATGAGGGCGCAAAGCACCCTGCAGGTGTCTGTGGCAAGATGAGGAGCAGCTCTGCAGCAGAGGAGGCTGGAGACTGCCCAACCTGTAAACAGTGGGCTCAGTGTCAAATGCTCATAGCTGTCAGGCACTCGGGGCCTCCGTGGCTTCCGTTTTGGGGGGGAATCAAGAAATAAGTCAGGTTGTGTGTCTGTGTGTGTCAGGCGGGAGCATTTTAGAACAAGGTGGTTGGGTCGCATTCTAGCTTTGCCACTTCTGATCTTGTACGATTGGGCCAAGTCATTCTTTTGTTTCTCCAACATCTCCCAAGTGTTCGGTGCCGAAGCTCTCTGAGCCTCAGTTTACAAAACTGTGAAAGGAAAAGCACAATAATAAAAATTCGGAGGAGGAGAGGAATGGAGAAGTGAATGTAAGTGTTAAAGAAACTGTGGAATTTCCCACAGCCTGGATTTTGTGGATTGTCTCATCGTGGGTCCATCCGACATATTTTTCTGCTGCTCCTTGTTTTTCCTGTAATGTGGGTAGTTAGATTCACAGGCTTGGCCAGGTTTTTTGGGTTTTTTTGGGGGGGGGGTTGGTTGGTTTGTTTTCAGAACTACTCACAGCTGATGTTGCTTATGACCATATAGATGAACAGAACGTCTGGCTTTCTCATTTTTTTTTAAAAAAAGATGTCAGCAGTGGTTGGTGATCATTGCCTAAGGGTTCATTAGGGATTGCAAAACGATAAGTAGTATGGTCTGATCCGTTCTGAATTTACAGATTACCCCTTATCAGTTATCTGATTACCAAAGAATACTATTTATGTAGGAATGACAAGGTAATTTCTCCTCCTATATATACCCATTCTAAAAATAATGACTTGGTCTCCTAATATCTTCCAAAGGTGATTAATAAATATTTTTTGAATGTGTTGGCAGACATGGATTTGTGCCAATCCAACAGGTGAGAGATGGCCTCCCCTCACATCTCCCTTATAACGAATGAGGTTGAGCGATTTTTCATATGTCGAAGGGAACTTGCTTTTTTTTCTGTGAACTGTTCATATCTAGTGCCCATGTTTAGGTAGGGTTTTTGTCTTTTTTTTCTCTAATTTTTAGGATCTCCTTCCGTATTAGGCAGAGCAACCCTTTGTCTATGACCTACATCACAAATATTTTCCCTGGTACATCATTTGCCTTTCTACTCTGGCCATGGTATTTTAAGCTTTGTAAATGTTTTGTATTTTCTTTTTTTTTTAAAGATTTTATTTATTTTATTTGAGAGAAAGCATGTAAGTGAGCATGAGCAGGGGTGAGGGGTGAGGCAGAGAGAGAAGCAGACTCCCTGCTGAGCAGGGAGCCTGACAGGGGGCTCAACCCCAGGACCCTGAGATCATGACCTGAGCTGAAGGCAGATGCTCAACCAACTGAGCCACCCAGGCACCCCTATTTTCTATTTTCATTTGGTCAAATTTACTAATCTTTCCCGTTATTGTGTCTGGATTTTGAGTCATATTTATAGGGAAGCTTTCTTCATTCCCAGATACAGAGAAATTTCCTCATGTTTTCTTCTAATACTCATATGGTTTTATTTTTGTTTGACGTTGAAATCTCTGATTCATTTGAAATCTATTGAGTGTATGGTGTGAGGAATGGATCTAATTATATCTAATTCCATTAGGCCAGCCAGCTGTTCCAGCATCACACGTTGAAAAGCCCCCCCAGCCCCCTTACTGATTGGAAATGTTGCCTCTTGTACTTTGTTTTGCATCTGTAGTGGTTCTGCTTCTGGATTTTCCCTTCTGTTTCCATGCCCTTCTGTCTATGACTAGGCCAGCGTCTCATTTTAATGACAGAGGCTGTATATATTTTTTAATATCTTGGAATGTGGCTGTATTTCAAGCACTATCAGGCTGTTCTTATTTCTTCTTGCCCAAATTATAATCTACTTGCTTTTAATTCCAGGGGAAGAAAACTAATGTTTTTTTTTTTAAGATTTTATTTATTTATTTGACAGAGAAAGACATAGAAAGAGAGGGAATACAAGCAGGGGGAATGGGAAAGGGAGAAGCAGGCTTCCTGCTGAGCAGGGAGCCCGATGCAGGGCTCGATGCGGGGCTCGATCCCAGGACCCCGGGATCGTGACCTGAGCCGAAGGCAGACGCCTAACTACTGAGCCACCAAGCGCCCCTTTTTTTTGAGATCTTGTTAAATTTATAGATTAACCTAGGGAGGACTGACATCTTCATGATGATCTATCCAGGAATGTGACATGACTTTTCATTTGTTCAAGCTCCCCTTTGGCCTTCCAAAAGTGTTTTTATAGCTTCTTATATGAATTTTAGATATTTCTTTGTAAGATTGTGCTTAAGTATTTTATTTTATTTTTTTATCACCAATAGGGTCATCTCTTCCATTATACCTTTTTCTTCCAATATATCTTTTCAATGACTTATGTTTTTTGCATATAGATTTTTGCATGCTGGTTTTAAGACTTGCTTCTTTTACAAAATCCTTTTTATTTTTATTTATTTATTTTTTTTAAAGATTTTATTTATTTATTTGAGAGAGAGAGAATGAGAGAGAGCACATGAGAAGGGTCAGAGGGAGAAGCAGAGTCCCCGCCGAGCAGGGAGCCCAATGCGGGACTCGATCCGAACTCCAGGATCATGACCTGAGCCGAAGGCAGTCGCTTAGCCAACTGAGCCAACCAGGCACCCCAAAATGCTCTTTTTTTAAAAAAAGATTTTATTTATTTATTTGAGAGAGAGAGACAGTGAGAGAGAGCACGAGTGGGGAGGAGAGGGAGAATCAGACTCCCCGCTGAGCAGGAAGCCCAACATGGAGCTCCATCCCAGGACCTGGATCATGACCTGAGCAGACACTTAACTGACTAAGCCACCTGGGCACCCCCGCAAATGCTCTTATATTGTAGTTTTTTTCCATATGGTCACACGATCTGAAATTGTAGTTTTATCTCTTTCTTTGCTCTAATTTGCTTTTTCTTGTTCCATTACAGTGAATAACTCCAACATGGTGTTAAGGAGTGGGAAAGTGGCCTTACCTTAGTGGGAAAGTTTCCAGTATTTTATTTTTATCATGTTAAGGAAGTATTCATTAATTCCTATTTTATATAGCATTTTTATCATGAACGGGTATTAACTTTTTAAAAATGCCTTCTGCTACTTCTAATGCTACTTCATACAAATTTTCCCCTTGGTCCTATTATTATAATATACTAACAACTCTTCCCACATTGAACCATCCTTACAATCCTGTTGGAAACTCTGCTTGATACAATGTCTTGCTTTTATTTTAGTTTTTAAAGCTTTTATTTTGGGGGCACCTGGGTGGCTCAGTTGGTTAAGCATCTGCCTTTGGCTCAGGTCATGAACCCAGGGTCCTGGGGTCGAGCCCTGCATCGGGCTCCCTGCTTAGTGGGGAGCCTGCTTCTCCCTCTTCTGCTCCCCACTCTTGCTCTCTTTCGCTATCTCTGTCTCTCTCTCAAATAAATAAATAAAAGCTTTAAAGATCTTATTTTTTGGGCGCCTGGGTGGCTCAGTTGGTTAAGCGACTGCCTTCGGCTCAGGTCATGATCCTGGAGTCCCGGGATCGAGTCCCACATCGGGCTCCCTGCTCGGCGGGGAGTCTGCTTCTCCCTCTCCCACTCCCCGTTTGCGTTCCCTCTCTCGCTGTGTCTTTCTCTGTCAAATAAATAAATAAAATCTTAAAAAAAAAAAAAGATCTTATTTTTAAGTAATCTCTATCCCCAACGTGGGGCTCAAACTCACAACCTGGAGATCAAGAGTCACATGCTCTGCTGACTGAGCCAGCCAGGTGCTCCCAATGTCTTATTTTTAAAATAGGATTCTGTTTGCTAGTATTTTATTTAAGATTTTTGCATATTTCATAAATAAAGTTGGTCTGAAAGTTTCTTTCTGTGTGTAATCTTTGTTAACATTTGGCATAAATGGCATATTTGCTTCATAGAAATATTTTGGAAAATTTCCTACTTTTTCTATGTTCTGGAAAAGGTTGAGAACAACTGGAATCATGTGATCTTTAAAGGTTTGGTATAGGGGCGCCTGGTTGGCTCAGTCAGTGGAGTGTGACTCTTGATCTTGGGGTTGTGAGTTTGAGCCGCACGTTGGGCCTAGAGCCCACTTAAAGAAAAAATTTTTTAATTAAAGGTTTGGTATAATTTCTCTATTAATAAATGATGGGGAGCTGGTGCTTTTCAATTATTTTCCTCTGTTTCTTCTTTGGTAATTGATCTAGTCAGGCTTTCTGTCTCCAATGGGGTCAATTTCGATTAATGGCATTTTTCTAAAAAACTATAAGTTTCTTGTAGGTTTCCTCTTCTTTGCATAGAGTTCCGGGTTTTCTAATTTATTTGCGTAGAGTTGTGCAAAATAAACTAGTGTCTTATTATTTTGCAAAATATCCCTGTTTTGGTAGCTATCTCCCCTTTATCCTTTCTGATGGAGACTCACCAGATTTAACTGAAGGCACCCTGCCTTTACCAGGCAGGTGCTCCTTGATAAAATCCATATGCAACTCAATGTCATTCAGGTGCAGAGAATGAGTTAAAGCGGAACAGAGACGGAAAGGCCTAGCTTATATGGGAAAGTACATTAAGCAGGAGAAAGTAGGTGCTGTTACACATTTGTTAATTTTTCAAGGAGCATTATTGATAAAGACGTGTGTAGATGTTGCCCCCAAGCCCTGCTGCTTCCCACATAAGGTCACGATTAACCTTTCGAAGGGGTATTTCCCTCAAACGAGTTTTAAGTTTATAGGTTAGAAATCCTAGATAATTGGTATCTAGATGAAGAAGAAACCAAGAAAGTTTTCTGTTTCACTCCTACTCTATCTACTCTCCTCCCCTTCTGCTCTGGGTCAAGGCTGAAAATCCAGGTGTAAACAATAGAGCACCATCCTTCAGCGTGCTGGCTTTGGATTCAGAAAGGCTGAATTTTTTTTTTTTTTTTTTTTCAGAAAGGCTGAATTTTTAAGGCTTCTAAGTATGTGAGTTTGCAATGTAAGTCATTTCATTCCCTCTAAACCTCGGGATCCTCATTTGTAAATCAGAGATTCTAACCATACCTGGCTCACAGGGTTGTAGTGAGAATCCAACAAATCCTGCATGGAGACAGTTGGTCCAGCAGCTGGTGCTCAGTAAGGAATCAGTTCATGTGAATCAGGAGTGCTGGTGCGTGACATGGCAGGGCAGGCTCTTGGGACGCTGTCTGACCTAGGCAAGGGGATATGGATGTCAGATTTGATTTTTATTTCATTTTTTAAAGATTTGTTTATTTATTTTAGAGGGGGGAGGGGCAGAGGGAGAGGGAGAAAATCTCAAGCAGACTCCCCACTGATCTCATGACTCTGAGATCATGACCTGAGCAGAAATCAAGAGTCCGACACTCAACTGACTGCACCACCCAGGCGCCCCTGCTCTCAGATTTTAAGCTGCTGGGATGACAGTAACTTTGCTGGCATTTTCTTGATTGTGTGGGCGAGGGGCTTGTGCTGTGGTTATTTTTTTTCTCAAAGTCAACCTTTTTTTAAAAATTATTTTTTAAAAGATTTTATTTATTTATTTGACACACAGAGGGAGAGAGAGCACAAGTAGGGGGAGCAGGAGAGGGAGAAGCAGGCTCCCCACTGAGCAGAGAGCTGGACACGGGGCTTGATCCTAGGACCCTGGGATCGTGACCTGAGCCGAAGGCAGGCACTTCACCGACCAAGCCACTCAGGCGTCCCGCAACTCTTTTTTTAATTGATAAAATTTTTTAAGAGTGGTTTTAGGTTCACAGCATCTTTTTTTTTTTTTTAAAGATTTTATTTATTTGAGACAGAGAGAGCACATGAGAGGGGGGAGGGTCAGAGGCAGAAGCAGGCTCCCTGCCGAGCAGGGAGCCCGATGCGGGACTCGATGTGGGACTCCAGGATCATGACCTGAGCCGAAGGCAGTCGCTTAACCAACTGAGCCACCCAGGCGCCCCACAGCATCTTGAATGGAAAGCATAGGGAGTTCCTATTTATGACCCGTTCCCACGCATGCATATAGTAGTAGTCTATAAGTAGTCGTCCCCCCGACTACCGCCATTCTCTATCACAGTGCTACACACCTGACAGTCGAAGAAGTCACAGTGACACATCAGTGTCACCCAAAGTCTATTTCTTACATTAGGGTTCACGCTTGGCCTTATACGTTCTACGGGTTCGATTGAATGTATGATGACATTTATCTACCACTGTTGTATCATAGAGAATTGTTTCACTGCTTTAAAAACCCCCTGTGCTCCACCTATTCATCCCTCCTTCCCTCCTAACCCCTAGCGAGTGCTGATCTTTTACTGTCTCCATAGTTTCACCTTCTCCAGAATGTCATAGAGTTGGAATCATACCATATGCAGCCTTTTCAGATTGGCTTCTTTCACTTGGTAGTATGCATTTAAGGTCCTTCCATATCTTTTCATGACCTGATAGCTCATTTCTCTTTTAGCATTGAATAATTTTCCATTGTTTGGATGGACCACAGCTTCTATATGCATTCGCCTACAGAAGAACATCTTGATTGCTTCCAGGTTTTGGCAATTATGAATAAAAGCTGCCATAAAAATCAGGTTTTTGTATGGACGTAAGTTTTCAACTCCATTGGGTAGATGGCAAAGAAGCGTGATTGCTGGATCATATGGTAGGACTATCTTCAGTTTTATAAGAAATTGCCTGCCTTCCAAAGAGGCTGCACCATTTTGCATTCCCACCAGCAGTGAACGAGACTTCTATTGTTCCACATCCTACCAGCATTTGGTGTTCTCGGTGTTGGATTCTGACCATTCTCAGAGATGTGAGATTATTGTGTATCTCGTTTTTTTTTTAATTATATTTATTTATTTGACAGAGAGAGACACAGCGAGAGAGGGAACACAAGCGGGGGGAGTGGGAGAGGGAGAAGCAGGGTTCCGGTGGAGCAGGGAGCCCGATGTGGGGCTCGATCCCAGGACTCTGGGATCATGACCTGAGCTGAAGGCAGACGCTTAACGACTGAGCCACCCAGGCGCCCCTCATTGTTAATTTGCGATTGTCAGTGACATATGCATGCAGGGCGGGTCTGTTCACAACAAATTCATCAGTTTTGTTTGTCTGAGAAAGTATTTCTCTTTCACCTTTGAAGCATAATTTTGCAGGTCACACGATTCTAAGTTGGTGGGTTGTTTTTCTTTAAACACTTCAAATATTTTACTCTATCCTCTTCTTGCTTGCATGGTTTCTGAGAAGTCACACTAATTCTTATCTTTGTTCCTCTACAGGTAAGCTGATTTTTTCCTCTGGCTTCTTTCAGGATTTTTTTCTTTATCTTTATTTTCTGAAGTTTGAATATGATATGGCCAGAGACAGTTTTTTGTTTTTTATTTGTTTGTTTTTGTGTGTTTGGGCATTTATCCTGTTTGGTGTTTTCTGAGCTTTCTGGATCTGAGGTTTGGTGTGTAACATAAATTTTGGGAAATTCTCATTTTTGTTTCAAATATTCCTTCTCTTCCTTTCTCTCTTCTACTGGTATTTCTGTGACATATATATCATTTTTCTATACATAGTTCTTGGATATTCTGTTCTGGTTTTTCATTCTTTTTTTTTTTTTTTTGCTTTTTAAATTTTTTCAGGTTTCTACTGAGATGTCCTCAAGCTCAGGGATTCTGTCCTCAGATGTGTCCAGTCTACTGATAAGCCCATCAAAGACATTTTTTATTTCAGTTGTGATTTTGGTTTCTAGTATTTCCTTTTTATTCTGAGAATTTCCATCACCCTACCTACATTATTCATCTGTACTTACATATTGTTTGCTCTTTCCATTGAAGCCTCTACCATATTAATCAGTTTTTTAAATTTTTTGGTCTGATAAGCCAACGTTTCTGCCATACCTGATTCGTGGTCTGATGATTGTTCAGTCTCTTCAAACTGTTTTTTGCCTTTTAGTATGCCTTGTAATTTTGTTTTGATTGCTAGATGTGATGCACTGGGTAAAAACTCTGCTGTAACGGGCCATTAGTAATGTGGTGGGAAGGTGTTGGGGAGGGGGTGCATTTATAGTCCAATGATTAGGTCTCAGTTTTTTTAGCGAGCCTGTGCATCTGGACTATGAGCCTCAGAGATGCTGCTTAGTCCGCCTCCCCCACCGGGTGGGATAGTATAGCTGGAGTGGGCCAGAGCTGAGTACTTCCCTTCCTCGAGTCAATTAGGCTCTGATAAAACCCCAGTAGGCTAGGCTCTGGTCAACTAGTTTCTCCTGAGGGCAGGCTTGTTAAGAAGAACAGAAAGCTCTGGTGTATTTCAAAATGGTTACCTTTCCCTTCCCCCTGCAGGAAGCGTGAGGCCATTTTCCTCCCCTCTTCACTGTGAGCACCGGGTGAAACTCCTGAGGTAAAAGTCACGAAGGTGTGCCCCCCCTCCCAAGGTTTGGACTCTTGGACTTGTCCACACTGAGCCTCCAGCAATTCATCCACTACAGTTCAGGTTTTCTTAACCCGGACTGGTTCATGTGGAGGTTTCTGCTCTGGTAAGTTGTGATTCTCAGAATCTGCCTGCTTGTCTGTATCTTTAGTTTGGGAGCCAGTGGCTTGCCCTGTGACCTCATGTCTCTGACGGATCTAAGTAGAGCTGTTGATTTTTTAGTTTGCTCAGTTTTTAATTTGTTGTTAGAATAGGGTGGCAACTTCTGAGCTCCTTAATCTGCTGTGGTATTTACAGATATACAGTTGACTTGTTGGGATCTTGGAAAAGTGGGACCACAATAGCCTTGGGGGAGAATTGATCCACCTTGGAGATGCTGAAGGAAGCATTAGTTTTGATGGAAGATAGTGCAGACTTTAAAGAAGGATGGCAGAATCTATTTGGGCACCTGGGTGGAATTTTTAAAGTCAGGGGTAAGAAATTACGAACTCCTGAAATCTGGGATTTTTTTATAGCATTGTCTTTGTGTTACTTTGTGTTACCGTGCTGTCATTGGCTGTTTGTTAGATTGTTATCGGTTGTCTTGCAAAAGCATGGGGCTACCTTCTCATTGGGGGTGAGTTTCCATATTTGGAAAGAGATTTGATGCAGTGAAGTCTTTCCTGAGGGTGGGGAATCAGTGAGGGAGCCCTATGATTACCCCATCCTTGGGACAAAGAGGGTAACCCGGGTGAAGCCCGTAGACTCCCTGAGTTGAGGAGCCCAGGGAGACCAAAGTGGTTAGAGGTCTCAGGACAGATTGCCAGAGAGTGCTAGATAGAATGTCCTATAATATCACTGGAAGGTAGATCATGAGAAGTTAAAAAACATACTGTGAATCGAAAGCAACCCCTAAAAACATAAAGAGTTACAGCTGATGAGCCAACAGAAGAGATAAAGTGTAACTGTTATATGTGGGGCGATGATCAGGTGGGGGCTGGCAGTGCGGGTGGTGGAAGGGTTCACCTGAGGCAGAACAAAAGAGTTAAGAGTTTACTGAACACCCTGCAAGGGAAATGTGGGCAGGAGAGCAGAGGGGAGGCTGTCTGCCAGGACGTCGTGATGGGGGGCTAGAGTTAAGAGGGGAGTGAGGAGGTGTGGGAACACACAGAATTTCCCTTTTGTGGTACCTGTGCCCGCTCGTAAGTAGCCCATTGGTGGGCCTATGGCTCTTTCAAGGTGGGTCACCTGATGGGCCTGTTTGCATTCAGCCCGGTGGCCCCTGTGGGCCCTTGTGCCTTACTCGGTTTCCGTTGCTCAAGCCTGTTGCCTGAAAGTGGCCTCTATACTATAGGCTGAATATGTGTCCCCCCCACCCCCGCATCCCCATTACCCAAATTCCTATGTTGAAATCTAACCCCAAATGTGATTATATTAGGAGGTGAGGCCTTGGGGAGGTCCTGAGGGTGGGGCCCTCATCAGTGGAATTTGTCTCTTATAAAAGAGACCCCAGAGAGCTCCCTCCCCCTTCCCACTACGTGAGGACACCGTGAGAAGTCCTGAGTCTATAAACCTGGGAACAGGTCCTCCCTAGACACTGAATCTGCTGCCACCTTGATCTTGGACTTCCCAGCCTCCAGAACTGTGAGAAATGATTGCTGTTTATAAGCTGCCCTGTCTACGGTATTCTGTTTTAACAGCCTGATGGTCTAAGGCAGGAATCATTAAAAAATATATATATATATATTTTTTCAATCTAAAAACGGCAGGGAAATATGGAAAGGAGAATAAAAAGCAAATAGGACAAACAGAAACCAAATAGCAAGATGAGAGATTTAAACCCAAATATATTAATGACCATATTAAATGTGAATGGTCTTTGTATGATTTTATATGATTACACAGAGGCAGAATTATATGGAAGAATAGGTACTAGGCTATTTACATTTGTTATTTGGGAATACGGGGGCAGGGGTGTTAGCTTTCTCTATTTGTATTGTTTGGTTTGTTACACCATACATTTTTCAAATAAATTGAAAAACATGAAAATCTATAATCAGAGCAGTTAGATCCCCTTGTCTCCAGCTCTATCCAGCATATCTGGCTAGTTATTACTGCTTATCATTTCCAATCCCATCCCTAGAAGATTAAATTTTGTCCTCTGGTGAAATGGAGAAAATAAATAAAATTCAACACTATCTACAGTCTAACTCGATGAGGTGGGGGGAGCCTCATGGTTAATATCACCATCTGCCTCACTCGTTTGGCTGGCATTCTCCATGACATCCTGCAAGCTCTCTTATCTCCTAGGGCAGAGACTGCTCATTATCTCCCAATATCTGTTCTCCGCTCCTAAAGTAATAAACCCTCAATTTTTAGCTGGGAACATTCCCCTCCCAGAATAAAGACTTCATTTCCCAGTCTTCTCTGTAGATAGGAGGGGTCATATGACTGAGACCTGCCCAATGGGGTGTGTGCAGAAGTGACTTGTGCCTCCTCTTTTGGATTGTGCCCTAAAAGAAAGCTCATTCTATGCACTTCCTTTTCCTTCTAACTGCTGAGTGAGGGACAGAGGTGGGGTTGGCCATCTTGGGAGGGTAGAGGAGTAATCTAGAAGGAGCTCAGTTTTCTAACTCCCTTGGAACTGCCCAGAGGGGCGTATGAGGAAAAAAAAAATCATCTATGATTTTTTTAAGGCACTCTTGTTTTGGCATCTTTATTTACAGGAGTTTTAGCCACATCCTAAATAATGTAGCTCTGTCCATTTTTCGTTCTTTTGTAATTAGCATCGGAATGCTCCTGAATGGAGTGCTCCCATTTATTTTGTTAAAGATTTTATTTATTTATTTATTTATTTATTTATTTATTTATTTATTTATTTATTTATTTGAGGTGGGGAGGGTGGGGCAGAGGGAGAGAGAGAATCTCAAGCAGACTCCGTGCTCAGTGCAGAGTCCCAGGTGGGGCTCAGTCTCACGACTCTGAGATCATGACTGGAACCAAAATCAAGAGTCAGATGCTGAACTGATTGAGCCACCCAGGTGCCCCTGCTCCCATTTATTTTAAAGTAGTTTCCTTGTAATCTTAATATTAGAAGATAACCGTAAGACTTTCCTTTTTCTCTCTCATCAGAGAAGAAAAGAAAAAAAACTGAATTCATAAACAAATCTAAAGCCTTGTCTTTGGGGGGGGGGCAATAAACAAGTGATAAATCTCTGGTTGGGCTAATCAATACAAAAGAGATACCAATTCTGGGAAAACTCTCTAAAAATAGATCTGGACATTTAAAGTATTAGAAGATAACCGTAAGACTTATTCTCTCTCTCACCAGAGAAGAAAAAAATTGAATTCATAAACAAATCTAAAGCCTAGTCTTTGGGGGGAAAAAATAAGTGATAAATCTCTGGTTGCGCTAATCAATACAAAAGAGATACTAATTCTGGGAAAACTCTCTAAAAATAGATCTGGACATTTAAAGTAATAGCCTTAATAAAAAAAAAAACTTCGTAAAAAACTTAAATACTGAATTAAAGAACAATTTGGAAAAAATATAGATTACCAAAATCAGTTTAACAGGAAGAACAAAGTAAAAGACATGAAATCCCAAGAGAATTATCCTGTAAAAGTTTCTACACTCAGAAGGTTCACAAATGAATCTTTCTAAATGTTTTTTAACAGGATAATTTCTACTGTTGGTAACTTTCTCTAGAACAAAAGCTATAAAGCTTTGCAGAATCTGCAAAGGACTCAAATCCCCGATGCCCAAACCTGACACAGGAAATAGATACAAAAGGAGAAGCAACCTCACGTTACAAAACAATAGGATTACTTTTTTTTTTTTTTTTTCAAAAAAGAGCATGAACTGAATCTAGCAGTAAAAGGCTGTACCCAATAATGCAAAATGAATTCATTGATAAGAAGCTTACTATTCAAATATATTAAGTTAAAATTTAAATTTATATCCTTTTAGTAGATTTTTTTAAAAAGTCACATGATAAAGTTCATTGCCCCTGACCTCTCTCTCACACACAATACACGTATATCCTAAAGAATATCTCTTTTAGACCGATGCCATACTTGGTTACTCAAACTCTATAGACAATTCCAGCAACCTTGTAAAACCTGTACAATTTATTGGCACTATTTTATAACAGGATATCCCAAAGCATTAAGCTTTAATAACCTTAGCAGTATAAATGCTACAGGCATATAAAAAGCATCTTAAGCTTTAAATTCCTCTACCTTCACTTGATGAATTTTGGATAATAAATGTTTAATGGCAAACGATGACGGGAATACCACACAAAAAGACTAGCTGGCCAGGATAAACAGAATCTACAGAAAAATACTGACAATTAATTATAGCTCTGAAAATAACCAAATGAGAGCAGGCAAGGGCTATTTATTCAGAGCTTGCTGTACCAAAGGAGTCAGTCACTGTTCTTTGCGTTTTGCCAGAAACTCAAAGGCAGGAAGGGGAAGGGGAAAGTTTACAGTGGGGACGAGGGAGGAGGCTTCCGATGAGCCTTCATCGGAGGCTGGCGGCAGGAGCAGGCTGGAGGCCAGCGGGCTCGCTGGAAGTGCGGCAGCCTGTGTGACGGGTTAGGGGTGTATATTCGACTTTTTCTCTGGTTGGTCCTGGGTTAGAAGTGAGGACGAGCATTGGGAAAGCCGTCCTGGTCGTTTGGGGCTGACTGTCACAGACGGGATCGTTCAGCATCCTGGGTGGTTGCTGGAGATCGCGATCTGGCTTCCCGTGCTGTTTCCTGCGGACAAGGGAGCCGGCTTCTGGGGAGGCTGTGGCGGCGGCAGGTCAGAGTTCCATCTCCGTACGCGCTCTGGCCGTTGTCCACTTGTATGTTCAGTATCTCACACGTATAACTTCAGGGCTGCCTTACTCCACCCTGAGCTGCGGACATAATATTCAGGCAGGGGCTCCCTGAGAGCTGAGGATTACTTCACGGGTTCCTCCGGAGTGAAAATATTGAGAAAGGCTGCCTCTGATTCCTCATCTGTGAAATGGGGATAACGATACCTACTTCGGGCCAGTCACGAGGACTGAAGGATAGGAGGTTCTTTTTACAAAACCAAGGGCCCGGCAAGGAGCCCCTCGGGTAGTAGCAGACTTCTGGGGAGATGGCGTACAGACAGACAAGCCCAGGGTGGCGTCCCAACGGGGGGCCACGGGGGGACAGCCATAACTCACCCCTCAACATGGTGCAGGGCTGGGGACAGCCCGGATCCGATCCGGTGGGAAGCCCCCAGGGCGACTGCCGCCGGCAACAACGTGGGAGAGGATGCGTTCACTCTCCGCCCGCGGGTCCACCGGGGGGCCACCGCCCGCCCGCCCGCCCGCACCTGCTACTCCGTGGCCGGAAGCGCCTGGACCACCGGCCGGAAGTCCCTCAGCGTGGAGGCTCCCGGGAATTGTAGTTCCGTCCAGTCCAGGGGCGTCTTGGCTGTGTCTGGAGGTCTCCGAGAGCGGTCTGCGCACTTCCGGACCCCAGGCTGGACTCGCGGTGGTCGGCAGCGCGGACCTGGCCGGTTCTGTGGCCCCCGCGGCATCTAGGACAGGCAATGCCCTCCGCCCGAGCGGTAGAGAGGGCACGTGTGGCACAGCCGCGGCTGCGGAGCTGGCGGACTCTGGGAGGGGTGCTGTGCTCGGGGGGTCCGGTGGGCGGCTCCGTCTGACGTCTGCTGGGGAGGGTCGGGGTTCCTGTCTGGTTTGGGGCGGGAGCCGTGGGCAGGCTGGTCTCACTGCTTTTCTGTCGTCCTGCAGCCGAGCCTCGTCGGAGCCCACGGTCCGCAGGGGGCTTAGCGCGCTGGACCAGTGACAGCCTTGGCCCCGGTGAGCTGGGGGCCAGCTCTCCCCCGAATGGTCACCCCTCTTTCCCGACGGTGGATTTGTTTCCGTCCCTTGACCCGGAGCTTCTCTCCCCATCCAGGTCCCTGAACTCCCCTGGCGCGGCGCGGCCTCCTGTGGCCGAGGAGGGACTGCTGAGGAAGAGCCCCCCCTCCCGTCCGACCCTCCGTCACTCCTTCAGACCCCACATCGCAGCCAACGGTAGGCTCTGAGCTATGAGGGCAAGGAAGGAAGAATGTGAAACGATTGGTATTTCATGGATCTGCGGTGCGGGCTTCATCCGACAAACATTTGTGGAGTGTCTGGGTCAGGCACGGGGGAAGCACCGGGTCCCATCCTTGGCTAGAGCCCTATGGAGGTGTCGGTCCCGTGAGCAGATAAGGGCCACCAAGGTGTGGGTGCTCTGATAGTTATCCCTACTGGATGAACGCACACCCAGGCGGGAGGGCAGCTTCTGCTGGGGGAGGCGTGACTGAATATCAGACTTGAAATAAGGTCTCTATAGGTGAGGGAGGGGCAAAAGGGTTAGGGGTAGACAACAGCCTATGCAAAGGTAAGAGGCATGAAACGTGTGGGTACTGCTGGATTTTGCGCCATGGCAGAGCCTGGATGGGGGGTGTGGTGAGGCTGGAGGTGGTTTCGGGGAGCATATCAAGCTGGGCTGGGGGGTATCGACTGGGTCCCATTAGCGCCTGAAGTGTTTTAGGCAAGGCAGTGGTGTGGTGGAATTTGTCTTTGGTGTGAATATTACCAGCAGTGAGTAGAGTTGATGGGGACTGAGCTAAGGTCGTGGGGAAAGTATCTCAGGTTTGTGAAGCCATTCCCGCGCTGGCAAGGGTGAGAGAAGGTGGGGCTGTGGGAGTGCATCCGTTTGCAGACTGTCAGAAGAAGGCAGGAGGTGGACACCGTTCAGTGTAGATGGTTCTTTCCCCACACTCTGCGAGGAGAGAGGGAGCCACAGTGAGTGAGGGTGCCCAGTGATGCAGAGATGGGGATGGATCTGTCTTTCTTTGAGGCTTTCAAGATACAGGACAAGCTTGAGCTGGGTGGGGAGGGGGTGAAGCAAAACCGGGACTCTAGTTTTAAGTCTTGATAAGGCTTATCAGTTGTTTCCAGTTTGACTTGGATTTGGGTCTTCTTGAAGGAGGTTTTCTTCTATTACAACCATAATTCTTTCTTAGTGTGTTCAACTAGTGACATTAGAAAAGATCTCCAAGGTACAGCAGACTGAAAAAAGAAGGAAGCTTTTTACAGTCACCATTTAGACTGAGCAGATGTTAAAAGTTTGTTTGCTTCGGATTTTCTAAAGAACTAAAACCTTATAAATACCACTGGAGCTCTTTTAATATCTCCCCCCCCCCACCCCGTTCCATTTCCCTTCCTCTCTGGGTAACAACTGAGATTGCTTTATTCTTACATGTTATTTACTTACTAGATTGAATGTGGTCATAAACAATATATTGTTTTGTGTGTTCATTACCTTTGCCTGTATTTCTTTGGCTTTTTAAAATTTATTTTTAGTATTTTTTTCATATGTTCCAGATCCAAATCCATTTATGGCTTATGCACATGGCAAAAATCTTGAATAGATTTTGATTGGGCCTGGTGTTTCCTTGATGGTTAGATTTCTGAGTACCGATCCATTTTAATTAATGTTTAGTGGTGGTGGTTGTTTGTTTTCAGTTTTCTGTTGCTTTGTCAATTTTAGGACTTGATATTTTTCTAGGAAATTGTCCAGTTTAATTTCAGATTTATGGCATTACATTGTCTATAGTGATCTTGTAACTTAAAAACATCTCTGTGTATCTGAAATTGTCTTTTTTCATGTTTAAAAATTGCATCTTTGCCTTCTGTTGCTTTCTTGATCAGTGGTGCCTGAACTTATTTTATTAGTTTTAAGTACAAACCAGTTATGTTACTAGTTTTAATCTTTTCAAAGAATTGATTGCAATTTTTTATTTGGGCACAACTTCGTACATAAAGAAGAGTCACAATGGTAGAATAGTACAGAGAATTCCTGAACACCTTTCATCTAAATTTCTCCAGTATGAACATTTTACCACATTTGTGTAGGGAGCTTGAGGGATTTCAGGGCCGATTAAAAAAAAAGATATGGTCATATGACCAGGAGCACACACAAGCTTTATTTAAGCATGCACGTTAGGGAGAGGTCCCTCGCAGCGTGAGACCATCCAGAGTTTGGGGCTCAGGGGCTGCTTCCCGGAAGGGAGGAGGACAAGGATACCCCTGGGTTTCTCTGGGTCACAGGTGCTTGGGGTCTCTGTGGCCACATGGTGTATTTTTATCTATGGTTTCCAGACGCTGGCTACTGTTGCATGGGGTAGGTAGGCAAAGCGGGCAGGTCTAAATGACTAAAAAACCTGTTTATATTTGGGCTATCTTTGACATGACTGCATGTGTTAATAGTGGAGTTTGGTGCTGCTGGTCTTTTGAGCTGCTGGCCTCAGCCTGCTAGGGTTCCACGGAGGCCATCATTGGCTCCTTCATATACAACTTGCTTTCTCCCTCTTTTCCTCTCCCCTCCATACATATGCGTGTGGGTACGTACTTCGTGTGCATTTCCCAAAAACAGGGCCATTCTGTCACACAGCCACAGGATAATGATCAAAACCAGGAAATTAGCTTTGATACAGTTGTGCTCTCCACGGATCTTACTCACATTTCACCCGTTGTCTAAGGAAGACCCTTTCTAGTTTGAGGAGATCTCAGATCATGCATTGCTTTTTTCCCCCATGTCCTTTGTCGTCTTTCCTCTGGAACAACTCCCCAATCTTTCATTGTCTTCAATAGAATAGCAATTTTGAGGAGTCCAGGCCAGTTATTTTGTGAAATGTTCCTCAATGGAGGTTTGTCGAATGTCTCACCATGATTAGATTCAGGTAATACATTGGTATTACGATTTTTTTTTAACCTGTTCTATTATTTTTTTTTATTTCCTCTTTAAAAAATCTCTGCTCATACTGGTCTCTTTTACGTCTTTTGGGTTTACTCTTTTCTGTACTAGCCTCCTGCGATGAATGTCGTTAATTTTCCATTTTTATCTAACAAGTGTCTTAGGGCTGTAATTTTTTTTAAAAAGTATTTTAGGGCTGTATTTTTTTTTTAAAGTGTGTGTTTGTAACTATGACACAGATTTGATATGTAATATTTTTGCAGTCATTGTTATAAATAATTCTGCATTCTTATAATTTTCCAGCTGTATTGCTTTTTGGTTTAGAGAGTGGCAAGTGGCATCTGTGCAATTTGTTGAGGTTTATTCTTAGCTTTTTGGGGTCAGTTTTTATAACTATCCCAGATGTTCTTAAAAAGAATGTACATTCTCTGATTAGCAAGTACATTCTACTGTCCAATCCCATACGTCGAGCTTTTAAATTGTTATTCAAATGTTGTATACTCTTACTATTTATTTTTTTGTATCTGGAATCTTCGTTTCTAAAAACATGTGCCAGAATCTTTTCGCTGTGATAGAGGATTTGTCGGTTCCCCCCGCATGTTTCACGTGCGTTTGAGCCACATATGCATCCTGTCCGTGTGCTGGTGCGCGTAGACCCAGGATCGAGTTGGCTTCTGCCCCTTGCTTTGTCTCTGCAATGGGGAGTTCTTTCTTGCTTTTTGTATGTCTCGTATTTTTTTTTTTCTTTTTTAAATGAATGCCGGGCATTGTGTGTGGGAGTAGAGACGTCTGCTCCCCTGTCGCTGTGCGCGGGGCTGGGACGCAGGAGGTTGGTTGCTGCAAGACTGGTCAGGAGTAGACAGGCCTGGCATTTGCTGTTGCTCTGGTTCCTACTGTCAGGCCCCGGCTGCTGGCCTCACGTTCCGCTGGCATTGCTCTGTGCTTCGGTGGGCTGGTCACTGTCCCCGCTGGCTGGTCACTGTTCCCCGCTGTGACTTTCTCCACGCACTGGTGCTCCTGCTTCTTCCTCAGGGCTGCCTGGGCTGGTGGTGGAGGGCCCTGTGCGTCTGAGTCGTGGGGCTGGGGCTTCCCGCTGTGGCCTAGGACACATGCCTGCCCCCTCACATGGGAGAGGGTTTTTTTCCCCCTTTCCCTGTCAGGAGCCGTAGGTCTTACCCATGCTCTGAGCAACAGCTTTTATTGCCCTTTCCTTTGGCAGTGTAAGGCTTTGTTCCTCAGGAGAGAAGTTTCTGGAAGGATGGGGCTTCCCCGGGTTTCCCACAATGGCAACCACTCTGCTCCTCCAGACCTTCGCTACCCAGGGAGTCTCTCTGTGGTCTCCCGCCCAGCCCTAAGCCTTCTCCTGAGCCCCCAGTGGAGGGCTGTATCCCAGATTACCACAAATCCAGTGCTTTAAAGCGACACCCACGGTACCTCGCAGCTCTGCACAGTCCAGGGGGACATGACTGGCTGGGGCTCCACTCAGGTCTCCCAAGGCCAGAATCAAAGTGTGGGACAGTGGGTCTCTTTCGCGGGGGGCTCGCAGTAAAAGCTGTTCTAGGCTCATGGGGGTCAGCAGACGTCTGTGTCCGGCGGTTTGAGGCCCCAGGCTCCTGATTCCTGGCTTGCTGTCAGCTGAGGTTTCTCTCAGCTCTGCACGTGGGTTGGTGTGGGCTCCTTCTTGTGTTTCCACTCTCTCCGCCCCTGGTTGGAGGTTAATGTCCCGCTCATGTTCTCACGTGAGTCTCACCATACCATCCATTTATTTGCAGGTGTTCTTAGTGTCTTGGCAAAGTCTTAGAACCAGCCTGGGACAAGGTGGCTCGGCCTGCATATTCCAGCTCCTTTCTACCCCCAGACCGCCTGGAAGCAGGAGCTGAGCCTCCAGCCCATGGTAAGTTCTCAGCAGGAGAGCAGAGCTTTGCCAGTCCTCAAGCCCCAGGCACCCTACCGATAGGATAATAGGATAATTCTCGGAAAGGTGACCCGGGAGCAGCAATCTACTTTGGAAGCAGGGCACCCTCTCTGAGCTCCCCCTCGTAGCTTAGGGCTGAAGCTGGAGGTCCACGCAGTACGGGGCAGCCCCCAGAAAAGCGTCCTAAAACAGCCGAGGACCCACTTGCTGACTGAATTTGGGGGATGCCACCGTATCAGGGGATCATCTAGGATTTGGTTTAGGGGAAGGTTTGCTAGGAGGAGAGGGGATCCCCTGCTTTAGGATGAGAAACAGGAATGAGGGAAGGGATCCCCATGACTCTCGGAGGACGGCCCCCCGCCCCGATCTCTCTCTACTCAGGTGCATTCACTGTCCCTCTATCCCGGCACCCCCCACCCCTGCCCCCACTGCCCCGCACACCACGGCTTGTGAGACTAGACCCTCCTCGTGTAGTCAAGGCACAGAAGTTGCTTTCTTAACCTAAGAGTATTTCATTTTTCCTTCTCATATTAAAGACGAAAGAAAATGCGCGTGAGAGAGGTGTTCAGAGCCACCCAGCTTACTAGAGGCCAAGCCAGCACTAGCACCCAGGGCTCCCGTCCGCCAGGCGGGGGCTTCCTCCCGTGCGCCTCAGGTCATCGCTAAAACCCGTCCCTTCCCACCTTCCACCCCTTCAGACCCTCCCACGGATTTCCTCTCCTCCAGGGGAAGGACTCTGATAGGCGGTCATGAAGAGAAAACCCAGTAAGATGATATATGTATATTTTTATGAAATATTGAAGAGTGAGCACATGTTGATTGTCTAAAAAAAAATTAGAAATTGACACTGTGTCAGAGCAAACAGATCCTACCATGCGGAGGTCACCCGTTGTTAACAGTTTGTGTGTTTTGTATGGAATTTTTTCTTTATATGTTTTTACAAAAACCCACTCCACGTGCTGAAATTGGATGTACACAAACAGGAACAGAGTAGAGTGTCCCCTCTGCCCATGGTTTTGGACCCACGCTGTTGGGGCTGCCTTCCTGTCCTCATTTCCCCGGGGTGCCATGACAGAGTACTGCAGACTGGGGCGGCTTGAAGTGCAGAGATGTGATCTTTCTCAGCTCAGGTGCCGGCGGGGCCGGTTCCTTCTGAGGCCATGTTGGGGCACCTCCTCCAGGCCTCTCCCCTGCTTCTGGGGGCTTGCCGGCAGTCCTTGGCATTCCTGCCTTCATCTTGCTTGACGTTCTCCCTGTGCCCCAGTTTCCCCTTTTTACAAGCACGCCAGTCACACTGGGTCAGGGCCCCCTCCACGATCATCTGCAAAGACATTATTTCTGAGTTAGGCCACATTCTGAGACACTGAGGGCTAGGATCCCTGACCTATCTTCTTGGGGAGACAGAGTTCAACCCAGAACACGTCCCTGCCAGGATGAGCTCTCCGGTAACCCAAAGCAGTTCAGTCCCGTGAAGTTGGGATGAAGACCAGTCTCTCCTCGGCTGGTTGCCGTTGGTCTAGTGAACAGCTCACGCTCCCGTCCACTTTCGAGCTTCTCCTTCTCCCCGCTGCAGGGCTGCAGGTCTTCATCCCCAGATGGAGGGCGGGTGATCTCTTCTGTCTCTGCTCCTCCTTCACCCCTCCTTCTCCTCGTCGGACAGCTTCTTTCTCCATCAGGGGCAGGGCGGGAGGAGGGCAAAGTAGCGCAGACGCCTCCTTGCTTGGTGCTTTTGGTAGTTTGACCTGCCTAGCTGGCCGCCCTCCGTCATGCTGGAGGCCACCTGGTGGCCTTTCGGGGTGCAGAGCCTGTGACATGGGCAGGGGCTCTCTGGCAGACCTCGGTGCCCGCGCCCAGCTCCTGGTTCAGTGTTCCCGCTTCTCCGTGTCCTTGCTGTAGAGTTCATGCCCACCTACCTTCCCGCCCTCCACGTGCCGCCAGGAACTCGCGCATCCTGGTTCCAGCACACGCAGGCTGTGCAGGGGGCTCCCGTTCCTGCCCCCTCTCCTCACCTGGCCACCATGGTGGCCTTTGCCGGCCTCTAACTTCTGAGGTCCTCGGCTGCTGGGGCTCCCGCGTGCACACAGCTTTCCCTGGAGCACCCGCGCCCCGTCTGCTGAACCCCCGCGTGCCCGAGAATTTCTGCAGCTGGGCACACAGCCAGCCTGCGGGGGGCGAGGTTATCCCCCCAACTTTTTGCAGGCTCCCTCTGGTTCTCTTGTAACCACCCCTCTTGGCATGGGAGGGAAGCAGAACCCCACATACACCTTCAGTAGACACCTCTCCTTCTGCCGTTCCCTCTCCAAAGGGAGGCGTCTGTTAGGTTGGGTCTAGCAGCTCCCCCGGAGAATTTGGGGTGTTTGGGAATTTAGCTAGAACTCCAGGCACCTAGGAACATCCCATCCATCTACCTGATACCCATCTGTGAATCATGTGCTTATGGATTACGTATCCTCCTTTTTTTCCTTTTCCCCACTTACTGGTATGGCCAGAAGAGATTTCCATGTCCGATAATTTCTTGTGTGGTAGTTTAAATTGATTCATAGCATGGCATGCTTTAATTGTATCAAAATTGATTAACTAATCTCTTATTTTTAAGCACTTAGGTAGTCTCCAATTAAAAACAAAAACACCCTCAGAATTCTTTATGGAGTTACTGTAATTCTAGAGTTTTAGTGTCTCTGCAGACTTCTTGGACCCAACTCCCGTGTGTCTCTGTCCTGAGTAGGAACATACCTAAGACCAACCTCGTGTGTGTTCAGGAGAGAGATAGGTGTGGGGTCCAGTTGATGCTTCCAGCCACAGTAAATTTGCTCCTGAACCTTCGTGTTCCTGTTCCTGGCAAAATGAGGAAAGGAGGAGGAGGGCTCAGGAGAAGCCATCAGATCTTGTCCCATATTTGGTAAGTGGCAGAGCCAGACCGGGCCTGCTTCCCGGGCAGAGGTCAGCACAGATCAGCCAGGGTGGCTGTTACTAACAGTGACTGTGGACAGACCACAGCCCCGGGAGGAGGAGCACAGAGAACCCGGCCGGCCCCCGATGGGCCGCAGGGCCCCGCCTCGTCGCCCCCCACCTGCCGTGGCCGAACTCCATTTAACGGACTCTGACTTAAGGAACCCATTTCTATATTTTCCTGGGAGTCGTCCTCAACGTCTGCCAGGGGCAGGACTGGTGACAAGCTTTGGGTTAGAAGCTCAGTAGACAACAGATGTTTAAAAAATAACATTTATATACGAAGTGCCTGTTTGTCATAGAAAAAGTTAGGAAATTCATCTAAGGACGAAGAGTATTTTAGAAAATGGTCGTGACCCAACTGCCCAGAGCTAACTGCTACTAGCTTTTTGTTTTACATCACTTCAGAGATTGTTCTGCGTGAGTGTGTGTGCGTGCATCTGTGTGTGTGGGATCAAATCGTTTTCAGCCACCTTTTTTCAGTGATGAGTATGTTATCACTAAAATAGTTTTCCATGATTTTATTTTCATTAGCTGCGTAACGGTTCGTTTCCCTTTGGAGGTCGTGTGTTTATTTAACTCATCCTCCTTCATTGGATATTTAGTTATTTTCTGTTTTATTTCAGAGTTTTAACAAAATGTAATAAATATCTTGGCGGCTAACTCTTTGCCTAAACTCATGACTGTTTCTTCAGAACAAATTTCTATTAAATTTCTGGGGAATGAGGGGAGTGTTTAGTAAATTGCACGCTGATGAGTGAGACACAGATACATATGTGGATTAAGTAGAAAAGAAAAATCCAGATTGAACCCTCACACGGTTGGGTCCCCATCACACGCCAAGGCGAGGTCGTTGTGTGATGGCGGGGTCCTTGGGGGAAGCCTGTCCTCCCCCTGTGCCTGGAGGCGGGGGTGGTGGCAGATGATTCAGAGGCTGGGGGCGAGCTTGGTCTCTCACGTCCTCTCCTCTCCCCACCCCGTCTCTGCTTCCACAGGTGTCTGCTTTTCCCGGCCCATCAGAGAAGGACCATGTGCCAGGTGAGTACGGCACTTCTTTTATTTATTTTTTTAGATATATTTATTTGATAGAGAGCACGAGCAGGAGGAGGGGCAGAGGGAGAGGGAGAGGGAGAAACAAACTCCCTGCTGAGTGGGGAGCCCCACGTGGGGCTCGATCTCACGACCCTGAGATCACGACCTGAGCCGAAATCAAGAGGCAGACACTGAACCGACTGTGCCCCCCAGGCGCCCCGTGGCATTTCTTTGTACTGCACTCTGCTTTACCAGGGGGTTTCGGGGATGCTTCTAAGAATGCATCCAGTAAAAACAATGCACACAGGACCCAGGATCACTGAAGACGGGAAGTGAGTAGAAGGAGGAGGCCATGCGAAGGGCCGGGCGGGTGGAGTTAGGAGCTGCTCTGTAAACTTGGGTCTGACATTGCCGGCCCTTTCAAAAGACAGGTTCCATCCAATGTATGACTGGTGTTGTCTGCTTGGGACTAGCATGTCCACTTCTCAGAGGAAATAAAGCTGGTTTTGGTATTGAGTTTACGTGACGGGACTTGGCATGTGAGGTTCGCAGGCGGGGTCCTCAGTAATGACAATGCCGCAGCAGACGCACCGGCAAATCTCCTGTGACTTTTCTTTCCATATAAACAGTGCGTCTTACATCAGTGCGGAAATCTGTGATCGCGGTTGCTTAAGGAATCAGAGTCCGCGGTTCTATGTAAACAGCCTTGTGATGTCAGACTGACCTAGAGGAAACACTGCGTTGTGCAGAGGAGGGAACGAGTAGCATGTTCTGCCAGTTCTTTTTCATAGTAGTGTTTTGACACAGATGGAGAGCGAACAGCTCAGTTTCAGTCTTTGGCATCTGCCCTTGGCCCCCTTTCTTACGGGGCCACTGTGATCTTCAGATTTCAGTGACGTCATCTGCTCCCAGCCTGTCTTCATTCTCAAACTAGTTGTGACGGGCCCCTCTCTTTACCCCGGGGCCAAGGAACTCATGAACGGGAAGTGTGCCGGCCAGAATCCACATTTCAAGAGCCAGAAACCCAGCTAGAACTAGTTGAGGGTGAACCCCAAATCTAGGCAGTACCCGGACCGTGGGAGGAGCAGGTATGCAGCTGGGACTCAGAAACAGCCCGGAGTCTTTCCAGTCCCTTGCCTCTGCCTCCGTAACTTCCTTCTCTCATACTGACGTCATCCATGTGGCCAGAAGTAGGCGTGGCCCACAACCCCACACTTACGAGTCCTGCCAGAGATAGGGACCAAGTCCCCTCTCGTAGAGCCCGTTTGCACGGTCTTTGGGAGAGATTCAGATTAGCCCAGCTTAGTGCACGTCTAGGGCGGAGAGGCAGGGTCTGGGCTTGGGGTGCTGGAGGGAGCCTGCTTGCCGAGGAGGAAGCCGAGGCATCATGGATGGATGTTACAGCTGTTCACTCCAGGAAGAAAAATGTTCTCAGGATCTTGGTTTCTGGCTTGGAGACCTATCTTAATGAGAGTGTCTGTGCCTAAAAAAGCCGGGACCATCTGGGCATAGGGCCAGTATGAGAGGGTTGGAAACGAGGTGGCAGCTCCACGGCCTTCCCAGAGGAGAGAGCTGCCTGCATCTCTAGGCTGTCGGACCCGTACTCGGGCTGGAGGTTTCATCTGTGCCTTTTGGGGAAGCCGTTATTGTGCAGGAAACTAAGCCTCACTGTGACCTGCTCCTCAGGGCTACCCGCAGCAGAAACGCTGGCAATAAAAGTTACAAAGCTCCACCTGTTGAGCGCTTATGTGCCGGTCTCTGCGTTTTCCATAGGTTATTTCATGAATGAACCTGTGAGATAGGTATTCTTAGCCCCTCCTCCTGCTTTACAGATGGACAGACAGAGGCTGGAGATACTAAGCAAGTTGCCTGGAATCTCACGTCTATCAGGCGATGGAGTTGGGATGTGAATGTGGACAGACAGGCAGGCCTAGAAGTGCCTGTTCAGTCACCCTGAGTGATTGAACTGCACTGTACTTTTATCTGCCCTACACATAGCCCCAGCAGAGGAACCCAGCAGTGCTCTGCCGTCGAATATGGCAGCCGGCAGCCCCAGGTGGATACTGAGCACCTGAAGAGTGGCTAGTGGTGCAGGGGACCTGAGTTTTTCATTTCCACTTAAATTTTATTATTATTTTTTAAAGATTTATTTATCCGAGAGAGTGGAAGAGAGAAACCCAAGCAGACTCCACGCTGAGTGTGGAGCATGGAGCCCGACATGGGACTTGAATCCATGATCCTGAGATGAGACCTGAGCTGAAACCTAAGAGTTGGACGCTCAACTGTGTTGACTGTGCCACCCAGGCGCCCCTCCACTTAAAGTTTAAAACGGAATCAGAGTAAAATACTTCCCCATCAAAGACAAGTTTATTGTTTTTATAGGACATTTCATGAAAGTGAAATTGGAAATGTAGTGTCTGAATTGAGATGTACTGTAAAGTGGAAAACACCCACCAGGTTTCAAATATATGGTGTGAAAAAGAATGAAAAGTATATCAGTAATTTTAAAATAATTCTATATTGAAATGATAATACTCTGGATATATTAGACTAAAAGTTCTTATTAAAATTAATTCATTTCCTTTTTTACTTAAAAGGTGACTAGAAAATTCTGTTTTTTAAACCACTCTATTGAGGTATTATTGACATGCAAACGGGGCACAGCTGGATGAGTTTAGAGATAAGTGTACATCCATGAAACCATCACCACAGACTTGAATCCATCACCTGCAAAAGTTTCCTCCAGCCCCCTTTTTAAATGTATGTATTTTTTTCTTTTTGTGGCAGGAGCATTTAACATAAGATATGCCCTCTTAGCAAATTTCTAAGTATACAATGCAGGGTGGTTAACTATAGACACTATGCTGTACAGCAGATCTTCAGAACTTCCCCATCTTCCATAGCAAACATTGAACCCCTAACCAACACCTTCCCATTTCCCTGCCCCTCCCAGCCCCTGGTACCCACCACGCTACTCTCTAGTTGTGGAGTTTGGCCATTTTAGAGTCCTCATAGAAGTGAGGCCATGCAGTATCTGTCCTCCTGTGTCTGATTCATTTCATTCAGCATAATGTCCTCCAGGTTCATCCGTGTTGTCCAAAATGAAGGGATTTCCTTCTCTCTCATGGCCAGTATTCCATAGTATGTATACACCACATCATCTGTTCATCCACTGATGGACACTTAGGTGGTTTCCATCTCTAAGTTACCGTGAATGCTGCAAGGGCCATGAGAACACAGATACCTCTATGAGACCCACATTCAATAAGATCACATCATCTTCGAGCACAGATACATTTACTTCTTCCTTCCTGATTTGGATGCCTTTTATTTCTCTCTCTTGCCGGATTGCTCTGGCTGGACTTCTAGTACTGTGTTGAATAGGAGAGGCAAGAACAGGCACCGTTGCCTTGTTCCAGGTCTTAGAGGGAAAGCTTCCACCACAGAGTATGATGTTAGCTCTGGGCTTTTCATAAATGGCCTTTATCGTGTTGAGATAAGTTCTGTTTTTGCTAAGAGCTTTTAATCGTGAAAGGGTGTTGAGGTTTGCAAAATGCTTTTTATGCAGCTCTTAAGCTGATTTTGTGATCTTTATCTATTCTGTCAGTGTGGTGTCTCACATGGATTTTCATGTGTTGAACCATCCTTGCATCCCAGGGATAAATCCTACTTGGTCATGGTGTCTGATCCTTTTACTGTGCTGTTGAATTTGATGTGCTAATATATTGTTGAGGGGTTTTGCATCTATGTTTATCAGGGTTATTGACCTATAGTCTTCTTTTGTGTGATGTCTTTAGTTTTGGTATCAGAGTGATGCTGGCCTCGTTGAGTGAATTTGGAAGTGTTCCCTCTTTTTCTGTTTTTTGGGAAGAATTTAAGAAGGATTGGTATTGTTTAAATTTTTGGTAGAATTCACTCATGAAGGTCCTGGGCTTTTCTGTTAAGAGTTTTTTGGTTACTTCTTCATTCTTTTTATGTGTACTGGTGTGCTCAGGCTTTCTGTATCTTCTTGATTCAGTATTGGTGGTTGTATTTTTTTTTTTTTTTTTTTAGAATTGTGTTTATTTTTTCTAGGTTGTCCAATTAGTTGGCATTGAATTGTTTATCATAGTTCTTTTTTATTTTTGTGGCATCAACTGTAATGTCCCCTCTTTCACATCTGATTTTATTTATTCCAGTCTTCTTTTTTTTTTTCTTAGTCTAGCTAAGGGTTTGTGAATTTTATCATTTCAAAAAACCAACTCTTAGCTTTATTTTTTTTCTATTATTTTTCTATTCTCTATTTCATTTATTTCTGCTCTAATCTTTATTATTTCCTTCTGCCAATTTGGGGCTTAGTTTGTTCTTTTTCTAGAGGTGCAAAGTTAGATTGTTTATTTGAGGTCTTTTTTCTTTTTTAATGTAGGTGTTCATTTCTACAAAATTCCCTCTTAGTACTGCTTTTGCTGTATCCCTTAAGTTTTGGTCTCTTGTGTTTTCATCTGTCTTAAGATAATATTTTATAATTTGCTTTTTGATTTCTACTGTGACCCAATGATGTCTAAGAATATATTAATTTCCAATATTTTTTAGTTTTCCCCTTTCTATTATTGATTTCTAGTTTCATTTCATTGTGATTAGAAAAGATACTTGGAATGACTTTAGTCTTCTTAAGTTTGTTAAGACTTGTTTTGTGACCTAGCTTATGATCCATCCTGGAGAACATTCTGTGTGCTCTTGACAAGAGTGAGTATTCTGCTGCTGTTGGGTAGAAGGTTCCATAAATATCTTTTAAGACCATTTGGTCTGTCATGTTGCTCATTTCTGCTGTTTTCTTGTTGATGTTCTGTCTAGACAATCTATCCATTATTGAGAGTGGGCTATTTAAGTCTCTTATTAGTATTGTAATATTTTCTGTTTCTCCCTTGTGATTTGTCAATGTTTGCTTTATATGTTTATGGCCTTTGATGTTGGGTGCATATGTATTTAAAAATGTTGTATCTTCCTGTTGAATGGACCCTTTCTTAACTATAAAAGGACTTTCTTTGTCTCTTGTGACAGTACTTGACTTAAAGGCTATTTTGTCTGATGCAAGTATAGCCAGACCAGCTCTCTTTTGATTACCTTTGCATGGCATGGAATGTCTTTCTTCACCCCTTCACTTTTACCCAATATGTGTCCTGAAGTCTAAAGTGAGTCTCTTGTGGATAGCATATAATTGGGTCTTGTTTTTTTTACCCTTTCAGCCACTCTGTGTTTTAATTTCGGAGTTGAGTTTATTTACATTTAAAGTAATTGCCAGGGCACCTGGGTGGCTCAGTTGGTTAAGCTACTGCCTTTGGCTCAGGTCATGATCCTGGAGTCCCAGGATCAAGTCTCGCGTCGGGCTCCCTGCTCAGCGGGGAGTCTGCTTCTCCCTCTGACCCTCCTCCCTCTCGTGCTCTCTGTCTCTCATTTTCTCTCTCGCAAATAAATAAAATCTTAAAAAAATAAAAAAATAAAGTAATTGCCAGTAGGTAAAGGCTTACTATTGCCACTTTGTTCATCGTTTTCTGTTCTGTAGTTTCTTTGTTCCTCTCTTCCTCTCTTGTCTTTATTGTGGTTTGAGGATTTCTTGTAGTGATATGTTTTGATTCTTTCCTCTTTATTTTTGTGTATCTATTATAGATTTTTTTGGTGTGGTTACCATGAGGCTTGCACTAAATATTTTATAGTTTTAGCCGTCTCTTTTAGCCTGATAACTTCAATCACATATGGCAACTCTACACTTTACTTCCTCACACATTCATACTTTGTTATTTAGGTCAGATTTTACTTTTATATTGTTTCCATAAATCTGATTATAGTTATTTTTACGTTTTTGCCTTTTAACTTCCATACTTGTGTTAAAAATGATTTACACACTGTTACAGTATTACTACATTCAATATAAATTAATTTGTTTTAGTCCTTAATTCATACAGAGAGAGAGAAGATGAAGGAGGAGGGGAAAGAGAGCCAAGCCCTGTTCTGCATTTGTGGAATCCTTTCTCTGTTTTCCTTTTGTTGCTACCTTAATTTTGACCATATCTCATGTCATTGATTATAATTGTGTCCCAATTTTATTTACTTACTCTCTCCCAGTGATTCCCTACCTTTTTCTACATCTCATCATCTCTTGTAGCTCCCCTCCTTAAATACTGTGATGGGAGTCCCCATTGCCTTATAGGAGAAAAACCCTTTGTCTTGTGATCTGCACGCTCTCTCTATTCTCTCTCACTCTCTCACACACATACACACACATTATATTCTACATTGTCATTCCCAAGTATTTGCAATTCCTACCAGATTTTTTTTGTGACTCCTTGCCTTTGCTCATGCTATGCCTCTTGATGGAAAATATCCTTCAGACATCAGGACATGCTGTTGATCTTTCACGATTCTGCTCAATGGCAGCCTCCAGTGAAGCTTAACTTGACATCAGGACATTGAATTTGACTGCTGTCTTTGTGTCTGTTCTGTCCTTAATATACTTCCGTCATAGCCTCTGGTGTAATCATACCATATGGAAGTCTTATGTTTATCTCGCTCCACCAGACTCCAAATGCCTTTAGAGCCCGAATAATGTTGCGCTCAGCTTTCAACCCCAAGCACCAGGTGGAATGCCATTAACCTACCAAATCTTCTATAGATGTTCACGCACTGAATGAATGAATGGATGAATAAATAGAGATCCAGAAGTGAGATCTATTCTAATGATCTTTTTCTTCTCTTCCATAAAATGTAGTACAGAGTTAGGGGCATGCTAAGCTTCCTAAATCACTTAACATGGGGAAACCTGACATCGAAAGTGGTAAGATCCACCACCTCTACACCTTTGCCATGGTACTCTGTGCCGAGCATTCCAGATTAATCAGGAACATGTTGTTCCAGGGGTCACTGTCATTCAGAGACGTGGCCGTGGGCTTCACCCGGAAGGAATGGCAGCAGCTGGACCCCACACAGAGGATGCTGTACCGGGACGTGATGCTGGAGAACTACAGCCACCTGGTCTCAGTGGGTGAGGAGAGCTTCCTGTGTTTCCCGATTCTGTCTGAGCTCCTTTCTTTTCTCAGTTATGCAAAACCTCTCAAGGACTAAGCATGTTTGGCCTTGGGTTTCAGTTGTCAACAAGTCTGGCTCTCATCTCACCCAAATTATTTGTGAATTTATCTCCCAAGTGAGATACCCATTCTTCAGCTGAGATGTAAATGTTCGTTGAGCCACCCGAACCTTCTGCTTCCTTAGATGGCCCAAGTGGCTTGGCATAAATCCTCATAACCAGGGATATTTCTCATCAACAGGGTGTCAAGTTACCAAACCAGCTGTGATCTCCAGGTTGGAGCAAGGGCAAGAGCCATGGATGGAGGAGGAAGAAATCCTCAGATGGAGCTTTCCAGGTGAGAGAGGAGCAGCTTGCAGCCGGGAGGACCCCGGGCGGCAGGGCGGGGGGGATGGGGGGGAGGCAGCGGACATCCAGTTGGTCACAGAGCAGAATTTCAGGTGGGTTTTTGTTTCAGGCCTTGGATCTTTGCAACCAGCTGTGGACGTTTGGCCTGAGACCTTGAGTTGCCCCAAATGACTCTTGCTACCTACACACATCACACATCACTACATGATCACTCTCCTTTCCCTGGGTTTTAGAGAAAGACCTATTTTTATTTATTCTTTTATTTGACTTGACTGTCCCCATCTGAGACCTTGCTTGTTCAGTTTTTCTCTAGAATCTTCAGTCTGATTTCTCCCATGGTTATGAAACAGACTTTCCCTTTTTTTTTTTTCAAAGATTTATTTATTTATTTATTTTGACAGAGAGAGACAGCGAGAGAGGGAACACAAGCAGGGGGGAATGGAAGAGGGTGAAGCAGGCTTCCCGCCGAGCAGAGAGCCCGATGCGGGGCTCGATCCCAGGACCCTGGGATCATGACCCAAGCCGAAGGCAGACGCTTAATGACTGAGCCACCCAGGCGCCCCCAGACTTTCCCATGTTTTCGGGGATTTGTAGATTGCCCCTATTTTATTTTATTTATTTATTTTTTTAAAGATTTTATTTATTTGACAGAGAGAGGGAACACAAGCAGGGGGAGTGGGAGAGGGAGAAGCAGGCTTCCCGCTGAGCAGGGAGCCCGATGCGGGGCTCGATCCCAGGACGCTGGGATCATGACCTGAGCCGAAGGCAGATGCTTAATGACTGAGCCACCCAGGCGCCCCTGCCCCTATTTTAAAATAACTTATTTTGTGCCCCTCATTTTTATTTTTGTTGTCTTTTCTTTTACTGTGAAATGCCTCAAAAACTTAATTTCTCCCTTTTATGTGACTTTAAATGCCTCTTCTTTCAAAACATGTAATATGGCCCCATTTGGCTTAATAGGTCAAAAATGAAACTCCTTTCTTCCCACCCCAGTATAATCCCATGGGGAGAAGAGCGTTTATCTTATTTGTCCTTATTCTGTGGGACACACATCGTGGACACTGACTAACTCCCTCTTCCTTCCAGGACCTTTTATCCTTCCAGGGTCATTTATTAAGCATTTGTTTCAGGGACGTTGTTACTAATCAGGGGTGCACACCAGAATCACTTGGAGAGCTTTAAAACACCCCCTAGCTGGGTCCCAACCCAGAACACCCTGGTGTAGGCAGGGCAGAAGATCAGTAGGCTTGATTTTGTCCCTTAGGAATTCAGCTATGGGACTCAAGGAACTTCAACATTTCTAAACCGAGGAGCTCCTTGGCTGCTTTGGTTGTGGGTGTGAGAGGTGAAACACAGGTATAGTTTGTGGTTTAAAATGTAAAAGAAGCTAAAAGCAAATGAGGATCCAAGCACGGGATGCCGAATCTGACATTTAAGAATCTCAGCGTGTTTACCACAGTGACGTGGACAGCAACATGCCCACTATCTTTCCAGTTTTTCTCTCACTCCCTTTTACTTGTGTGTCTTCACCTTCTTCTCATTTGACTGTGTCATACTCGTTAATAGCAAAGCTACTTATATTTATTGTCCATGTTTTATCCCTCTTTCTAGTATCCCATTTTTTCCTTTCAAATGCCAAGGGATGGGGCGCCTGGGTGGCTCAGTTGGTTGGGCATCCAACTCTTGATTTCAGCTTGGGTTGTGAGATCGAGCCCTGTGTTGGGCTCCGTGCTCGGTGCGGAGTCTGCTTGGGATTCCCTCTCCCTCTGGCTCTCCCACTCATGCTTACTTGCTCTCTAAAATAAATAAGTAAATCTTTAAAAAAAAAAAAAAAAAAGCTAAGGGACTAGGACGTATTTGTAGTAGGCTTATGATTGTGATGATTGATTCTCAGCAATGAGGTCTGAAACCACAAAGTTAATCTTCCTCCTGAGTGTTTCTGAAATCATTTAGTTCTGTGACGTGATCCTGGAAAGATTAATAAGTTTGTGTCATTTTTTTTTTTTCCCCTAGAAGAAATTTTGCAAGTTGACCGCCCAGTAGGTACACAACAGGAATACCAAGACAAACTTCTGAGGCACGTTGCATTCCTAGACAAGCAAGAACCAACCAAGAAAGGGCGCCACGAGTGTAAAACAATTGAAAAGACAGTCTGTCAGGACACAAACCTTGCTCCTTCAAAACAGCAAGTACATACATGTGACTCGTGTGGAATGAGCCTGCCGTGCAACGTGGATGTTAGCCCCAATGCCTACCTTGCGAGAAGGAGATTTGAGTGTGACGGACAGGGGAACTTGTTTCTCTACTCCAAGCTTGAAACCCCCCCTTCCGGAAAGCGGCTGCGTGAGTGTGACCGCTGCAGGAAAGCCCTCCACCAGAACCAGGCCCTGAGTGCCCACCGGGGAGCTGGTGGCGCCGAGAGAGCCCACAGGTGCCTGCAGTGTGGGAAAGGCTTCTCCTGCGAATCGGAACTCAGCACACACCTGGGGGTGCACGGGGGCAAGCAGGCCTCCGCGCACGGGGCACAGGGGCTCGGCTGCAGGGTTAGCCGGGGAGGTCACCCCAGAGAGAAACCCGGGGGAGACGGCCGCGGCAGGACGACGCCATCCCAGAAGACGAGCCTGTCGGTGCCCGCTGCAGCTCTTGCTGGAGGGAAGCCCTACAAGTGCTCCGAGTGCGAGAAGATGTTCTCCCACAAGTCCCGCCTCATCGAGCACCACCGGTCTCACACGGGGGAGAAGCCCTACGGCTGCAAAGAGTGTGGGAAGTCTTTCTCGCGCAAGTCGTGCCTCATCATCCACCACCGCATCCACACTGGGGAGAAGCCCTACGGCTGCGGTGAGTGTGGGAAAGCCTTCTTCCAGAAGTCGCACCTCATCCTGCACCAGAGGACTCACACGGGCGAGAAGCCGTACAAGTGCAGCGAGTGTGGGAAAGCCTTCTCGCAGAACTCCTGCCTCATCATACACAAGCGAACTCACATGGGCAAGAAGCCCTACGAGTGCTCTGAGTGTGGGAAGACCTTCTCCCAGAAGGCCAACCTCATCCGCCACCACAGAATCCACACCCGGGAGAAGCTGTATGGGTAAAAGGAGAGCTGGGCTTCGGCCCGAGTCACGGCACATCCGCGAATGTCACACCTCTGGATGTTGTGAGTGTGGACAACCCTTCAGCAGGAAGTCCAGTGCCATGGGTGTGCAAGGGATGCATTCCGAGGTGAAATTCGACCAGTCTGGAGAATTAGGAAGAGCCTGTCTCTTAAAACCATGACAGGAGGCTAATGATGCTCTAGAGTGATCTATTTTTATAGGCTATGCCTCATTATAAAGTCTATCTGTCTGCATTAACTGTGGCTATGGAGCTTTGAAGTCTGTGAATAAATTAAATCTTTAAGACAACAGATCTAATAAACATCAGAGCAATCCCAGGGAGCTTATAGGGGTTATGTTCCTGAGGATGCTGCCTAGAAAGAATCTGATTTATTTTTAAGCCATGTTGGTAATTGAACATAAGTGTGAGCTTGTTAGGCATGCACACTGGAATATACAGAACGACCTCTATCAGGATGTCTCACGTGAAATTATGCCTTTTTGTCTCTGATGTACACTATACCCAGAACAATAAGAGCTTATTATTAAACCAGGACTCCAGACATCATACCAACATCCCATTCCATTTTTTGTTTACTTGCTGGATCTGAAAACCAGCGATTTCATGACATCTCCTGAGGATCTCTCCACCAACTGGCTCATAATTAGGTTTCATATTGTGTAAGGTTAGAACTCCCTTTTATGGCAGAATGGCGGACCACCTGAGGTGAAAGCCGTTCCACTGTAAACGACCAGAAATGGTGACCAGTAATAGATAACATTCTTTTAAATGCATAGTTCAGCTGGCAAGAAAACCAGTGGAGTCTCCAGGTGCCAGCGAGGTAAGCTGAACGGAGAGCCAGAGATGCAGTTGGAGGGCCGAAGCTGTAGCTGCCCGGTGGGTTTGACTAGGTTTACCCCGAAGCTTGGGTGTTCGAGACCAAAGGAGGACACGAGGCGAGGCCTTGGGGCACACAAGGCAGAGAGTGGGTACGGAAGTAACTTACAAATTCAGAAATTTCAGAGGTCTGTACGTACAGGGAAAGGGGGTGGACTAGCAAAAAATCTCACGCAGAAAGCTTGTCTGTCTCTCCTTTGGGCTCTGATGGGGAAAAATTCACCCCCAATGATTCATGAGCCCTAGCCAGCATCCCGTGTGAGTCAGAATTTGGAATTTCCCCTATTCCTGTCCCAGTTTTAAAACTAACCAGTCCGTATAGAAATTTTCCCTGTCTTTGAAACAAATGACAGAAGCAAACAAAATACATTTTGGAGGGAGACACCCTCAACCCACATTTGTCAGGCTTCTGACATACAAACCCAACATGACTTCATAATCCCAAACTACACAACACGAAGGACCAATCCACAGCGAGAGAGTCAACAGACACTTGAGCAAAATAACATCCAGGATTTTAGGGTCGTGGAAACACACAAAATTCTATAAAAATAACTACCTCTACAAATGATTAAAAGCAAAAACTTAAAACCACATGAAAGCAAGGCACAAAGCCAGATAACTGGTCTCTTTGGAAAGGGGAACACAGAGAAATACAGGCATTGCAACGTGAACATCAAAATGCTGAGCGTAAAGCCCAGCGGTAGGCGATACTCAGCTGCAGAGAAAATGAACAGAGTAGAGCAAAGCAGATTCCTAGGAGTCCGTCTACAGAGAAGCATCTAGATTAAAACGAGAAGAGCAAGCAGGAGTTCCTAAAAGGCAGACTAGAGGAAGACAAGTACATATTCAAAGAAAACCCTGCTCGGATTTGACAAGACGTGAGCTCACAGATTCAGGCAGCACAGCGTATGCCCAGATGGATAAACGGTAAATTCGCATCTTAGATACACACCTGTCGAGAGCTGGCTAAGCTGCTCCGCCCCCGCGTTGTCTGGCCGAGCGGTCTGTGGGGACCCGACCCTGACACTGGCCCCCCGATTGCAGCCGTGAAGCCGCCAGCGGATGTGGGGTCCCCACGTGGCTTCTCCCACATCTTGCGAGTTGCAGACTCCCCTGCTCGCCAGCGCCTGACGCTCCTTAGCCAAGACCCCCATGGCGCTTACCTAAACCTGCTTTTTTCTGGTTTGCATTGACCAGCATGGTCCTAGCCTACAGACCCTGATAAAGTCACTGCCCCAGGTCCAGTCTCTTTCTGTCTGCTTTCTGCCTTGACATCCCGTGTGGCCCCTCCAGGCCTGCTGTGTACTCCTCCCCCCCGGGGCCCTGTGAATAATAAACGTCTCTGTTTCCATTTCTCCTGTGGCCTGCTGTCGAACCCGCTGACCACCTTAACAAGTGTTAGTTTAACGTCATAACGGCCACAGGAACAGGTGAGCCGTGCCATCTGGGGGCCCCATGCTTGCTGGCCTCGGTGGGCGCTGGCTTTGCTCTGTGGCTACTGATCATGCAGAGTGCTGCTCCTTTCCATCCCGAAGTGTGAGCTGGGAAAGAAGCGACCAGAGTCCTCCTGGACCTGGGAGGATGGCCACGGGGGCTGCTTTGAGATCCTGCGGGTCTGTCTTCCACCTGTTAATGCCCCGCGGAGGGCGAGTTCCCCCAGCAAGTGTTGGACTTCGAGCGAGCTTCCCCACTCCGAGCACCCGCCCGGCCGAGGCTCTGAGGACCTGCTGCATGGGGTAACGGCCGGGACAGGAGTGGTGACCCTGCCGGGCCCCACGTGCCCTTACAGGCCAGAGAAACTCTCCTTCCCTGCGAGCTGTGCTCACAGGTGGCCCTGGGACTCCCAGTCCCGCCTGGCGCCATAGGGGCCCTCGCGCTCAGGGGAGGCACAGCTCCCTGCAAAGGCAGATGCGGCGGGGCCCGCGCTCCCTCCGTTGCTGTACACCTTGTCCCTTGACCCCGTGGGATATTGCGGGTCCCACCCTTGGCACATGGTCGCACGGGATCTAGTGGCCTGATGTCAGTGGTCCAAGTGCCACCTACGAGGCCTGAGCAAGTTAGCAACCTCATTGCTAAAGTCAAAGCCCACAGACGTGGCCCTGGGCTGGTCAGCCTGCAGAGTGCCGACGCGTCAGCCCTGGGGGCCTGGGGGTCCGCCTGTCACTGTCACATTGCTGCAAGTCACTCCTATCCTGGGGAGGCCAACTGGGACACCCCGGAGAGGGAAGTGGCCACGGGGGGACATCCACTACAGATCTTTCCCGTAAGAGTCTGTAGGGTCAGATGGGGGATGGTAGAGAATCTGACAATGGAGACTATCGCGTGTTTGAAAGCTGCTAAGAGTCAATCTTTGAAGTTCTCATCACAAGGGGGGAAATGTGGCAAATGTGAGATGACGTTAACTATACTTCCTGCGATCATTTTACAGTATGCGCATCTATAGAGTTGTGTTGTACACCTGAAATCCATGTCATGTTACGTGTCACTTATATCTCAATAAATAAATGAAAAAAGAACCCAAAACTCGAAACTTCATGCGTCTCAAGACTCGCCATGTTCTCAAAGCCTTTGTGCAACGGGGGTGGTTAGGAGGGCCGGCCGGCTCTGACCTGCTGCCCGCCCCCAGAGATGTGGCCAGGGGCCTGCCATGCCTAACCGTTCACGGGGACCCAGGGACCCAGGGCTACTGCTGCAGATGCAGGTGCGCCTGCCCCCGCCTGAGATGAACCGGTGACAGCTCAGACCCCAAATCAACCACAGACACCCCTGCCTTCGCCCCAGGGAGGCCAGTGAGCTGGTCAAATGCAGATGGCTCCTCGGTTGTGGCTCCCACTCCAGTGGGGTGCAGCCTGCGTCGCAGGATTGCTCGTGGAGGCGCCCCTCCAGAGCCTAACCCCAGCTCCAGAGCCCAGCTGGAACAAAATCAGCCCCACGCACAACCACAGACGGCTGAGCACCGGGTGCCCCTTCAGAATACAAGACTGTCTACCTGGTGGATTCGGGGAGGGGTGGCGCATCTAGGGCCTCCAGCCAGAACTTCTGTGCACATCGGGACGTCCCGTTCACCTCCTAGCACCGGCCTGAGGGAGACACAGTAGGTGAGAAGGCAGGTGGCGTGGGCAGGCGGGCGGGTGGCTGGAAGGACGGAGACCCTGTCACGAGTCGTCTGAGGCAGCTGGTGACCCATTCTTGAAGCTGTGCGTGGCCTGCACATATTCCCTTCTTCCTGGGCTCCGAGGCAGCCCCTGTAGGTGGGCCATTTCCCCACCAAGGGGCCAGGTGGGCAGGATCCACCTGCACTGATTCTGCCCCTCAGAATTCCGGTGTCTGAATGGGACTCTACGGGGTGGGGGGCTGTTTTTCGGAAGAGTTCCCTCCCGCACAATCTGGGACTTGGGCCCTGGTACAATCAGGTCTGCTGAGTTTTCTGAATGCAGTTAGGATGCCAAGTTACAAGCCTGCAGCTTCTGAGGCTCCTTGCATTGATTGGTAAGTTGGGCCCAAGAATTTGCCAGCTGAGGTTGTCAGCCCGCTCTGACACTGAGAACAGACCCCAGAGGAGGACTCGGTCTGACAGATTCTTGCCCTTGGTGGGACTCCAGAGCTATGCTATGCCCTGGGCCTGTAGCCCATATGTGAACCCCCCAGAGAACCCAGGAGCTCGTCTATGGTTTGTTCCTCCCATCAAATTCTTATTAAGAACTACCAAGTTCACGGATCTGGAACTAGAAGAACAGGGTCTGAGGTCTGGCTTTAAAGAGCTCACCGTATAGTTGCATGGCGGGCGTGGGTAGGTGAGCGGAAAGCGAAGCAGATGCTGAAATTATGTTTTGGAGTCGCAGCCATTGTCATTGAGAGGAGGAAGGCGGGTTTTCGTAGGTGGAACGAGAGGAAGAGAGTACCAGGGAAATAAAGCAGCATGAGCAAGGGCACGGCAATCCCGACGGCCTGCCTTACTTGGCAACAGTTGAACCAGCTGTGGTTTATTTTAGGGACAGCGAAGTGCTCAGATCTAAGGCAAGCATCTGGATGAAGATTTGCACACACGGATACCCATGTCATTCCCAACCAGATCAGAATACGGAACTTCTCCAGTGCCCGCGCCCACACAGACCCTTCTCCCAGGTGACCCGTCTTACGGTATCAACCACCACAGATGAGCCTGTCGTTGCCCTTACGAGGAGGGAGGCATTCGGTGTCTCGCTTCTCATACTCAGTATTACGTCTGTGTCTGCGTCTGCCAACAGGAAGACCTCTCCTCCTCATTGCTGTGTATACTTCCCGCACACGAATATGCCACAGGTTGTTGGTGTCTATTCTTTTTTTTTTTTTTTTTTTAAGAGAAAGAGAGTGGGGTGGGGGAAGGGCAGAGCAGGAGGGAGAGAATCTTAAGCAGACTCCACACCCAGTGTGCAGCCCGACGTGGGGGCTCGATCTCATGACCCTGAGACTGTGACCTGAGCCGAAATCAAGAGTGGGATGCTTAACTGAAGGAGTCACTGAGGTGCCCCCCCTGCTTTTTTTAAAGCAGGCTCCACACCCAGTACGGAGCCCAATGTGGGGCTTGAACTCACGATCTTGGCATGAACTGAGCTGAGATCAAGTGTCAGACGCCCAACCAACGGAGCCACCCAGGCGCCCCATCTCTGTGTCTAGCCCATGTCCATGAACATTTGGCTCGTTTCCAGTTTTTGTCTGTTATCAATAACGCAGCCGTAAACTTCTTGTATAGGAGGACTCGTTTCTCTTCAGCAGATACCGTGTGGCCAGAGTTCAGCGCAGCTGTTCTCCACCAGGGCTGACCTTGCCCCTCAGGTGACGTTTGGCCATGTCGGGTGACAGTTTTGGTCATCTCAACTGCGGGGGAGCGGTGGTGTGTTACTGGCATCTACTGGGCAGAGACAAGGGCCGCGGAACATCCCACAGTGCATGGCCACCAACGAGAACTGTTCAGCTTGAAATGTCCACAGACGCCGAAGAACTAGGCTGAGGTCCGATTTTGGAGTCCTGGTATACCATACTCAGGTTTCTGTCCAGCCCGTCCCGGGGACCCCCAGATGGCTCTGGATGGTGAGGTTCCCCTCAGTGAGGGCGATTTCAGGACAGACACCACCTGGCTCACACCGTTAGTTGGCGTCAGCCTGGGGGACGGTCCCTGCCATCCTGCCGCTGACCACCCGCTGCAGGGCGCGCTGCACATCCCGATTCTGCAGCGTGTAGATGGTGGGGTAGAGCAGCGGTGTGAGGCTGATGTAGATGAGCGAGACCAGCTTGTCCTCCTCGAGGGAGCGGCCACTCAGGGGCCTGGCGTACATGGCCGTGGCGCAGCCGTAGTGAAGCACGGCCACCGTGAGGTGCGACGCCATGGTGTTGAAGGCCTTGCGGCGGCCTGCACACCCCCCAGCGCCCAGGATGACCACCAGCACCCTGGTGTAGGACAGCAGGATCAGGGCCAGGGGCAGCACCAGCAGCAACAGGCAAGCTGCCAGCAGGACCCGCTCCTGCAGCTGGTGGTTCCCGCAGGCCAGCACCAACACCGCCGGGAGGTCACAGAAGACGTGGTTGATGGAGCCCCCCTGGCAGAAGGGCAGCTGGAAAATGGCCGTGGTGAGCCCCAAGGCCAGGATAGAGCCCCCAGCACAGCAGGAGGCGAGAAGGCACCAGCAGAGCCCCGTGGTCATGAGCTGGGGGTAGTGGAGGGGGCGGCAGATGGCCAGGTAGCGGTCCAGGGCCATAGCGGCCAGCAGCAGGCACTCGGAGCCTCCCAGCGCCACGAAGAGGCCCATCTGGGCAGCGCAGGTGGATCGGGCCACCGCCTGGCCCCCCGGCGGCAGCAGGAAGCCGGCGAGCATGCGCGGGGTCAGCACCAGCGTGTAGGCCACCTCCACAGTGGACAGTGCCCCCAGAAAGAAGTACATGGGAGTGTGCAGGGCGGGGTCCACGACAGCCAGGCCCAGGATGAGCAGGTTTCCAGCCAGCGTGGCCAGATAGAGTGGCAGGAGGAAGGCGAAAAGCAGCTGCTGCAGCCCCTGGGGCCACCCGGAGAACCCCAGGATCACGAACTCCTGCGGGGTGGTCCAGTTGGACTCGGGCCAGGGGCTCATGTCAGGACCTGTGGGAGGACAGGCGCACTGGCCAGAGAGGAAGGTCGCGGTGACACATCCCTCCCAGAAAACACACGGATGGTCCCCACACCCCTTCCACCGGAGACACCAGGCTTTCTCCCCAAGCCAGCGCTCTCTGCCCCTCGTTGCCCCCAGCCCAGTGTCCCCCAGGAATTCAGATGTCTAGAGCCACCCCCTGCTCTCCCTCTGGCCTCCATGCCCCATGCTCTTCCAGGCACCCAGATGTCTCTGCACACCTGTCCACGCAGCCCCCGGGTTTGGCCAGCATTCTGAGCCCACAGCCCCTGCACCCGAGGGGCCAGCCTTCAGGGAGGAAGGTGGGGATGGACACCTGAGTGGACAGTGGCCTGAGGGGTCAGATTTCTGAAGGGATAGGCTCTTGCCCGAGCGGCTGGTTCTGGGGTATGGAGATGGTCGCTCCTGGGACAAAGCCCCGGGTGAGGGGCTGGAGCAGCACCGGAGTCTCCTGTCCGCAGAGGCCCGTCCTATCCCCTGCACTCACGCATCCTGGGGCTCTCTGCGGATAGACCACACGCCCTCCTGTCCTCACCTGCCCTGGCTGTTGTCTTATTTATGTTTTCCCGCTCCCATCAGCTGGACTCAGGACACCCCCATGGTCATCCTGGGCCTGCCCATTCTCTCTGGCTCTGTCCCGGGGAAGACGCGCACCTGCCCCGTGTTATGGTGGACACGCCCGAGGCCCAAGCTGCGACGTTCAGCCCCAGCCCCCCACAGACCCACTCCCTTCTCGGAGCTGAAGACCCTCAGCACTGCCACCCACACGCCCCGCCCACACTTCCAATGCAACCTGTCCCGAACTACGGCGTCATTTCTCGAGGAAACTTCCTCGACCTTCTGTGAATGGAGCTAGCCCCAGGCCCATTTCCAGAGTCAGAAGTCACTGTGGAGGAGCCCCCCTCCTGCACCCCACAGGACGACTGGGCAGGTGCACCGCCCACCTCCGGGAGTGCTTCCCTGTTCTCTCACCTCTCCAGTTTCCTCCCCCCGCCACCCCCCACCAGCAATCACAGCGGACACCAGTCGCGCTCCTGCCTCCAGCACCATTCACCTGAATGACCCTCCAAACGTCAGCTGACAATTCTTGGCTCAACTCTCCCTTCTTTGCCCTGGGGTTATGTCCCCAGTCCCCTTCAGTGTGACTTCCGGCTTTGTCTCCTGCATGCTGGCACCACGGGCTCCAGGTGGAGGGCGTGACTCCCCTGTCCTGAGCAGACCTGTCCCTGCACACGGGGGAGGGGGCTTCCTGGGACGCCCTGCAGTCCCCACATTCCCTACAGGGAAGAGCTGGGCTGACGTCACATGCTACGTGTGGGTGACGACCCCTGCCTCCCAGGTGTCATCCTCCCATCCCACCGTTGTCATGACAATGCCACTAAACTCAGGCTCTGGGAACGGGAGGTTTGAGTCATGTCTGTTGTTTGCTGAATTATTGTAAGCGAGGGGATTAATCCCCATTTCTCCCAAAGGTATGCCTCCTGTCTGTGTCCCTGTATGTCCCTGAGTTTCTGGTCCTGGAGAGGCCTCACCCCTTGGCGACAGACAGCTGTCCCCACCTTCTGTTGGTTCCTCCCCGAAAGTGCTCCTCAGCACGTGTCAGTCTCATCCCGAGATGGGATCCATGCTCTCGGTCATCTTCAGGGCCAGTGCCCCCCCAGACTACCAGAGTCCTGCTGGGCTGGCCGCCCCGCCGTCAGAGGTCCCGCCGTCCCCTTCATTCACTCTACTAAGAGGCATATTCTCCTCGTCGTTCTCTTCACATACCCCAGGCCTTAAAACTGCACCGCTCAGGGGCGCCTGGGTGGCTCAGATGGTTAAGCGTCTGCCTTCGGCTCAGGTCATGATCCCGGGGTCCTGGGATCGAGTCCCGCATCGGGCTCCCTGCTAGGCGGGGAGCCTGCTTCTCCCTCTGCCTCTGCCTCTCTCTCTCTCTCTGACTCTCATGAATAAATTAAAAAAAAAAAAACATTAAAAAAAAACAAAACAAAACAAAAAAAACTGCACCGCTCAGGAGCCTCAGTCAAGCTCACCTCCCCAGGAGCCTCAGCTGCCCACGCCGAACGGCTGCCTGCCGGGCTCCGCGCGTAGGCACGCGTGGACGGCCCTGAGGCTGGTGCGGATGCAGCTTGTGCAGCTCCCCCCCCAGCTGCTCCCTCCTCTTCAACTGGTGCTCCCTCTCCGCACAGGAGGCTGCTGGTGCCTCGAGGCCATTTCTACAGAGCCCACGCCGCTGGCCACCGCCCGTGAACCGCGAACCCCGTCCCCCACCATCTGCTGTGTGACGGCGAGCGGGCCACCACGTATCAGTCTGGTTCCTCCCCCGCGAGGGGACTTGGACCAGACGACCTTTAGAGTTGCTTCAGGTTCTGATACCGTACAGTTCTACCGAAAGTTGTGTGTGTGTGGTTATGCTCGCATGCCCAAGGTAAGCCGTTTTTTAAAGACATCTTGATGTTCCAAGAGCCTATGAGGGACTTGGACGGGCATCGGGTGACTCTGGAACACTGGATCAGTAAGGGAGGCGTTAACCTAGGCCTAACGGTTGGCATCCACTTACGGATCTTTGGAGAGCCTCAGACCAGCGTAGCTATCAAAACAGCTCTTTCCAGCCTTGCCACTGTGTGCGTGTGCGTGTGTCCATTTGCAGTGTGCAGGGCACGGTGGGGGGCCCCGGGAGTGCCCCGGGATGTAATGTCATAGTTCTCTCCCCAGCAGAAGCCCATCCTTTGTGTCTCTTGGAGCCAGAACGGCCCAGTGGCACAAACGGGGCCTTGGGGTTCACGTACACCTGTTCTGTCTCAGCTGTTTCACCGACCAGCAGAGACAGCTCCGAGTTCGAATCTCCTGAGGCACCAGCAGCCGCCTCGGTCGTGATGACGGGCCGGCAGCAAGTCCGGAAAGAGCCTGGCACAGCCCTGCCTACGTGCAGGAACCGTATGGAACGGATCGCCAACGTATCAGCACATGCTCCGTCCTGTCCTGTGCTTCCTGCTCCCCGCGTGTGGGTGACATTCCGCCCTGGCTGAAGATCTCTGGAGACATCAGACAGCGAGTGGCAGAGAGGAGAGGGACGGGCGGGGCCCGGGGAGGCGGAGGCAGGGGGCTGACCAGTGTCACCTGGCCTCTCTGCCCTGAGGCCAAGACCCTGAAGCCTGCAAGTGCCTGGCCTCGCTTCCTCTTCTCCAAAGCCTCCCCGCAGCTCTTCCGCCAAGGCCTCCTGGAAAGTTGCCCCAGGGACACAGATATCGCCTCCAACTTCCCTTGGTTGGCAACAGCCCCGTATTCCCTCCAAACGCCGAGGGGTGCGGGGGGGGGGGGGGGGGGAGGGGAGCCGAACCACCGCAACGACTCCCCTGTGACAGTCACTGCCACGCGCCCAGCCCTGATGGCGAGCTCTAAACGTGCCCCATGCGCGGCATTATTGGATCTTTGTGAGTCCTCTGTGAGGCAGGCACGTCACCGTTCCCGTTAATTTACAGATGCGGGAGCTGAGACTTGGGGGAGTCACAGAGCATCTCCCCTAAGCTAGAGGTCCCCAGGTCAGTCTGATTTCAAAGTCCGTGCTCTTCTGTCTGCCTTGTCTGTGGGTCCTTCCCCACCCAGGCGAGGGGGAAACGGAAAGGGGGCTGGAGGAGAGAGAAGGAAGCAGATTGAGGTGCAGAAACAGAATGAGGCACACGACGAGGGACAGGCAGAGGGAACTGCTGAGGGCAGAGCGGGAGGGAAGACACGCAGCCTTTGGCAGAGCATCCCGCCCCAGGGGGTTCATCAGGCTCTGGGCTAACAGAGACCCAGAGAGAGACAGAGAGGGAGAAAGAGAAAGAGAAAGACAGGAAGGAAGAGAGGGACAGAGACAGAGAAACAGAGACGGAGAGACAGACAAGAGACAGAGAGATAGCGGAGGACCGTCTCCTATGTCCCTCAGGCTTCTGGACCTGAGACTCCCCTCCTTGTGGGATTTCCTCTCTCCTGAAAACATGGGTTTAAAGCTGGTGAATTCCTGGGGCGCCTGGGTGGCTCAGTTGGTGAAGCATCTGCCTTCGGCTTGGGCCATGATCCCAGGGTCCTGGGATCGAGCCCTGCTTCGGGCTCCCTGCTCAGCGGGAAGCCTGCTTCTCCCTCTCGCGCTCCCCCTGCTTGTGTTCCCTCTCTCGCTCTCTCTCTCTGTCAAATAAATAAAATCTTAAAAAAATAAATAAATAAAGCTGGTGAATTCCAGCAGGGGCTTTGCACTAAGTCCTTGGCACCCACACCTGACCTTCCGTGGCATCCTTGGAGAAAAAAGACCAAAATCTGAAAACTCATTCATTCAAGCCAGACTTGGGGCTACCAGACCCTAAATGGCAGCCTGAATTAAATCCTCAGCATCTTGGCTGGCCGGGTGCCTTGCTCACCCTGCTATCCCGGACGGGGGAATATGCGTCCCCCAGTGATGCCTGCGAGGGGAGAGATCCAGTCTGGGCTGAGTGGGTGACCTGAATCCTGGGTGGAAGGGCAAGTTCCGGCCATCGTGACACAGACCCTGTGGGCCTTCTCAGTCCCCCCATCTCCTGGCCATGCCTTCCGCACAAGCCACGCAGCAGTCCGCACCACACGTCCACCGGTCTCCCACCTCTCCCTGACAGCGCACACCTTCTCCACATCAGAGCGTCCTTCCCCACCTGGAAAGCTACTCACTCTTAGCCCAGATCAAATAGCAGTTCCTCTGTGGATACAAATCATAAAGTAGCAGCGGACTATAGGAGGACTTGGTAGAAAATGGGGGGCAGCCTGGCTGCACCACATCGTTCCCCCTCTTCTCCCGTGATCTCCGCCCCTGTTCCCAGGGACGCTCACCATAAGCAAAGAGTGACTTAATAGGTTTCCCAGGGCCCACTTAAGGGTCTGGCTTCATCTAAAGCCCCAGGGTCTTGTTAAGTGATCTTGGCCCAGAGCTGCGGAGCTTGAGGAGCACGGCGGTCTCAGAAGGCTGGGGGCTGAGGGACGAGCGGGGAGGACAACTTGGGAAATCTGAACTGGGGTGTCCTGGGAGAGTTGGAAACTTCTGGGCCAAGGGGACGGAGGCCACCACCTTCCTGCAGTGATGGAGGGACCGGCAGGAGCCGGAGGTAAACTGGGATGGGGAACATGCCTGCTCACTCCACATTTCCCCAAAGTTTGAACTAAGGGGTGGTCAGCAGCCTGGATCTCAGAATGGGGTGATTGGTGGAGGGGATGGGGGTAGGCACCTTCTCCCCCCCCACCACCATCACTAGAAAATACCCCAAAGTGCTGAGCAACAAAATGCAACAACACAGACTTCTCGAGTTCTCACTGCCCAATTGCAGAGACGACCACAGCACTTCGAGACAGACGATTCCGTATCCTGCTGTTCCCATTTAACATTGAATGACACCTGTTTTCCATTTGCTACATAGTCTTCTTAACTATTTTAGGCATTAATTTTGTTTACATTTTAAAATATGAAATATCGGGGCGCCTGGGTGGCTCAGTCGTTGAGCGTCTGCCTTCGGCTCAGGTCATGGTCCCAGGGTCCTGGGATCAAGCCCCGCATCGGGCTCCCTGCTCCGCGGGAAGCCTGCTTCTCCCTCTCCCATTCCCCCTGCTTGTGTTCCCTCTCTTGCTGTGTCTCTCTCTGTCAAATAAATAAATAAAATCTTAAAAAAAAAATATCTGGTTCAAAATTCAAAGGGTGTAAAAGAATAGTCTGACCCAAGAACCCTGCCTCTAAACCCACCCAGAGGCAACAGCCTTTAGCGGATCCATTTCTCCTTACAGAGATATTCTAAGTATACACGGGATAGCATCACATGTGTGTGTTATTTGCTACTTAAAAAAAAGATTTATTTATTTATTTTAGAGAGAGAGCTCGAGTGGGGCAGGATGGGAGGACAGAGGGAGAGGGAGAGAGAGAATCTTCAAGCAGACTCTCTGCGGAGCGCGAAATCCGACACAGGGCTCAATTCCAGGACACTGAGATCATGACCCAAGCCAAAACCTAGAGTCGGACACTTAACTGACTGAGCCACCCAGGTGCTGCTAGACGCCATCACTTACTGGACAAGTCCCTGTTGAAGGGCATTTAGATGGGTTCTGATCTTTGGCCATTACAACCAATACTGAAATAAATATCCTTCCTTACCTACATGGTATTTGGCATGTGTGTAATTAGGGTCAATGGGTTTGTGCATTTTATTTTCTTTTTTTTAAGATTTTTTATTTATTTATTTGAGAGAGAGGGAGGGAGCACGAGCCAGGGGAGATGCAGAGGGAGAGGGAGAAGCAGGTTCCCAGCTCAGCAGGGAGCCCAATGTGGGGCTCCATCCCAGAACCCTGGGATCATGACCTGAGCCAAAGGCAGATGCTTAACTGAGTCACCCAGGCACCCCGGGATTGTGCATTTTAAATTGTCTTAGTTATTTTGTTACTTATTCACATGTTACTTTGCATCTTTATTCTAGCACTCAGTGCTCCCGTCTGGAATAAATTAAAACACCTGCTCGTCCTCCACATCTTCACCAACACAGTGCTGTCAGATTGTCCTCGATTTGGTAGAAATGCAGTGTCTCAGCATAATTTTAACTTGTACTTCTCTGTGAGTAAAGTTGACCTTCTTTTCCTATTTTAAAAGACATTTCTATTTTTTGCACTGTTTGTTCATATTCTTTTTCTTCCCCATTTTTTCTATTTGCCTGTGGCTCTTAGCTTCTATTGATTATAAGCCATTTTTAATATACATATTAAAGGAATTCAACTGCCTGTAGTGGGAATTGTAACTCTTTTTCCTGGCTCACTATGTGTCTTCTGATGTTGTTTATGGCGAGTTTTGCCACGGAGAATTGTTTTATTTCAGTGTAGTCAGATTCATCAATATTTTCTTTTGTAGCTTCTGGGTTGCACATCATGCTTGAAACACTCTTAAAATAAAAATTATTTCTCCACATTTTCTCCTCAAACATTTGTGGTTTGATTCTTTTTTAACAATTAAGTACTTGGGGCGCCTGGGTGGCTCAGTTGGTTAAGCGACTGCCTTCGGCTCAGGTCATGATCCTGGAGTCCCGGGATCGAGTCCCGCATCGGGCTTCCTGCTCGGCAGGGAGTCTGCTTCTTCCTCTGACCCTCCTCCCTCTCATGCTCTCTGTCTCTCATTCTCTCTCTCTCTCAAATAAATAAATAAAATCTTTAAAAAAAAAACACAATTAAGTGCTTAATTGATATGCAATTTACCCCGTAAGATGTGGGGTAGGAATCCAATGTTATTTTTACCAGATGTTAGTCATCATTTAAAAAATAAGCATTATAATTGATATACGACAGACTTACAGAAAACTACACAGAATAATGGTACAATTGAATTTTCACAAAGTGAAGAGACAGAACATTGCCAGAATTCCAGAGACCCTCCTCATTCCCTGCCCCACTGTTGTCTTCCCTCTTCCCTAAGGGAAAATAATACATTTTTTTAGCACCTTATATAGTTTTCCTTGTTTTCAAACCCTAAAATACATATTCTTCTGTGTCTGGTGTCAAAGAAAAATGTAAAGACACATAGTTAACCATCAGCATGCTGTTTACTGGTGTATAGTAGATATCAAAACCATGGACTGAGTCCTAAATAAGCAAAAAAAAGGGGGGGTGGGGTGGGGGATTTAAATTTTAAAAAGAGGGAAAGGAATTAACACTGCAGATAGTCTGGGAACAGTGAATCTTGTTTGAACATTTTGAGGGGGGCACTGATTAGCTATGAACCAGCAAGGGGGTCAGAATAATCTGTCTTTACCCAGGCTGATGAATGGTATCAGAGAAAATGATTTCACTTGTAGATTCACCAGGAAACCCTGAGAGATTAACTATGGAGAATAACAAACTATCTTTCTGTAACATGTGATCTGTGATTTAAAAAAATTATCTGGAGGGGCGCCTGGATGGCTCAGTTGTCAAGTGTCTGCCTTTGGCTTGGGTCATGATCCCAGGGTCCTGGGATTGAGCCCCGCATCGGGCTCCCTGCTCAGCGAGAAGCCTGCTTCTCCCTCTCCCACTCCCCCTGCTTGTGTTCCCTCTCTAGCTGTGTCTCGCTCTGTCAAATAAATAAATAAAATCTTTAAAAAATTTTAAAAAATAAAAAATAAAAAAATTATCTGGAATGCATATAAGCAAGAAAACATGACCCATAGTGAAGTGAAAAATCAATCATAACCAATCCAGAGATGACAGAGTTAGTAGACAAGGACGCTGGGAGGGTTATCACAACTGTATTCCATATGTTCTGGAAGCGAGAAGAAATATTGGTCATGCCAAGGAGAGATGGGGAGTATTTTAAAGGGGGGACAGTCAAACTTCTAGAGAAGAGAACAGCTGGGTCCAAATGAAACATGCACCATGTGGAGACAATGCAGGAGAAATTGGTGAACTTGAAGACATCGCAATGGAAACAATCCAAAATTAAATACAGATAGGAAAAAAAAAAAAGAATCAGCAAGTTGTGGGACAAAGTCAAGCAATGTAATAAATGTGTAATTGGAATGTGAAAAGGAGAAAAGTAGAGGAGGATGGAGAAAAATATTTGAAGAAATAATGATCCCCGAAATCCCAAATGAAAACCAAATCCATATATCCAAGAAGCTCTGCAAACTCTGAGCACAAGAAACATGAAGAAAACAATGAAACAGCTTAAAATCAGGGGCAAAAAGAAAACATAAAAAAATCTAAATAAAAAAGACACATTTTATACAGAGGAATAGATGTAGGAGTGATTGCCAACTTCTTGCTTCAGCAAGCCTGAAGACGGTGGAGGAACAGCTTTAAAGGACTAAAAAGGAAAAAAAGTCTGTACCCAGTGAAAGTATCTTTCAAAAAAGGAGACATTTAAACATTTCTGAATGTACAAAAGCTGAAAGAATTCATCAAGCAGCGAATCTTCCACGATGCGTGGCCATTGATGTTGGCGAAAATATCTGTAGAACAGAAGGAGACCTCGTTTCACGAATGCACAAAGCTTGTGAAAATAGAAGGTATTTAGAGTCTGTGGTTATTAACTGCCTTCTTTATTAGCAGGTACTTTTTGAAAGCTATTTCAACCTGTCATGTGTTATTGATCAGTAGCGTCAACTGTGAGCCTCATTTGCTCTTTTGAACTTGATCTTTGAAAATATTCTCACCTGTAGTTGTTTGATATCCGTCGAGGCTAATTCTTCAGTCACTTCAAGCTTGGCATTGGCGTCTCAAAAAATGAACAACCTGCGAGGTATCAGTAACAACTGTCAACTCACTGAGAGACAAGGTAAACCACTCAAAGTCACTTGCCTTGTTTTGAAATTGACTACTGATGTTGCTCTCAATGTCCTTGACTCTTCTTCTCACCAAAAGGCCAAACATCTCAGAATATGTTTATCTTCTCTTACACATTTTTTTTTCCAGCTGTCTCTGTCACGATTTAATTAACCCATTAGGGAGGTGGCTTTTCTTGCTTGGCTAATAAATGGGCCACTCAGAAAAACTCAGTTTCATTTCAGCCTCATTAAAAAAAAAAAAAGATTTATTTATTTGAGAGAGAGAGAGATCAGGAGGAGGGACAGAGGGAGAGGGAGAGAGAGAATCCTGAAGCAGACTCCCCACTGAGCTCGGAGCCCGACATGGGGCTCGATCCCAGGACTCTGAGATCATGACCTGAGTGGAAATCAAGAGTTGGATGCTTATCTGACTGAGACACCCAGGCGCCCCAAACCTCATTATTATTTTTGTGAAGAAATTCTGATGCGATAAGATCATCTCTTTCAAGCTTTCTAATGTCTCTGATTGTTGCTCTCCTGTGAGCTGGGAAGAGGATGACGAGTGTCTAGCCTGGTAAGGTCAATGTCTACTGCACTCTCGAGCAAAGCTGTGTTTTGCTATGGCCAACACAATGCTTTGCCATCTAAGTCGGTAACAAAATAATCTTCACTCCACCAGGTCTTAAAAGTACAGTGTTTGAAGTCACTTTTCCTCTTTTACAAAATGGATATACACCGTGTCTGTTGCAACTGATCTTTGTTGCACCTGCTTGAGTCCGCCATTGTACTCCCGATGCAGCCACACGGGAGTGAGCGATCCTGGTTACGTTCCAGTAACACTTTATTTACGGACACTGAAATTTGAACTTGGCAGAATTTTCATGTGCCACGAAATATTATTTTTCCTTTGATTTTTCTCAACCATTTAAAAACACAAAGGCATTCTTAAGTCAGAGGTGGTACAAAACCATGTGGTGGGCTGCATTTGTTGAATGGGCCATGGGTTTGCCAACTGCTGGGTTAAAGAGAAAATTACAGTGCCAAGTTCCTCTGTTAGAAAAAAGATCTGAAATCAAACTCAGCTTCCACCTTAAGAAACTGGAAAAGGAATAGTGAATTAAATACAAAGTAAGCACAAGAAAGGAATAAAATAAAGATCAGAGCAAAAATCCCCAACATGGGAAAATTAAAACAGAGATGAATAAAATTACAATTTTATTTTTTGAGAAGAGCAAGAAGATTGATAAATCTCCAGAAAGACTGATCAGGAAAAAAAAGAAGAAACAAATTACCAAAATCAGGTAAAATGTGGAGAAACAGAGCCACATGCTCATCTCAATAGATGCAGGAAAAGCATTTGACTAAAACCTGCATTTATCTCTGATAAAAATTCTCAGCAAACCAGAGGAAGAGAGAAAGGAACCTCCTCTATTTAATGAATGATAAACACGCTCAAGTGAACTTGTGTCTTTTGAGTAATTTGTCCAGTGTATGTGAATTGCTGGATCTATTTGCATAAAATTGGTCACATATTTAAGTATCCATAGGATCTGTGGACAGGGATCAATTGTGCTTCTCTCTTTTTTCCTAACTAATCTGGCTATTTTTATTGATCTTCTCAAAGGATCAAGTGTTAATTTCATCAACTTTCTCCACTATTTTTTTTCTCTGTTATATTTTCTATTTGATTGATTTCTCCTCAGGTAGTATTTCATTTCTTCTTCCTTTTGGTGAATCTGGACTGCTTTTTCTAGTATGATAAGGAGGAAGTTGCCATCATTAGCTTTCGACCTTTGTTCTTTCCCAACGTAGACATTTATTGCTAATCCCCTTTAAACACTGTTTTAACCATGTCCCACAAAATTTTATACATTGTTTTTTAATTTTTTTTTTCATTTGATTCAAAATACTTACTTCCTTTTTGATTTCTTCCTTGACCAGTTTTTCTCCAGATATCTCGGGGCTCTGTTGTTAGGTGTATATATGTGCATAATTGTAGCATTCCTGATGGATCAATCCTTTTATCATTATTAAATATTCTTCTTTATCTCTAGTAACAATTTTTTGTCACAAAGCCTATTTTGTCTGCTATCGGTCTAGTCACTCCACTTAATTTTTATTATTGTTTGCACGGTACATCTTTTCTCATCCTTTCAAGCAATCTTGTCTTTCAATCTAAAGTGATAATCTTGGGGCACCAAGGTGGCTCAGTTGGTTAAGGGTCTGCCTACATATTTTGGGGGCTTACCTTCTTTTTTAAAAGATTTTATTTATTTATTTTGAGAGAGAGAGGGAGAGAGAGAGAGAGCACAAGCAGGGGGGAGGGGCAGAGGGAGAGGAAGAAGCAGACTCCCCGCTGAGCAGGGAGCCTGATGTGGGGCTGGATCCCAGGACCCTGGGATCATGACCTGAGCCAAAGGCAGACACTTAACGGACTGAGCCACCCAGGTGCCCCAAGATAAATGTACTCTTAATTCCCTTTATCTATTTCACCCACCCTCCTACCCACTTCCCCTCTGGCAACAACCAGTTTGTTTTCTGTATTAGAGTCTGGTTTTATTTGTCTTTTTTCTTTGCTTGTTCATTTGTTTTGTTTCTTAAATTCCACATATGAGTGAAATCATATGGTATTTGTCTTCCTCTGACTTATTTCACTTAGCATTATACCCTCTAGGTCCATTCATGTTGCCAGATTCAAGATCAACGAAGATTTCATCTTCTTTATTCATTCATCTGTAGATGGACACTTGGGTGTCTGTATCTTGGTTACTGTAAATAATGCTGCAATAAACAGAAGTGTGCATATATCTTTTCGAATTAGTGTTTTCATATTCTTTGGGTAAATACTTAGTAGTGGAATTACTGGATCATATGATATTTGTTTTTAAGTTTCTGAGGAATCTTCATACTCTTTTCCACAGTGCCTGCACCAATTTGCATTCCCACCAATAGTACATGAGGGTTCCTTTTCCTCTACATCCTCACCAATACTTGTTATTCCTTGTCTTCTGATTTAACCTCTTATTTTTTCTTTTAGATTTTATTTATTTGTCAGAGAGAGAGAGCACAAGCAGCAGGAGCAGAGGGAGAGGGAGAAGCAGACTCCCCGCCGAGCAGGGAGCCCGACACGGGGCTCGATCCCAGGACCCTGGGATCATGACCTAAGCCGAGGCAGATGCTTAACTGACTGAGTCACCCAGGCATCCCCTGATTTAACATGTTAATTTAAAACAATCTAGCTTGGATTAATACCAACCTAACTTTAATAGGATACAAAACACTCCTCCAATATACCTGTATTTTCTCTCCCCACATTTGTATGTGCTATCTTCACACAAAATATATCTTATAAACCCATCAACACAGATTTTATAATTTACTTGAACATATTTATAATAGCTTATTTGAAATCTTTGTCTGAAGTCCAACATCTGGGATTTCTCAGGGCCAGTATTTATTGACTGCTCTTTTATTTTATGTGTATAGGCCACACTTGTCTGTTTCTTTGTATGTATCTCTCTTTTTTACATAAAACTGGCTACGGCGCCTGGGTGGCTCAGTTGGTTAAGCGACTGCCTTCAGCTCAGGTCATGATCCTGGAGTCCCTGGATCGAGTCCCGCATCGGGCTCCCTGCTCGGCGGGGAGTCTGCTTCTCCCTCTGGCCCTCCCCCCTCTCATGTGCTCTCTCTCATTCTCTCTCTCTCAAATAAATAAATAAAATCTTAAAAAAAAACAAAACAAAAACCTGGCTATTTTAAATAACAGTGTGGCGATGGGATTCCCTTCCCCCTCCTCAGAGTTTTTGCTCTTTGTTGTTGTGCTGTTTATTTGGTGATTTTCTTTGACTAATTCTGTAAAGTCTGTATTCTTTGTTGTGTGAAGCCTTTGTTTGCTCAGTTATCCTAGTTTTCAGGCAATGGTTGGACAGAGCTTTCCAGACATGCCTTAAACCTGTAAGTCTCCCAGGCTTTGTCAAGGGGCCCCTTGCGTGTTGGGGCCACCCTCACTGCCCCAGCAATCAACAACTCTGCCCTAGCCTTTATTTCCTGCTTGCTCAGTCTCAAGGCCAAGCAGATGTGAGACTAACCTGTCCATGGTACTTCCTGGGCATGTGCATGGCCTCCTAGGCAAGGGGCAGTAAGTCAGAGCTTCTCTTCCCTCAAATTTTCCTTTTTTTTTTAAAAGATTTTCTTTATTTATTTGACAGAGAGAGACACAGCGAGAGAGGGAACACAAGCAGGGGGAGTGGGAGAGGGAGAAGCAGGCTTCCCGCAGAGCAGGGAGCCCGATGCGGGGCTCGATCCCAGGACCCTGGGATCATGACCTGAGCCGAAGGCAGACTCTTAACAACTGAGCCACCCAGGCGCCCCTCCCCAAATTTTCCTTTTTAAGTTCTTGGCCAGCCTCTTGTTTGCCTCAACTGGTAATATCACCCCAGATAGCTACAATGTGATTAAAAGGCCACTAATTGGTTTTGACAAATGCTCCGGGGATAGGTCTTTACTCCCACAGTGAGCTCGTAATCAGGGAAAATAAAGACAGTTCCTACAGATGAGGCTTTCCTGGGGAGCTGCCATACAGGCTAAGTTTTGACAGTGCCCTGGGGATGGAGCTTCTGGGGAGCTTCAACCCATTTAGTCCCTTCAATGGCTGCTAGGTTGATGCTTTTCACCACTGCTGTGTTTCAGGGGCTGCCAGTTTTCAAGGCGACCCCAGAGCTGGGGAGAGGGGGATGGAAATAGGGCAAATTTAAATACTCCAAAGTTCACTGTTCTTATATTCACCCATTTTTCTTGAATAAAGTCTCCCCAAATTGTTGTGAGTCTTTGGTCAATTTCCAGAGTTCTGGAAAAGTTGATTATGACCATTGTTTTCATCAATGTTTTGTTGCTTTTACGGAACAGAAGATTTTCAGAGGTCCTTATTCTTCCATTATGGAAGTGCCTATCCCCTCAGGTTTACTCTTGATTCAATAAATGGAAAAAAAAAATTGAAGTGCAATATTTTGCTTTTGCAAAAATATTGGCCAAAAAATGTTTAAAGTTTCTGAATCCAGAGCTGACAAAGATGAGAGGAAACAGGCTTTCTCACACACAGTTGGTGGGAGAGTGTAACTTTCTGGAAAGGAAATTCGGCACTTGTCCCTATAAATTGGAATTTCAAAAAATTTCATGTTTTCCTGGTGGAACCCCTCGTATTGGAGAGATTCCATCGGATTAGAGAGGAAGCACCACCCTCCCAGGCGAGGGCAGGAGGGCATTTGCTGAAAGGATGAGGGTGGGGAGCTCCCCCAAAACAGAGGTACATCGTGCCAAGCAGAGCTGACCACACGAAGCCCCAATACGTGCAGGAACAGGGGCGAGAGGGAGAGAGGAAGTAGGACCAAGCCTTCATTCCCAGTGTGGTAGGGAGAAACTAGGAGATGTTTTTGACTGGACAAGGTGTGTGAACAGATGGTTTGCAGCGTGATCTTTGTGTGCCTTCGAGAGCCAGACCACAGAGGAGATGTAAAAAACATTAGCCGGGGGGCGCCTGGGTGGCTCAGTTGGTTAAGCGACTGCCTTCGGCTCAGGTCATGATCCTGGAGTCCCTGGATCGAGTCCCGCATCGGGCTCCCTGCTCGGCGGGGAGTCTGCTTCTCCCTCTGACCCTCCTCCCTCTCATGCTCTCTGTCTCTCATTCTCTCTGTCTCACATAAATAAATAAAATCTTAAAAAAAAAAAAAAAAAAAAAAACATTAGCCGGTAGTTTGGTCCTGTGATCAACAGATGCCAAGCCATAGATGACAAAGAGTTGTTTCGAACACCTTTTCACAGGCCCAAGCTCCACACTCCTGATCAAAAGTGGCAGCCTAAGAGGATAGAGTCCCCTTTTGTGGGAGGTGCTACTGCTGTTCTCATTTTACAGCTGGGGAAATGGAGACCTCTGCTTCCCCTTCCTCTTGAAAGCATGCACACACACGCAAGCGCACACAGCTCTTGGCCAGAAACTCGTGGCTGAGCTCTTCTACCTAATTAAGTCACCATTCCCAAACTTGTCTTAGGACGGTGATTCATTCTAATACCTTAGGATCTTTGCACTTGTGTTTTTGAGAGATACTGAACTGAAATTGTTCCTTTCTCAAAATTTACTTTTCAGGTTTTGCAACAAGGCTATTCTGGTGTCCTAACACACGTTTAAGCGACTGCCTTCGGCTCAGGTCATGATCCCGGAGTCCTGGGATCGAGTTCCACATCAGGCTCCCAGCTCAGTGGGGAGCCTACTTCTCCCTCTGACCCTCTCCCCTCTCATGCTGTTTCTCTCTCTCTCTCTCAAATAAATAAATAAAATCTTTAAAAAAAAAAGTTGGGAAAAAGAAAAAGATTGCCATTAATATTTTTCTAAAGTGTTAAGAAGGATTTGCTACTGAGGTGAGCAGAGTCTGTAGACTTTTTGATGGGAAGATTTTAAATTGTAGATTCCATTTCTTGTGTCAGTTTCAGTAAGTTGTGTTTTCTAAAAAGTTGTCGGTTTTATCCAGACTTTCAAATTTACTGCATAGAATGTTCATAATATCTTCTATGGGCTCAGTGATGATGTCTCACACTTTTCCATCCTAGTGGATGAGGGGAGGAGAACAGAGATGGCATTCCAGGCAGTGGAAGAGTATGAGCAAAGCCCTAGCTCACAGACTGAACCAGCAGCTGGATGCACCTGTCTGGAGATTTGAGGCACAGGCCCCAAGGATATAGAGGGTCCCAATATCAGGTCCTGCTGACACTGGATAGGAATTTGTTAGCAGAAGCAGCTGCCATTTGATTGGATGGTTCCATCGGCCGGGGGTCCCAGAGACAAGCCTAAGAGCAACCTGAGTCACGCACTGTGGCTTGAAAACAGGGCACAGCAACCATCCTGCAGGCTCCCCCTGCACCAGTAGGGTGCCATTTCTTGCTGGCTGATATCTCCATCAGGTGTGCTCACTTGGGTCCCTGGTGTAGTTGCTCTTCCACCGGCTCTGCACCCTGAGCCCTGCCTCAGCCCAGTTTTTTGTTTCAGTTTTTTTTTTTTTTTTTTTTTTAAGTAGGCTCCATGTCCAGTGTGGAGCCCAATGTGGGGCTTGAATTCACGACCCTGAGATCAAGACCTGAGCTGAGATGGAGAGTCAGATGCTTAACCGAATGAGCCACCCAGGCGCCCTTGAGCCCAGTTTATAATTGCCATCTGGCCCACCCACCCGGCCTTAGACCAGGCCCACTGTATCAGCACGGTCCTGACCTTTCTGGCCTTAAGCTCGGCCCCCTGCCCCCTTTCTTGGTGCCCCCACATCCACCTGACTCGGATCAAGCAGGGACCTATCCAGACAACGGCCAGGACCCTCACAGGCTGTAGTACAGCTGGCCGTGCCCATGTTGCCATAGGGCCCAGACACACCCACAGCCACCAGAACACAGAACCAAAGAGGAATATGTCATCACTTTAAGCTCAAAACTTAACTGAACAAATAGTGCTTCTTCACCTCTGAACAGAGGTAGAGGTCCCCCACTATGAATGACCCATTTCTTTTCACCAACCCATCAACGTGTGTTGTTACCTTCAATTTCAGCTTTAGGACAATAGGACTCCAGTATTTTTCAACAGTCCAATGTGATCACCCCTTTAGGCTACATTGAAGTGGGATTTTGGGGCTGGAGTGTCAGGGAGGGGGTCCCTCCAGACAGCACACAGGGGACTCAACTGTGTCTATTCTTGTTGACAAAGTATTTTTGAGAACTAAATTCGAGCCACACTCTCTGGTAAGCATCATGCATCATCTTGCTGCTACAGGAGCTTGTAAATTAAGTAGAAGAAAGTATTTTTAGTTGGCCAAGCATTGGGGACCGGCCCTGAAAGGAAACGGCACAGCTGACTGTAAGAAAGGACTTTATTTCTAAATGGAGCTGGGGATGGGGTCTGGTAAGGTACATGTCTGTCCCCTGCCAGTGCTCTGGTGCCCACCCCCAGCCCTGACAGCTGCTGCTGAGCCTCAAGTGGGTTGTGGGGGTGGGCTGTTTGAACTGAGAGGGGCCCCAGGTCTCCCTTCAGGGCAGGCCCCCTTTAAGAAGCCCGGGGCAGACGGCCTGTAGCCGTGGAGGCTGCTCACAGAGCCACAGGCCGGCCTCTGGGGCTTTGGGGCTCATAACCCTGGAGGACAGCCAGAGTGAGGAACTTGATTTGTGATCGCCCACGGCCCTCTTTCTCTTCCAGCTTGAGTACCTGGTGAAGGAGAACAGGTTGGACTCCAGGAGGGGCTCTCTGGTGCTAGCTGGAAAGGGGGCTGCTCCCCAGCCAGGATCCCTGCTCCTCTGTGTGGTGGCAGTTCCTGGGGAGGCACTTAAGTCCATGGGGCAGAGAGGAAGCTGTCCGTGTCCCATAGCAAGTCCGCTCCAGCCTAAGCCCCTTGTCCCTCCACCCCCTTCCCTGTCCACCCTTTGACCGGGAGGGTCAAACCAGTCCACCCCCATCCCCATTTTGTTCCCTGTGGTTTTTTTTTTTAATCTCGGTCCCTTGTCTATTCCGTCCCACGTTCTCCTTATTCCAGACCTTCGTCTGTCGTGTTGTATCTGTTTCCCTCAGGCTCCCCCCCTTTATCTCTGTCTCTCCCTTTCTCTGTGTCCCTCTGACTTCTCTTGCTGTCTGCTCCGCCCCTCTTCTGTCTTCTTCCTCGCCCCAAACCCCAACGAGAGACGGTTGGAACCTTGGAGAAGGCTCTGCAGGCTGTCCTGGCTTCTGGCATCCGGGATGGGAACGGCAGTGGCGCTGGGAACGGGGACGACGGGGAGCAGCAGCAGCAGCAGGACCAACGGGCGCCACATGGCCGGGCACCTAGAGCCGGCGCAGGGCGGCGAGGACCGGGTGGTCAGAGGCCCTGCCCCCTGTCCAGGCTCCGCCTCCCACTCCGCCAACCCCCTCCCCGCCCCCTTCTGTCCCCTCCCCCTTCGGGGTGCTAGGCCCACTGCCCCCGAAGCCCGGCCCTCAAGCCCAAGCCTCAGTCACTGCTCACCTGCCCGCAGGCCTGCCTGTCTTCTCACTGCCCTCGTGTCCGCCCCCAGCCCGGTCACTGGCCTTCCGCTCCTCTGGCGCTATTAGAGCCACACGGTTTTCGCCCGAGCTGTTCCTGGAGCTTCGGACGCCTTCTGCAGCCGGAGCCACGCCCACTCCTGGCCACGCCCCCAGGGCATCACCACGCCCCACTCATTGTTACACCCAACCCTCACATAAAGATCACGCCCCCAGGACAGCCCCACCCCCCATTGTTACGCACCACCCGACCGTCCTACTATGGCCACTCCCCTGGTATAACCACGCCCACATCCCTTAGCCACACCCCTAGCGTCAAGACAAGCCTCCGCCCCCTGACCACGCCTCGACCACATCAGGCCACGCCCCACGCCAGAGCCACGTCTCTACTTGAAGAGCAAGGCCCTTGAGACCCCTGGTGTTTGGGGGCTCTGCTCTGTTCCACTTTTTTTTTTTTTTTTAAAGATTTTATTTATTTATTTGAGAGAGAATGAGAGCACGAGAGGGAAGAGGGTCAGAGGAAGAAGCAGACTCCCTGCCGAGCAGGAAGCCCGATGCGGGACTCGATGCGGGACTCGATCCAGGGACTCGATCCAGGGACTCCAGGATCACGACCTGAGCCGAAGGCAGTCGCCCAACCAACTGAGCCACCCAGGCGCCCCTGCTCTGTTCTACTCTTGAAGACCGCCCAGCGACTTGGGGTGCCCTTTCCCGCACTGTGGTCCAGAAGGTCTGTCCAAGCAGGCACGCTGGGCACCCAGGGAGATCACTGTCCTGTGCCCACTGTCCCAAAGCCGTGACCTTATTTTGTCCAAGTTTGCAGTTTAGTCAGAAGCGTTAATCTGGTTCCTGTTACTTCACAATGGCCAACAATGGAAGATGAGAAATTATTCTTTTGAGTGAGTGACTACAGAAACTTGCAAAATTTTATCTTGAGTATCCTTACATTTCACTTTGACGAGGTATGGCTATTTCCATATCTTTCCTTTTGGAGCACCAGATGGTCTTTTGAGGTCATTTTGGTTTTTTCCAAATATATGAAATTAAGTATCCCCCCCAAGTAGTTCCTCCTCTTCACTGCTGCAGTCTCCCCCACTTCGGAGATTCCTGTTATCTTGTGGAAACCTCACTTCTACCCCTTTCCCCGCACATTTTCTTTATTCTCGCTGAGGCCTTCTGCAAACACTCTTTGCCACACAGTTATCTCCCAGCTCATCAGCCACCGGCTCATCTGAACTCTTGAATCTTTATTGTTCATACTCAACACTTCACCGTTTTACTTATTCCTACCTGACGTTAGCAATACACTGTTTCTTTGAGGACGTTCATTTAGCGGAGGCGGTTCAGCCTGTTCCTTTTTAGTGGCTAAGTCTCAGATTTTCCCGAGCTCCTTTTCTCCCAGGAGTTCCTGGAACCTTGCCCGCAGGAAAAGCCACTCACACTCCTGTTTCCCAGTGAGGGTTTCTGGAGAACCTGTGTGCCCCAAAGCTGACAAAGCTGTTGTACATTTCCTGTTTGTCCACCCACCAGACCACCATGCTGCAAAAGGATTCCCCCTTCCTTGGTTTTAACCACTAAAATATGCCCATTTTCTTCTGTTGCTGCAAAAGCTTAGGTTTGGGGAGTATGGCAGGGGGAGGGCGGAACACCCGCCTGTGTGTTCCATCTACTCCCCAGTCCTGCCAGGCTTGAGGGTTGTCTGGTGGTCCTGAGCTACGCACTTGCTTTCCTGTTCCACTGTCGTCAGGTCAGCTGACTGTGTGGAGAAACGATGAGGGTTTGGGAGCTGTGCTTGGCAGATGCCATATTTGCACCTGTTTCTTCACCATCCCCAGAGGCCACATGTTCCTCCATAGAGAGACCACGGTCCTGTCTTCCCTTGAAGGATTTCTGGACATTATTTTCACTCCATACTCTGCTCACAAGTCAACAATTCAACCAGTTCCCCAATTTGACAGGCACTACAGCAATCTGATTTCCTAAATGTGAAAGGGAACTTTGTCATGATTACCACGGTGGCAAGTCGGGGGGTGGGGAGGTTATATATTTGCTGTTTTTCTTTGTGGCCTTTAATTTGGGGAATACTGTAACCCCATGGTGAAAGAGGCAGGCTCTGGCTGGGATGGAAGGGGAGCTTGACCACATGCCTCGCGGTTAAGCCCAGTGGACTGAGGGAACAAACAGGCAGCTGGGGTGGGGGAGCAAAGCATCAAGCCCCAGCTCCTGGCTTACTGCTCCTTCAGCCAGGTGTTAATCTGTATACACTTCAAGCTTTGCCTAGTATGAGGAAGGGAATCAAGTCAAGTGCACACAGTCCACTCCATCCCATGGCCTAACTCCTTCTTGCTGGGCCGCTGAGCTCAGCCGGCCCTCTTCCCTCCCCACCCGCCAAGCACTCTTACTTTTTACGACACAGAGCTTTCACATTCACACATCTGTGCTCACAACCGAGTAGAAACCTTCTAAGTACAACTTCCCATCAAATCAAAGTCACCGTTATATGGATTCACCTCCCAGCAAGGTCATCTCGAGAACGGTAATGTAGAAGATGCACCCCCAATTCAGAATGTGAAAAATCATTTGAGAAAATATGAAATATTTACACACGTTAGTTCTTTATTGGAAGAGGTGGTTCAGATCCATTTATATATGCAAAAGGGTAGGATGACAAAATACGTAATGGCCCTGTCACCTTTTCAAATATTTTACTTAAAATATACTTTTTATTAAGCTTTAAGGTCACAGTGTAGGAAATCTCTGTAGTTGCCATTAAAACTACTCTAAAGAATATTTCCTGCACAAAACGATGCAGGATTTTAAAACAATATACATGCAGAAAAAGACACATATCTTAAGTGCACAGAACACTCAGATATTCAGCACCCAGATTTAGAAACAGTATTACCAGCACCAGATAAATACCTTTTTCAGCCTTGCCCCAAGGCTAGCCACTAGACTGCTATCTAAATGCATAGACAAGTTTTTACCTTCTTTTGCTTTACACAGATGGTCATGCAGGGTGTGTGCCTGTGTCTGGCTTCCAGCATTCAGCTCTGTGAAACCGAGCTCCTATTGCAAATACTTACGGCTCACTCGTTCTCAACACTCTACAGTCTTCTGCAGTGAAACATACCACTTAGGTTCATTCATTCTACCGTATGCATGCCTTCAGAGAATTCTGGTTTTAGCAGTTTTATGCCATGAATATTCTAGCATGTCCTTTGGTTGACATAAACGCACCTATCTGCTACGTTTGGGTTAAAAGGGTATACGCATGTTCAAAGAGCCAGCTTTCCAAAATGGTCATAATAGTTGGCAATACCTCGAGCAGGGTAGGCTTCCTGCTGTTTACCTCCTTGCCAAAACTTGGTTCTTTTTTATGCTTTTCATTTTAACCATCTCAGTGAGTGGGTGGTGTTTTAATTTTGCATTTCCCTGATTACTAATAAAAATAACATACCTTTTTGTGTTTACTGGCCATCTGGATATTCTAAGTGGATGTCCCAGTCTCTTGCCCATTTTCTATTTTTTTCTTATTGATTTGTAAGCATTCTTTTTCAATTTTAGATTCAGGGCTGAAAGGGCCAAATCCAGACTGTTGCCTGTGTTTGTGAATAAAGTTTTATTGAGACACAGACATGTTCAGAGACTGTCTAGCCCACAAAGCCCCAAGTATTTACTAACTGGCCCCTTCCAAAAACCATCACCACTCCCTCCTCTACACTCAAGTCTGCTGTCATATATGTAAGTTGTGTATTTTCTCCCCGTTTCTTGCCTATTTGCTTTCTTAATGGGATCCTTTTGATAAACATAAGTTTCAAAAAGTTAATATATCCAAATTAACTGGCTTTATAGTTTAGTGATTTGGGGGTCTTAAGAAAAATTTTCTTACTATAAGGTTACATACAGTCTGCTAAATTTTTCTCAAAGCTTTATTATTTTCCATTTCATATTTAGATCTGTAATCCATCTCAACCCACTTCTCTATTTCCTATTAAATTTACTGACATTTATTAGAAAGAATATCCTCTTCCCCATTACACTGCATTATCATCTTCATCAAAAACCAAGTGACTATTATATATGGGTGTTTCTGGAATCTTTATTCTGTCTGAATGGTCAATTTGTTTCTCTCTGCACCAATACCACACAATTATAATAATTTCTATGGCTTTATGACAGGTCTTCCTTGGTACCTGGTAATATAAATTCTTTCACTCTATTCCGGAAGATAGCCTTGACTATTATTGGTCTTCTGAATTTTCATTTGAATTTTAGAGTTAGCTTAATTTCAATTAAATAACTTACTAGGACTTTTAAGATTGCATTGAATATATGAAATTATTTGGGGGAAATTGAGATCTTTTTAAAACTCTCCTGGAATCCATGAACTAGATATGGCCCTCTCAAGTTTTGTAGGTTTTTTTCTAGATACAGTTCTTGAAAATAGGTGTTAGGTAATTTTCCCTCCAGGCACTTGAGGATTTTTGATGCTATTTTAAGTGGTATTGCTTTTAAGTTTTTCATTTTTTATGTTCACTGCTGGGTATATTAAAAAACTGTTTTTGCACAATGAGCTTATATGCAGGGACCTTGCTAAACTTGGTCATTAATTTCAATTATCTGTGCATTCTTCAGAACTTTCAATGTACAAAACCATGTCAATTGCAAATAAGTTTTACTTCTAATCCTTATGCTCTTTGTTTTTCTTCCCTTATTCTCCTGGCTATGTCCTCTTGCAGAATACTGAATACAATTAGTGACAGCATATAGCCTTTTTTTTTTTTTCCTTTTTTGCATCCTGGAGAAAACTTTCAGTATTTCAGTATTAGGTAGGCTGGCGGTTGTAGTTTTAGATACTTTTCATGCAAGTAGGAAAGTTCCTTTCAAATCCATAGCTTATGAAGAACATTAATGGATGCTGACTTTACACGTGACTTTTCTGCATCCTAGATTGTTTCCATGATGTAGTCCAGTGATTAATTTTTGATTATTAAATGACCCTTACATTCCTTGGCCCAATGAACTGGGTCGTGTGACAGGTTACTGGCAATCAGAATGGAATTACCATGATTGGTTTAGACGAATCGGGATTCACCCTCTGTGTCATGTGAGGAAATGGTGAACAAACTCTTCCAGCAAGGAATAAGGGGAAAAAGGACACTGAGTTAATCAACTAAAACTGCCAGAAACTTGTATTTGTTCCACAATACTGGGAATGAGGAGCAGTGCACAAAATAATGTGACATAGCATTCACATCAAATAAAAGGAGATGAAGTTTCTGAATTACATATTGGCACACCGCGCACTCAAACCTATGGATTAGACAAGCAGAGTGGCACGAGAGCTGTGTGTCGTTTACAGATAAACTGTGTGGATGCCCTTTTACTGACAGAGACTTAACTCCAAATCATCTATGCATAGTTTATGAAAATAGTGTCTTAAAATCTTTTTTGTTCAAATGTAGTTGAAAACTCTACAAAAACCACCAGCTTAGCCTTTATTGATGGGGCATTCACCAAAAACCCATTTGTCAATGCCTCCCAACAAATAGAAAAGTACGTATTTAACTATCTGGTACCTAGCAAACGTCTCACCAACAACAAATATCCTGTGTTAGTACATTCTGCCACCTTAATACTCAGAATACTGCCTTTTCCCAAATAATTCAAATCCAAATTTGCATAGAATTACTATTAGACTGCATTTTAAAAACATGATAGAAACTGCCATATATGTTTAATGTTTCTGTCCTCATTATAGACTCCTGATTCCAAAACTTCATTTTATACAATGGTTTATTCAGAGCTGATAGCTTCTGATGGCTTTCCTATAAACATTGGAATTTACATCAGAAATATGGCTTTTAGTATAACAATTTCCAAGACAATATGTTTTCCCACATTCATCACTCTGACAGATCTCGTCTTGGTATGATTCCCTGATATGTAAATACAATTTGAATTCCAAAATAAATATTAAATATTCATCAAGTTTCGCTCCTGTATAAATTATCTCGTGCCCAATGGGTTGCAGGATCTCGCTGAAGGCTTTGCTGCTTCTTGCATTCCTAGGGATCCTTCTCTGTGAGAAATCAGGTAGAGATGAATCTAATGCCTAAATGGTTTTCCCCATTCAGAAACACGAGCTCTCAGTGACGTCTGTCTCCCTATTGGATTTCGTCATACTCAGAGCGTTTTGACTTCACAGGAGAGTCTCCACGTCCAGTACACTCACATTCCCTCTCCTGTGAATTCTCTGATGGCTATTGAAGGCTGACCTGTGGTGGAATTTTTTCCCACACTCGTTACATTCGTAGGGCTTCTCTCCTGAATGAGTCCTATAGTGTACTGTGAGGTATGACTTCTGAGAAAAGACTTTCCCACACTCGTTACATTCGTAGGGCTTCTCTCCGGAATGGCTTCTATAGTGCACAGTGAGGTTTGACATCCGAGAGAAGACTTTCCCACATTTACTACATTCATAGGGCTTCTCTCCCGAATGGATCCGGTGGTGGATGGTGAGATAGGACTTCTGAGAGAAGAACTTCCCGCATTCGTAACACTCGTAGGGCTTCTCTCCTGTATGCACTCTTTGATGTCTAAAGAGGGATGAGTTATGGGAGAAGGTTTTCCCACATTCACTACATCCATAGGGTTTCTCTTCAGAGTGACTTCTGTAATGTAGAGTGTAGTATGACAACTCGGAGAACAATTTTCCACAGATGTTACATTCATAGGATTTCTCCCCTTTTGAAAGCGGCTGGTGCCCACTGAAGGCTGAACTGTCAAGGAAGATTTTCCCACATTCATTACATTCATAGGGTTTGTCTCCTAAAGGAGCTGTAGGATGGTCAGTGAGATATGAGAACTGAGAGAGCTTTCCACATTCACTACATTCGTGGGGCTTCTCATCTGTGTGTACTTTCCGATGTCTAATGAAGGCTGAATTTAAATTGAAGGTTTTCCCACACTCATTACATTCATAGGGTTTCTCTTCTAAGTGACTTCTATAATGTATAGTGAGGTATGACACCCGAGAGAAGAACTTCCCACACTCACTGCACTGATAGGGTTTCTCTCCCGTGTGGGTCCTCTGATGTGTAATAAGGGTAGATTTTCGGTAGTAGGATTTCCCACATTCATTACATTTGTAAAGTTTCTCTCCTGTATGCGTTCTCTGGTGGTCACTGAGGGCAGACTTGCGGGAGAAGGATTTCCCACATTCGTTACAGGGATAGGGTCTCTCTCCTGAATGATTCCTCTGGTGTAGGGTGAGATGGGTCTTTTGGCAGAAGGTTTTGCCACACTCATTACATTCATAGGGCTTCTCACCTGAATGAGTTCTCAGGTGTTGGGTGAGATGTAACTTCTGACAGAAAGTTTTCCCACACTCAGTACATTTATAGGGCTTCTCCTCTAAGTGTGATCTCCGATGGACGGTGAGGGTCCCCTTTTGGCTGAAGGATTTCCCACATACATTACATTCATAAGGTTTCTCTCCCGTGTGGGCCCTCTGATGTATGATTAACTTTGACTTTTTACAGAAGGATTTTCCACATTCGCTGCATTCAAAGGGCTTCAATTCCATCTGTGACCTCTGGTATACGTTAAAATTTGACATCTGGATGAAGTCTGACCCAGAGTCATTCCACTCGTAGGGCTTTTCCCCCATATAAGCTCTCTTATGAGCAAGGAAAACAGCTTCATTGTCTAAGGCTTCCATGCATTCATTATATTCAAAGGGTTTCTCCAAAATATTAATCTTCTGAAGAATACTCTCTTCATTTTGAGAATAGCCTTCCCCATTTTGATTACATTCATAGGGTTTCCCTCTGTGGTACATCTTCTCGCATTCACTACACTCATCAGGTTTCCTTCTTGCATAGCTTCCATCACTAATAATTAATTCTGAAGTAGACTCTAAATTCTTTCCACATGAGACACAAGTATGAGATGTTATGTTTGAAGGAACAAGGCTTGTTTCCACATTACATGTTTTATCAAATGCATTCTCTCTCTCTTCAATCGGGGTTTTGCTGTTGGTAGAAATAGCTTGCCTTGAATGTTCATCTTCTTTTCCTGGGATTCTCTCTATCCAGTCATCAACTTTCCAGACTATTTCTAAAAAGGAATAAAATTAAACAAACCTTGTGAATCTGAACACACCAGGTATCAAACGGGAGTGGTACTCAGGTGCCCTACGGAGGAAGTGACTCTGGCTTTATAGCCAGTCTCCAAAAATAAACATCATCACAAGGGTCTAGTCTTCCTCTCCCCTTGATGGGTCACATAAGACACACACACACACATACACACACACACACGGGAGTGGGGTGGGGTAGGCACAGGGAAGGGATAAGAGTGGGATAGGACTCAGCACTAGAGAGAGAAGGGAGAGTAAATTCATACCAAATATAAGTACCTTTGTTACTTCCCAAATATGTTCAAAACTTTGGTAGAAAAGGTGAAATAAACCCAAGAAATGATGAGCAGAGGGCACCATCACTGAAAGAGCACTAGATTAAGGCAGAAACAGGAGGGCTCTTGAGCACATCGGTCCAGTGGGAGAACAAGAGCAATTGCTACATGAATATTCAAGGAAAACATTCAAGTATGGATTACGCTGGGAGTAAGAGGTCACAATTTATATTAAACTGTAAGATACTGCTTCACACAAAGATTACCATGATGACATCCTCACTAGCCCAGACCCTTCCAAAACCTTTGCCTTTCTATTCTGCACATAAATCCAAATAAGCATTCTAAAAATTCCAATCTCCTCATCTTTAGAAACAGTCCTACCACCAGGGCTCCAACTCCCCAGCCCTGGTTCACATTCACCTGGAGGGAGGAGAGTTCTAGGCACATAAATATCCAAAAGGAATGTAAGATGGGACCAGATGGCAAGAGACCGAGCCACGAACATCGGCTCTCTGAAGTGTCCCGACAGTCTTACTTAACTGTAACTGCACTTTGCACAACAGAGCATGGCGACTCAAAGTGCAGAGATGAGGCTACCTCGATTCAAAGCCACTTCTACACTACTGGCCGAGCCTTGAGCAAGTTACTTAACTGTGATGCAGCTTCGCATGGCTGAAATGTGCCCAAATCACTGGGAAGGGACCAACTTGGTGCATGTGAATCGCTCAGAACAGTATATGAAACGAAACACATGTCCATCGATTTTCTTTCAATTTACTGACTTAAATTTCATAAAACCAGTCATGTCCCTGACATAACACTAACCAAGTCCTGAAAACAAGCAAGTTATAGTACAGGTTTCGTTTAGTTTTAGTATAAAACCTTAAACGTCAGATTTCTAAAGCTGCCCCTGTACTATTAACTTTTTATTTCCATGCCTCTTACAGAGTTTTGGAGCCTCTGAGCTCTTGCTGGCTGCCCTCATCCACAATCAGTGCGACACCAACAGTTCTGTGCTCAGAAATCTACACCATCCCTGGGCCTCCAAGCCCCGAATACCAACAGAAAAAACAAAACAAAACAAAAAAAGAGAAGTTATCATTCACCAGTAAGATTTTTCATTACTTGGATTCACAAATGTATTCAAACTAGCATTTCACTAATCTTCCAAAAATACCTTCTGCTCCAGGAAGCCAGGCCATGCCCGCTTCCTCCCAATCACCAGCCTATGCTCACGCTCTCGTGCACCAAGGTGGCTTCCAGCGGTGGCTACACTCCACACCTATCCATACTTCAGGGGAAGCTTTAAATGTTTCTTCCCAGCTATTTAAAGCTCTTCTTCCTTTAATTTTTAAAACAGGTTTAACACAAAGTTATAAATAACATGTACTTGAAAGTCACTACTCTGTGTGAAAGCTCAACCTGAACTAGCCCATGCAACTATGTTTTCCTTTCCTAACTTTTAAACTGTGTGCCTGCGGATAGTATGGCAACGTTTCCTAGTTTTCCTGAAATCTCTCTGTGATTGGAAACTAAAGTAGTTCCTAATCTGATCAAATGGGGTGCTTTCAGGTCCCACCCTAACCCTGTTTTATCGAATCATAGTTGAGGATAAATTATGTCTCAACGGATATAGATAAAAAAGGTCTTTCTTCCCTAGGTCCTCAATCCATGAAAAACCTACAGAATGCCTTCTATATGTTACATACCAAAGCAGGATCCTTCCTCTTGGAGGATTGTAACTCAGGTAGAGAAAGAGAATCAAGTACCAAATATATAAACATATCTAACTTTCATGGTAACTGCGGAATGGGTATCAAGAGAAGGGAGAAACAAGTGTGGTGAAGAAGTAATTAAGGAAAGCTCAAATAAGAGGTGAACTTTTAAGGATAAAGTTCTAGAGGTTCTGTTGCACAACAATGTGAATATAGTTAGTACCACTGAACTGTATGCTTAAAAATGTTAAAATGGCAAATTTTGTTATGCGTTTGTGGTTTTTTGAGCCTTGGCATTTCTTCCGGGGTAGATTTTTTAAAAAATTACTTTTTTTTTTTCTTTTTAAGATTTTATTTATTTATTTGACAGAGAGAGAATGAGAGAGAGAGCACATGAGAGGGGGAGGGTCAGAGGGAGCAGCAGACTCCCCGCCGAGCAGGGAGCCCGATGCGGGACTCGATCCAGGGACTCCAGGATCATGACCTGAGCCAAAGGCAGTCACCTAACCAATTGAGCCACCCAGGCGCCCATTTTTTACTTATTTTCAAAATTCAAATATAGTTATTAATGTGCTGTGTTATATTAGTTTCAGGTATATATTGTAATCTCTTTATAACTACAATTTAAAAAGGAAGGAAGGAAAATGTATAACTTGGGTAAAAGAGGCACATACGAAGAAGGGCTAGGATAGTCTGGACATCTAGACCAAATGGAATTTAACAAGAGTCTGGGGAAACAGGCCATGAATTTTGATGGGCAACATCACACCATAGTGAGAGGAACCCGAGGAGAGGAGAATGTAAAATGTATTTCAGAAGAAATAGTTATGGGCTCATCTTGTCAGCCTAGTGTTAAATCAACTGGATGTTTCAGATGAACAGACTCTGCAACTTCCAAATAGGATTCACTGTAATCCAGGTATAAGAAAGTATCCTTTACGCTGAGGTCAGAAGAAACTAAGAATATACAGGAAAATTTTAAAGCATTTCACAACATAAACAGGAACCAAGGGAGAGAAGACCAGTATGATGTAATAAATAAAGGAAGTGGGGAGGATGCACAGGATGGTTTGGAGAAGTTTGCAGCTGACTGTCAGCCACTCTGAGGAAGAAGGGATTGGGGTACCTCTCCAGCATGGGCATCCGTCAGGTAAAACAGTCCACAGGTTACAGGCATTAAATATCAATTGGAACAAGCAGCATAAATACAAAGAAAAAGGCCTCACAGTTGAGATAAGATGAACCTTTTTAAAGGATATGAAGAAAATTAAAGAATGGAAAAAAGGCTCTTTCCTCCCTGGCTGCTCGAAGCTCAGCCGCCATCATGAAGGACATGGTAACTATCCAGACCAGGAAGTTCACAAGCAAGTAACTACTTCAGTGGAAACAAATGGTCATTGATGTTCCTCACCCCAGGAAGGCCGCAGTAATGGGGGAACAACTAGCACAATGTACAAGACCACACCAGGTGTCATCTTCGTATTTGGATTCAGAACCCATTTTGGTGGTGGCAAGACAACTGGCTTTGGCATGATTTAGGATTCCTTGCATAATGCAAAGAAAAATAAACCCAAATACAGACTTGTAAGACATGGCCTGTACGAGAAGAAAAAGACCTCCAGGAAAGAGTGAGAGGAATGTCAAGAGCAGAATGAAGAAAGTCAGGGGGGACGCCAAGAGCCATGGCTGGTGCTGGCCAACAGTGAGCCAGAGATTGGACAACAGGAGTAAAGATTCTGCAGCGACTTTATCTGTGGTGATTGTGCAGATTTTCCATGAGGATTAATAAAATAAGAACTTAAAAAAAAAAAGATTCTATTTATTTTTGTAAGAGAACATGAACGCCTAAGCGAGGGGAAGGGATGGAGGGAGCAGCAGACTCCCCACTGAGCAGGGAACCCTGGGATCATGACCCGAGCCAAAGGCAGATGCATAACTGACTGAGCCACCCAGGCGCCCAAACTAAGAACTTTTAAAAAAAAGAATGGCAAACAGGTCCTGGGAGGCCAACTTCACTTATGAGTAAACGCTTCCTGCACATCTACGGTGGCTGCAGATGTGGGCAGACAGAGAAGGAGCGCTGGGAAAAGAGGAAGGCCCGACTCGTGCTGCACCAGCATACTGACACCGCTTAAAGCACGAAGTCGAAGAAAAATCAAGACGGCTGCATGAATGCTTCAGCGAAGCTCGATTTTACTTATTTTTATTTATTTATTTAAAAAATTTTATTTGACAGAGACAGAGAGAGAGAGCACAAGTAGGGGGAGCAGCAGAGGAGAAGGAGGCTCCCTGCCAAGCAGGGAGCCCGATGCAGGGCTCAATCCCAGGACTCTGGGATCATGACCTGAGCCCAAGGCAGCTGCTCAACCGACTGAGCCATCCAGGCACCCCGCGAAGCTCGATTTTATTTTATTTTAAATTTTTTTAAAAGATTTTATTTATTTGACAGAGAGACAGACAGTGAGAGAGAAACACAAGCAGGGTGAGTGGCAGGCAGAGGGAGAAGCAGGTTTCCCGCTGAGCAGGGAGCCCGATGCGGGACTCGATCCCAGGACCCTGGGATCATGACCTGAGCCGAAGGCAGACACTTAACGACTGAGCCACCCAGGCGCCCCGAAGCTCGATATTACAGTAACCTTTTTCCTCTCTTCTGCAAACCTGCCTGTGGTCTCAGGAACCTGGCACCACCCTGAAAGTAACTAACAAGGCTGGCAGCATATACACAATTCCTGTCAAATCGGCTAGATCCTCTCCCTTATATAAAGCCCCCTTCCTTGCAGTTTGTGAATGCCACAGCCCTCTGTAGCCTCCTTTGCCCAGCAAAGCAATGAAGCTCTTGTTGCTCTTTATCCCAAGCTGTCTTTCAGTTGTATTTGGGCTCCAAAGCACAGGGGTCAGTTTTCAACAACATCACGTGAGGACTGACTTAGGGCCTGTGCTCATCGGTGCCAAACGGAGCACTGGTGCACCTACATGAGGCAGTGGCTGGCCTCACCGGCTCAGGGAGGGAGCAGATTTTGGTGTCTGAGTGCACAAAGGAGGGAGTGAAACAGGCAGGAAACCAGCCCAAGGCACTTCATGGCAAGGAAGGAAGGAAAATGGAAGACAAAAAGAATGAACGGGAAAGTCTCAAGTTCATTTTTCTCTGAGACTTCTGAATGCCTGCAAAGAAAGGAATTCTGTGCTACTGGGGGTGAGTGAGTTACTGAGAACACACGAGGAGGAAGTGACTGGATCCTCAGCACTGGCTAGCGTGGAAAATGTCCACAAGTGTAAATCAAATGTAAAATCAGAAAAGCAGCCTGCACGCGGTGCTGGAGGGAGCAAGCTGCCTGCGGCCTGGGAGGTGTGGCCGGGGCGCTGGAGGCTGAGGGCCACCCTCAGTCCCTCAAAGCGGGGGCGACCATGTCCAAAACCCTACTGTGCTCCTAACTTACCGGGATGACTCTGACACGGCAGATCACCTTCGGCTGTCCATGGCTCCTCTCCCTGCTCCAACTTGAGGATCACTTTCGGTTTGGTGCTGTCATACCCTGTGAGTGAGAAACAGAGGCAGACTTGGACCGGCTGCTCGGCTCTCAGATCTCTGAGTCCAAGATGCTGCCTCAGAGGCTGCAGGATAAAACGTGGCCAGCTTTGCACCTTCGCGAAATCAAAGGTGTCGATGGAGATGCCAACATACGAATACCCAACCTGGTGCCCAAAGGGAGTTAAATGGTCCTATCACTTATTTCTTCAAACTTGAGGGAAAATCATTAAATTGGCAGTCCCTCCACCTCAACCCCGGCCCCCGGGGGTATGGACCCACACAGCAAGCTCTCCTCACCCACAGAGACGAGATGGCTGTAGTTCTCCAGCATCACATCCCGGTACGTGGTCTTCTCATCGGGCTCCAGCTGCTGCCACTCCTCCTGGGTGAAGTCCACGGCCACATCCCTGAATGACACTGGCCCCTGGAACGGCACCAGATCAGAACTGGTCACATGGAGGAGGCATGCGGGCATGGGAGCTTACCAAGCTCACTGATAAAGTTAACTGTGAACGCTGAAAACCTGACTGTGTGTTACAGATTATGGAACAAAATCGGAGTGGAAACACACTGCCTTTGGGTTCTTTCACATGCCCCCTAAAAAACCAAGCCCCGAAACCAGAAAACCAAGTGAGCTCCCGTTTTGCAACTGAACTGAGTTCTGGGGATGTAAGATGAGTAAGACACCACTCCTGCTCTCAGAAAGCTTCCAGCCTGGGAGGAAAACACCACGGAAATAAAGACACATTTTAACCCTCAGCCTCCCGCCCCACCTCGTCACGGGGGCGCATGCAGCACTCGGTCCCTGGTCTCCGTCTTCTGTTCAGCTGTTTCATCTGTAGCGACCTGCGTGACTAAGGGTTCAACTTCCTCCAAGTTTTGGGCCAAATACCACACCTCAAACACCTCACTCCTGCAGCAATAACTTGCACCAACGAACACCCAAGAGGTCAGAGTGCCGCACGGAGAGTGGTTTAACAAACTGAATTTTATGCTGCCAGGTTAGGTTTCACAGATGCAGCCAGGATGCCAGAGGAGTAAGGCGGAAAGAAGAGGCAGAGGCGTGAAGTACCAATGGGCAGAAACAGAGGCAGCATTGACACTGAAGAGGGGGGTGGGAAGAACAGGGCAGGGAGACCCCTGCACAGCTCTCTGATGGAAGGAGCGGATTCTAATTCAGGAGGGTAAACTCAATGGACACAGTTACTTTCCTGCCTCAAAAACAAAACAAAACCCCCTAAAAGTCCAATTCAAAGAAATAAAAGAACAGAGCCCTGGAACACAGAGGCTGTTCCCTGAGCAGGAATTTCTCTGAGGAGACTCCTGACACACAGAGTCGAGAAGAGGAGAACCGAAGCCGCAGACCGCACAGCTCCACACAGGGCGCACGCAGGGCCCCAGCAAGAGTGGACTGCGGACTGTGCCAGAGCCCTGGAGGATCCCCAGGCCCATCGAGAGGGCGCAGGGCCCCAGTCAGCAGTGGAGGTGAGGAGCAAGGAGCCACAGGAGCGCCTGAGCAGCCCAAGCGGATCCCGGTTTTCGGTCCACAGAGCAGTGGGATGAGCGGCGGACGGTAAGACCTCTCCGGTTGTGGGCCCCGTGGCCACACACGTGGCGGAGTACCACACGCTTCAGGCCTCCACAGGTGGGGGGGGGGTCACACATTCACTGCGACACAGACAGCTTCTGTCTGGGATAAATGTTAAATCGGAGGGAATACGGGTGCACTCCAAGAGGGTCTTGGGCAAACCAGGACACACGTCCACTCTATCCGTGCTGGACGTGGGTGATCTTCCTGAAGGCAGCTCTCAGAGAACCACACTGAGGGAAAGGCGACTCGGGAGACAATCTTGTCTGCCAACTCACAGCCAGTTCAAAATGGGAGTGGTGCCTACAGATTCCGTGTGTAAGAAGACACTATCCACAGGAGAAAAAGGCAGCCTACAGAACGGGAAGAACATCTGCCAACCATGTCTCTGGTAAAGAACTCATACCCAGAATACACAGCAAACTCCTAAAACCCAACAACAGAAACCAACATAATTCAAAATGGGAAAAGGACTGGAATGGACATTTCTCAAAGAAGACACATAAGCGTCCAAGGAGCACATGGGGAGATGCTCAACATCACTAATCACTACGGAAATGCAAATCAAAGCCACGATGAGTCACCACCTCCTGTCCCTTAGCATGGCTACTACCAAAAAGCCAGCAAATAACACATGTCGGAGAAATCAGAACCCTCGTGCGCTGTCGCTGGAATGCAAACTGGGGCAGCCACTGCAGGCATGAGAGTGCCTTAAAAATTAAAAATAAATTTGTTATTAATTTACCGTATGATCAAGCAATTCCACTTTTGGGTATATACTTAAAAGAACTGAAAGCAGGGTCTCAGAGAGGTATTTATACACCCATGCTCACTGCAGCATTATTCATAATAGTGAAAATGCAGAAGTAACCCAAGTGTCCATGGACACACGAAAAAACAAGCAAAACGCGGTCTATATTTACAATGGAGTAATATTCAGCCCTCAAAAGAAGGACATTCTGGCACCTGCTCCATCATGGATGAACTCTGAAGACACGATGCTCAGTGAAACACACCACCAACAAGACAAATGCTGGACGATTCCACTTAGGTGAGGTACTTGGAATAGTCACAATCAAAGCGACAGAAAGTGCAATGGTTGCCAGGGGAGGGGGGACGTGCGACGTTACTATTTACTGGGGACAGAGCTTCAGTTTTACAAGATGAGAAGTGTTCTCAAGATGGACGGTGGTGGTGGTTGCACAACAATGTGAATGTGCTTAATGCCAGTGACTTGTACGTTTTAAAATGGTTAAAACAGTGAATTTCATGCTATATGTACTTTATCACAATAAAAAAATGGAAGAAAAACTGAAGTGATGTCAACCTAAACACATTTCCCTACTCCACTAACTTCTAGGGCTCTGCAGTCATCCCCTCCATAAAAAAAAAGAGTGAAATGGCGTCATTAGTTGAGTATATCCACATTAGCTATTAGTGATTTTTCTTCCAAAAACTGAAATTAAAAAATCACGACTCATCAGCTGATTGAGGAAAACAGTGTAAATAAAAGATAAGCATCAAGATGAGCAGCTCAACAATGATTAAAATCAATTTCGTAAAGGACACTTACATTTTTTCTACTGATTTGTATTTTTCAATAAATTAAGGATACTGCTTCCATAAAATGAGAACATTCTCCCAAAAACAGCCAGCAGAGAATACTTAGAAATTAAAGACCAAATTGTTGAATTTTTTTAAAACCCCCAAGTAAGAGGCTTAAATAACAAAGGGGACACAGAATATACAATTTAGGAAATGTCTCAGATAACAAGAAATTGAAATGCTGAAATAAAGCTTGAGATACAGAAGCCAGGTCCGACAGACTCAACATTTTCAGAAAGAGAAAACAAGAAGGACGAACACAAAGAATCAAAGGCAGAATGGAAAATGATACCTGAGCTGAAGGATCGCGTAAGCCTTCATGTCACAAGGGGCCATCCAACTTGCAAACAAGAATTTTTGGGGGGAAATACAGATCTAGAGATTTCCTGATAAAATGCCTCAAACCGAAAAATTAAGGGGAAAAAAAAAAAAACTCCTAAAAGGTGGGGAAAAAACACACCAGTTACCCTGGAAACTGCCATTCTACTTCTCACCTGAGAAAAACCCTTGGACAACTGCCCACGGCTTGTGAAAGAAAAAGTATTTCGAACCCAGAAGTGTACACCAAGCCAAGCTAACATTTCAGCCTACAGACATTAGATTCTTTCAGGAAAGCAGGACAATTTATTATCCAAGGGATCACTTTCCTCAAAACCTTCAAGATATCCTCCACTGAAAGCGAGTGAGAGGGCCGCCACAGAGGAACACGGGGATACAGACGCCCCCCTGAAGAGCAGCAAGGGGGTCTCCAATGCCATTGCAAGCAGCGATGCTAGGGGCTGCCAATACTCAACTCCCGCTTCAGAAGAAAAGTGCGCGGCAAATGTGTCCCATGATCCTGCTGTTGACAAAAGATGTATCCACACAGGGTTTTCTACCCCCATGTAGGAGCCACAGCCGACATTCCCCAAGACTGCAGGAGTTGAGCTGACGGAGAATCCCGAGCAGGACATCGCAGGACAAGTGAGCTGATGAACTGCCACGGAGAGTGGAGAACCTCCTGGGTTCAGTTAGTCCACAAGGCAAGGAGTGGCGGGGTCAGAAGGCTGACCAAGCAATCGGTAAGACAGACAAAATCACACACCCATACCCCTTGTATCAACACAAACGCAAAATGAGATATTAGCAAACAGAATCCAACACCAGAACGAAAATATATAATATCTAAGTGGCACTTATCCCAAGAACACATGCTCATTTCATCTTTGGAAATCCATCAGCACGCTATTCTAGTATGGCCAAGAAAAGACTTTTATCCCACAAAGATGCTGAAAAAGCCTCTGACTATATTCAAAATACATACGTGATTTAAAAAAACCCTCAAGAAAATAGGAATGGACACTTCACTAGCACAGATGTGTGTATACACACACACGCTCACACCCTGATACACATAGTACGTGGGATACACACACAAGCACTCGTGTGCTTTTTAAGTTTATACAGACGGAGACGCATGTGCACAGGTTTTATACAGTCCTCTCAGTTCTAAAGTCAGGGTTTTACTTAATGGACAAACACCAGATGCGTTCCCAGTAAGATAAGGAACAAGGCAAAATGCTCATTATCTCCAGTTGGAGAAAACAGAAGGCATACTAATCAACAGAGAAAGAATAAAACTATTTCTATTTCCAAGTGATATACTACACCCAGAAAACTCAGAGAAACAACAACAAAACCAACTCAATAAAGGAATACTGTTAAATCAGCACATATAAAGCAGTAGCCCCCAGGGAGCCTGGCTGGCTCAGTTGGAGAGCGTGCGACTCTTAATCTTGGGGTTGTGACTTTGAGCTCCATGTTGGGTGGGGAGGGGAGGGTAGGGAGGGGAAGGGGAGAGGAAGGGAGGGGGAGGGGAAGGGGAAGGGAGGGGTAGGGGGAGGAGGGGAAGGGGGTGGGGAGGGGAGGGGACAGGAGGGAGGGGAGGGGTGGGGGAGGGGAGGGGAGGGGAGGGGAAGGGAGGGGAAGGGAGGGGAAGGGAGGGGAAGGGAGGGGAGGGAAGAAGGAAGGAAGGAAGGAAAGAAAGAAAGAAGGAAAGAAAAAGATCACTTAGAAAAAAACTAACAGCCCTTGTTACATTAACAGACTAAGAAGATTTAATTCAAGTATACACACACTTTATGGAGTAAAAGAAAAAATAAAATTGTTAATAAGAAACATACAAAATCTATACTAGGAAAACTTTAAAAACACTCCTGAAAGGCGCAGAAGCACACTTGAACAAATGAAATGATGCTCCTTTTCCCTGGATGGGTCAATTCAGTAACACAGAGATGTAAATCACTCTCCCCTCAATTACTTTACAGATATGTGATCCCAACAAAATTACCAAAAAAGCTTTTTTCCTGGAACTAGGTGAGCTGGCACTAAAGTTCATATGGGGGGGGGGGGGAATCAAGAACTAGGAAAATCTCCAAAAAAGCAGCTCTTTAAGGGGCCTAACCTCTACCAGATTTAGAACACACCCATTATGATTAAAAGGGTTTAGTGTTGGCACACGGATGGAGGTGGGTCAGTGGAATGGAGCAGTAAGTCTAGAAACAGACTTCTGTGATCACATGACAAACCATGAGGACCTGTGATATTACAAGACGGTGTAACAACGCACTGACTTTTTTTTAATTTTTTTATTTTTTTAAAGATTTTATTTATTTATTTGAGAGAGAGAGAGAGAGAGAGCATATGAGAGCGGGGAGGGTCAGAGGGAGAAGCAGACTCCCTGCTGAGCAGGGAGCCCGATGCGGGACTCAATCCTGGGACTCCAGGATCATGACCTGAGCCGAAGGCAGTCGCCCAACCAACTGAGCCAACCCACTGATTTTAATACACAGTGTTGGAGCAACTACAGTCCTTTGGGCAAAGACGAAACTGCATCCATACCTTATACCATAAAAGAAAAAAGTCCAACTGGATCGGTGATCTAAATATAAAATACTAAACCACACAGAAAAAAAAAATGGGTGAATTTCCCTATAACCCGGATGGGGGGAAAGGTTTCTGGGGACACCGAATAACAGAATATACAAAGCGGTGGTTTTCAAGACACGGATCTTGAAGCAATGAAGGACAGGAATTATAGACAGGAAATCAACATGGGGAGGCCTGTGGTTACTGCCCTGAGAGTTTCTGGCCCTGGAGCAGGGAGGGTTGACAAACTGGGGAAACATGCAGGAAAGGACAAGCCATATAGAAAATCAAGGATCTACTGAAATAGGCCTAGAATGGACCCAGATGTTACAAGTGGTATTGAACATTAAAATAACTTATTACCGTATTCCTTATGTTCAAAACATCTGAGTAGGAACAGGGAAGACGTAAAAAAAGACTCATATTGAACTTCTACAGATAAAGACTACAGTGTCTGAGATGGAAGTTACACCAGACTAGATTAACACAGCACTGAAAAAAAAGATCAGTGAAAACAAAGCATAGCAATAGAAGCTTATATAAAATGAAATGCACAGAGAAAAAGGAATTTAAAGAGAACGAGGTGTGTCAGTGAGTTGTGGGACAACTTCAAGCAGCCTAACACACAGGAATCGCTGAAGGATGGATGGAGGGAGGCGGGGGGAATATCTGAAAAAATGTGGTCAAAAATTTCTCAAAGTTGATGAAAATCATAAACACACAGATCCAAGAAGTTCAATGATCTGCAAGCATAGAGACATGAAGAAAACAATACCAAGACATAGCATAATCAAATCGCTCAAAACCAGGGATAAAGAGAAAAGTTTAAAAGCAGCTAGAAAAAAACCCAAAAAACAAAAACCACAGTACATACAGAGGAACGAAGGTAAGGATGACATCACATTTCTCCTGGAAACAATGGAAGTGAGAAGACAGTAGGGGAAGATGTCTGAAGTACAGGAGGAGAAAACCCAGCAAAGCTCCCCTGAAATAAAAGCCAAGGCAAAATAAAGCTGTTTTCTGACATACAAGAGCTGAAAGATTCTTCAGCAACTAGAAGTGTTCCAAAATCTATAAAGAACTTATCAAACTCAACACCCAAGAAACAAATGATCCAGTTAAAAAATGTGCAGAAGACATGAATAGACACTTTCCCAAAGACCTACAAATGGCCGACATGAAAAGATGCTCAACATCACTCATCACAAGGGAAACACAAATCAAAACTACAATGAGATATCACCTCACACCTGTCAGAATGGCCAAAATCAACAACACAAGAAACAACAAATGTTGGCGAGGCTGTGGAGAAAGGGGAACCCTCCTACACTGTTGGTGGGAACGCAAGCTGGTGTAGCCACTCTGGAAAACAGTATGGAGGTTCCTCAAAAAGTTGAAAATAGAGCTACCATATGACCCAGCAATTGCACTACTGGGTATTTACCCAAAGGATACAAAAATACAGATTCAAAGGAGAATCTTTGATGTTTATGGCCCCCTGATGTCTACAGCAGCATTATCTACCATAGCCAAACTATGGAGAGAGCCCAAATGTCCACCGACTGATGGATAAAGAAGATGTGGTTTGTATACAATGGAATATTACTCAGCCATCAAAAGAATGAAAGCTTACCATCTGCAATGATGTGGATGGAACTACAGGGGATTATGCTAAGTGAAATAAGTCAGTCAGAGAAAGACAAATACCATATGATTTCACTCATACACGGAATTTAAGAAACAAAACAAATGAACATATGGGAAGGAAAAAAACAAGAGGGGGGGAATCAAACCATAAGAGACTCCTTAAGGACAGAATACACCGAGGGGTGATGGAGGGAGGTGGATGGGGGATGGGCATTAAGGGAGGGCACTTGTTGTGATGAGCACCAGGTGTCCTATGTAAGTGATGAATCACTGAATTCTAGTCCCGAAACCAGTATTGCATTGTATGTTCACTAACTAAAATTTAAATAATAATTTGAAAAAGAAAAAAACAAACAACTAGAAGTGTTGAAGGAAGTCCTTCAGGCAGAAGGAAAATGACAGCAGATAAAAATCTGTATCTACATCAAGAAATGAAGAGTACTAGACATGATAACTATGTTATTTTCTTATTCCTGAAAAAATAACTATTTACTTAAAAATCATTATGTCTTGTGGGATTGATTCTACCTGTAAAAGTAAAATGACACAACGGCATAATGACCCAGAGGGGAGAAATGGAAGTGACAAGTTCCCTACATTCTCAGCGATCAACGGTACATTACCTGAAGATAAGCTGTGATAAATTAAAGTTGCATACTATAAATCCCAAAGCAATCACAAATAACAACAGTGTTAGAGCTAACAAGCCCACAAGAGATGTAAAATGGAATCATAAAAGACACACAATGAAAAGGAAGGAAGACAAAAGAAAAAAGAAACCTGGGAGTCCTCTATGATCCTTGCAACTGTTGTGTAAGTATGAAGTTTTTCCAAAATAAAATGCTGAATAAAAATGAATATTATCAAATATACAGGGGATGTTTCAGGGGCGTCTGGGTGACTCAGTGGGTTAAACGTCTTGGCTCAGGTCATGGTCCCAGGGTCCTGAGATCGAGCCCCGCATTGGGTTCCCTGCTCAGCGGGGAGCTTACTTCTCCCTACCCTCTGTTCTTCCCTCCCCCCGTCCCACTCGTACTGTCTTGCTCTCTCAAATAAATAAAACCTTTAAAATATATATATATAGTTGATGTTTCAAAAGGACTCAGAAACCAATCTGAAGGGATTTCTCTGGTCAAAGACAGAACCACCTAGGCATCAAAGAGAGTAACAACTTCGATGTACTGAAATACTTAAAACACGTGTAAACCCGTAAGCTCATAATAACAAAATGCAACAAACAAAAATCTCGGTTGCTCAGGAGCCTACTCAATATTGTGAAAATTACCTTTCCTGTATGAACCACAAAACCAATTAAAGAGATATTTTTCTTTATTTTACTTTTTTTTAAAAAGATTTTATTTATTTATTTGAGAGAGAGAATGATAGAGAGAGAGCATGAGAGGGGGGAGGGTCAGAGGGAGAAGCAGACTCCCTGCCGAGCAGGGAGCCTGATGCGGGACTCGATCCCGGGACTCCAGGATCATGACCTGAGCCGAAGGCAGTTGCTTAACCAACTGAGCCCCCCAGGCGCCCAAAGAGATATTTTTCTTTAGAAAAGTATTCCAACCGGTGAATGAGAAAGAAATGGCAAAGCAGCACAGCACCATCTTGTCTCCCCTAAAGAATCCAGGAATTTTGGCAACGAACATCAACCAATGGATGCTAACATCACAAAAACAAAGACAGGAAGAGGATACGGGCCTCTAGGAGAAAGCAGACAAGTATCATGCGCAACAAAGTCTTCCCAAAAGAACTGAACAGAAATGGGTAAACTTGCAGAGCTAACTACCAATCTTATAAGGCAACTAGGGAATTAATAAAAAAAACGTGTTATAAAGTTAAAATGGTGGCAATGTGGTAAACACAATCCAGACTGTGGGAAACAGAGGATAAACCCAGTTTCTTCAAACGTAAGTTACATAGTAACACAAGAGACATACCAGAGGAACTACTAGTAAAAGACTTAAAAGACTTACCAGCCCCCATCGCTTCCCCGCCCCACGAAGTATGGTCTCTACGTGTACCCTGACTGAGAAGAACCCAAAACATTCAGAAAACGGTGAAACTTTGAACAGCAGATATTATATATTAAGAAAGAAAGGTATTCAGTCAGATGCGTGGTTCCGTGAGGTAAGGGCTGGAAGATGTTCAATGGATTTGACCGTAATTAGGTCACTGTTAATCTTTGCCAACACATTCGGGAGAAGGGTGAGGACAAACCAAGATGCTGAGAACTGAAACAGGAATGGGAGTGAGGACGTATTTACTAAAGAATACCTTGCTGTATTATTTACTGCACAACCCAGATGAACAGTAACAGAAGCATCTTAAGGATGAGCAGGCCATTCCCTCCGACTCAGCTTTTATCCCTGGATCAAACAGTAACAATGAAAATGTCTCCTTGGATCAGGGTATTTTGCTACCTGGAAAACTATACGCAGCAGGCCCTTGGCTTAGATAAGCAACAAGTATAAGCCATATGTTGCAATGACTTATTAGGAAAGCTACCCATAATAACATCAATTTCAACAAAGACAATTTCTCAAGTCCTAGAAAATCTTGAAAACCCACAGGTAACAAAACAGTCAATTCAAATCACATAATGGGGGTGCCTGGGTGGCTCAGTCGTTAAGCGTCTGCCTTCGGCTCAGGTCATGGTCTCAGGGTCCTGGGATCGAGCCCCACGTCGGGCTCCCTGCTCTGCAAGAAGCCTGCTTCTCCCTCTCCCACTCCCCCTGCTTGTGTTCCCTCTCTTACTGTCTCTCACTGTCAAATAAATAAATAAAATCTTAAAAAAAAAACAAAAACCCACAAACCACGTAATGGGCCATACTCCTTTTCTGCGACTGTCAGAAAACGAGAGTTATGTGTAGCTCTATCCCCACAGCCCTGAGGTGACCTACTGTCTGCACACACGAACTCGAAAAAAGACTCTGGGTGCTGATCTGACCCCTTAATAATGGTACTTTACGTGATAATGTCTTTTATTTCCACATTTCCATTTTAAAATCTGGATCCATATAAATCTCCTGAAATGCATTACAAAACCAAGCAAGGGAACATATACAGAGATAGGAAAACTCACCTGGGATTCGTTCATTTTCTGCCGCTCTTGGAAAAGCATACAGACTGTTAACAGTGGACCTAGGGAAGCAGAAGAAATAATATAAGTCAGAAACAACCGGCATAATAACCACCAAAGCTCATATCCTGTGAACACTCAGAAGGGGCTAAAAATGTGAGAAAGGAGAAACATAGAGTAGAACTGTTGTCACTCCCACATATCAGGAGGTGATTAGATGGGTTACTCTCATTGGCTAACATAAACATCGACTCATTTTTCAAATAGCTTGCCTCCGTTAATGTTGAAAAAAAACCCTCTTCTTATACTGTTTACATATTTTCTTACTGACTCTTCAAATTGCTTAAAATCAAAGTATCCACAGGAACAGAAAACACTACTTCTCTAAAATGATTAATGTGCATCAAAGCATACTTCTGTTTTTAAATAGTATCACTTCACTGCGTTATCGCTGCACCTAAGAATCTTTTACTAAGAAAACTGTAACACAGCGGACAGAACACGGGCCCAGGAGCTGAGTCCGGTGAGCAAGCCCACCCACAGACCCCGTCACCCCGGACAAGCCACCTCCCTTCTCGGACCCAATGTCCTGTCAACCCAGGCAGCAGCACCTGGCCCTCGCACACTGGTCCCCCAGGGCACAACCCAGCGGGGTCAGCAGACCCTCCGCGCTTACAGACGCGTCGGGAAGCTGGACAGGGAACCCGGGGGAGGAAGGCGTGTCGGGTGCGGGCGGAGGCGCGGGCCCCCTGCGCCCCCGGGAAACCTGGGTCCCACGAGTCCCGAGCCCCGGGGAGCGCCCATCCCTCCCCGTCCAGCCGCCCGGAAGATCCACAAGCGCACGACCTACCCCGTCGGGACCCGCCGAGCTGCCCCAAGGCTACCGAACGCTCCGGGACGGGGGCTGCTCCTCCTCCGCCTCCCGGGGCCGCCGCTCCCGGGGAGCCGGGTCTGGGCCTACGGGACAAACTCACTTCGGGCCGACGACCCTCTCGGGGCCCGAACTGGCCGCCCGGGGCCTCGCCGCCCCGCAATCGCAGACGTGCCGTGCCCGGGCCTCGCCGCCCTGCGCCGCCGCCGCCCGCCCGGCCCCTCCGGCCCAGCCCGCGGGCTCCGGAGCTCGCGCTCGGGGGTCCCCGCTCGAGCCCCCGCCCGCCCCGCGCGGACCCGCGCCCGCTGGGTGCCGGCCCGGCCGGACGGCGTGTAACCCCGCAGGTCCCGGGACCCTCGCCCGCCGGAGGCCGAAGCCTGGGAACCACGGCGAGCGGTGACCTGGGCTCGGACAGGAAGCGAGAGCAGCGCGGCGGCACTGCGCGTGCGCGAACACGCACACAGGCCGAGCTGCACATGCGCAGGACAGGGGCGGCGGTGCGCCTGCCGGAGCCCACCCGGGGAGCCCGACAAATACCCCGACCTCTGTTTCCCGTGAGTCCAAGCGCCCACATGTTAGGGGACGTCTCGAAAGTCTCCACCCCATCTGGTGGTTAAGAGGCGCTGTGCTGAGGATCAACCGCCTGGACCTAGGGCCCAATTTCCCATTTGTCTTCGCTCCTGTTAGGGATCAAGGAAAGGTGTCACCTCGAGTAGAGGGCTGTGTTTGCGTCCTGGATCCCTGGTCCTTTGCTTGCCCTGAGATCTATCGGGTTGGCACTGAGATTCCCCATGAGCAGGAGAGGACAAGCAAAGGGTGTATCGTGTGCACGTCACTGAAATATTAGAAGTTTCACTAAAACACTGGGATACAATTAATGCCCAGCCATGACATTAGATATTGTCATCCATGGGCACATGGTTTCTCCAAGGAAGGGGAGGGAAATAGAAAATGTAGCTTGTCCAGATTACACAACGAATGCTTAAATACTGTAGAACAATCAGAAATCACATACAAGGGGCGCCTGGGTGGCTCAGTTGGTTAAGCGACTGCCTTCGGCTCAGGTCATGATCCTGGAGTCCCGGGATCGAGTCCCGCATCGGGCTCCCTGCTCAGCGGGGAGTCTGCTTCTCCCTCTGACCCTCCCCCCTCTCATGCTATCTCATTCTCTCTCTCAAATAAATAAATAAAATCTTAAAAAAAAAAAAAAAGAAATCACATACAAACCCAAAATAGAAACAAAAATACCACCAAACCCAGCTACCTGAGATCTTGCCATCAAAGAGAATTATGTGTGTGTTAGGTTAAAATGTCATTTTTCAAAGACAGGACCATAAGGACGATGATTTATCAGTATTTGTGTGTGTGTGAGATTACATAATCCTGTTCTTGGCCAATTGCTTCTTAACCACTGGCAGGTGGTGGGGATTAAAAGTAAAATCTCCTGCCATCCAAGAAATCCTCTCCATGAATATAGAAATAAGGACAACTGTTCTGTTGTTGTTTTTTTTAAAAAAGATTTATCTTAGAGAGAGAAACAGAGAGAGCAGGGGGAAGGGCAGAGGGAGAGGGAGAGAGTGAATCCCAAGCTGACTCCCCACTGAGCGTGGAGCCCCATGCAGGGCTCGATCCCACAAGACTGAGATCAGGACCTGAGCTGAAAACAAGAGTTCACCGCTTAACTGACTGTGCCACCCAGGTGCCCCTGTTCTCTTGTTAAATAACCATTGAACCAGACTGTGTTGCACATCACAGGCAAACCTGTGGAGAAACATGAACAAGATTGCAAGGAGAAAAATGAACCTTGTCTTTTCATGCAACTCAGCAGATACAATCCATTACATAGACGTTCTCAGGCTAAAGAGCACACCTGTTTCACGTTAACAGGACTTGCCAGCACCATTTGCTATATGTTTTTTCATAGTTCATCCTCACCTGGTAATCTGGGTGCCCATCCGTGCTAGTTGTTTCTGTCCAAAGGAAAAAGAAAACTTCTTAACCTCTCTCTGACAAGCAGGTAGTTACAGCTCAGAGCTAGGTGCCTAGACCCCATCCTTAACTCACCTGCTGACAGAGAGACACTACCTTCCTTGAGGTTTACATTTCAAAGAGATGGTTCCCAGGCCCTTACGAACAACCTTCCCCGGTTGTAATGCTGGCAAGACAGTTACTTAGCTTCTAAAGAGATTTAGATACATATGAAATCAACAGAGGAAGTTCTCTCCAGGTAACACTCTTTTCAAAGGTAATAGTAAGTACTGATTTATGCAAATGAATGGGCACATAACCCGTTCCTGATTTCCCTAGCTGAGCGGCTACGTCAACTAATCCTGCACAAAAGATGTGCTTCTCTGGAAGCTGTGAAGTCTTGCCCAGCTCTTTCTGCTAGTAAGTGTGGCCCGTGCCCAAATTCTCACCGATGGAATTCTCACCGATGGAATGCTGGAATTCGAGCGAGGTGACCATACCTCCCCTGGGTCTGAGCCTGGAAGACCTCCAGGCACGTTTCTTCTGTGTTCTTTTCCATTTCAGCAGGTAAAGGATGGAAGCTGTGCTGAGTACCTTGGTGAAGACAGGCAGAGCCCCTCTCCGCTGGGTCCTGGCCTCCAGCCCTTGCCTCCCCCACCGGCACTGACCCGCTCAGCTGAAGACTGGGACGCCCTCCTGCCTCTCTCTCCATTCTGGCTGTGAATTCTGGCTATTGTACCCCTTTGCCCCATAACACCCAACTCTGTCCCTGCATCTCAGAGAAACACTGCCCCCCCCCCCCCGGACCCCTGCCCCATACCTTGGCCTGGATAACTCTCTGAGACACTCTTGGAACTCACCCTTCTCTCCAAATGGTTAAAACCTGTCATTTCATATTCATATATTTCCCCCTTCTAGAAACTTCTTTAAGTGGGGAGGGCAAATCTGAACCCTGTGATTCTGTCTGGGCCAGAAGCAGCAGATCTACACCTTTTAATGTGGCTTCATTAAGATCTCTACATTTATTAGTGTTTAAAATATAAAGCTTTCTCTTTTTGTATTTGTATCAAATACAAATATTTTCCCCAATTTGTCACTGATCTTTTTAACTTAATGTTTTACCTTTATTTTCTGCCTATGGACATTATTTTTTTGTGTTCAGATTGTTCACTTTCTGTTCATACTTGTCGTCTGTTTTGACACTGTACTTGAAGCCTTTCCCGTCTTTAATTTTCTAAGCTACCTGCATTTGCTCCTATTTATTTTTTCTCTTTAATGCATCGATTTTATTAAGATAACTGGCACCCATCTTCAAGATTTGTAAATCATTCTTCTCTTAAAGTCTTTCAACCATTTCTTCCCAAAACTAGCACATTCACCGTGACCAGGAAATGCCAGAGGCTAAGAAAGCCCAAGTTTCTAATCTGTATGAAAAGAACTGGTTCTTCTTCGAAGCCTCCTCACACGTCTTGCTTTAATGGAAGGGGCAGCAGAAGTGTCAGGAAAGTGACCGTCAGATCTAAATTCCCTCTTATTCAAAACACTGGTTGGATGGGATTACGGGAAGCTGTAACAAAGTAAGACAACCCAGGCGGCTTTAACAACAGAGATGCACTGTCTCGCAGTTCCCGAGGCTGGGAGTCGGAGATCCAGGTGTGGGCCGGGCTGGTTCCCTCTGAGCGCTGTGGGGGAGGCTCTGTCCCATCCTCTCTCCTTGGCTTGTGGATGACAGTCTTCTCTCCATGTGTCATCACACTCTCTTCCCTCTACCTGGGTGTCTCTGTGTCCAAATCCCCCCCCTTTTTTTGGTAAAGAATGATGTATTTATTTTAGAGAGAGAGAGAGAGAGCGCACATGAGCAAGGGGAGGGGCAGAGGGGGAGGGAGAGAGAGAAGCAGACTCCCCGCTGAGTGCGGAGCCCAACTCGGGACTCGATCAAATGACCCTGAGATTACCACCTGGACTGAAATCAAGAGCCGGATGCTCAACGAACTGCGCCCCCCAGGCACCCCCCAATTTTCCCTTTATATAAGGACACCACCCATCTTGGATGAGGGCCCACCCTAAGGGCCTGATTTTACCTTGATTTCCTCTGTAAAGACCCCACCACCAAATAAAATCACATTCTGAGGCACCAGGGCTTAGGACTTCAATATATGAATGGGGGGGTGGGAGTGGTAGGGGGCACTCAATTCAACCCATAGCATTTGTGTACCTGGTCATGTCCAATTTGCTTTCTCAATGCCTTGGTTATGTTAACATGGGCAGAGCCCTTACAGATCATCTTATCTAAATATTTTATGTATTTTTATTTTTTTATTTTTCTAAATATTTTATTTTATAGGTGAAGAGATGGGTGCTCAGAAGGCGGGAGGATTTGCCCGAGGGCACATACTGGTTTGTAACAAAAACACTACTTTCCCATTCTCCTCCCCCCACCCCGCCATCTTTTATTTTTTTTTATTTTTATTTTTTAAAGATTTTATTTATTTGACAGAGAGAGACATAGAGAGAGAGGGAACACAAGCAGGGGGAGCGGGAGAGGGAGAAGCAGGCTTCCCGCCGAGCAGGGAGTCCGATGCGGGGCTTGATCCCAGGACCCTGGGATCATGACCTGAGCCAAAGGCAGATGCTTAACGACTGAGCCACCCAGGTGCCCCCCCGCCATCTTTTTTTTTTTTTTTAAAGATTTTATTTATCTATTTGAGAGAGAGAGAATGAGAGAGAGCACATGAGAGGGGGGAGGGCCAGAGGGAGAAGCAGACTCCCCGCCCAGCAGGGAGCCTGATGCGGGACTCGATCCCGGGACTCCAGGATCATGACCTGAGCCGAAGGCAGTCGCTTGACGAACTGAGCCACCCAGGCGCCCTCGCCATCTTTTATACAGGCATATTGTAACTACTGGTTTATGTCCTCCAGATTGTCTATCATCAGGAGTCTGGGCAGATGGAGAAGGGGACACAGTGAATAGGATATAGGACTTGAATCAGAGCAGCCGAGGTGAATCCTGGGGTCTTCAGTCTTTTGGGCTTCACATCCCTTGTTTCTAAAAAACGAATCCCAGAACCTGCTTTCTCCACTCAGCAGAGAAAATGAGACAATCCTCCTGAAAATGTCTTATAAAGGATGAATCTTTATTTCAGAAGAAGATTTGCAAACATACATGGGCATATTGGCATGTAGACAATATTTTATAACACTGAAAAGGGGCAATTGTAACAGACTACAAAACTCACCTGATTTTAGGACCCGCCAAGAGTATGTCAGCCATGGTGGAGGGGAGTATAAAAGTCAAAGACCAAGACTGGCCTATAATGCTTAGCTTCAGACACCAGCTCTTAGAGATCAGTATCCAGAACCTCTTCCCATCTGCCCATCGCAGAATTCTCTTCTGTGGGTTAGTGCTCCCTGTCGCCTTCCTAGGGTGTCTCTAGGTCTTATGGGTCACAGAAGGGAATACAGAGACCATTCTTCACTAGGGAATGACAGGCCAGGGTGAGCAGCCCCTGGTGAGCCGTGACTTCCAAGTGGAGAGGGCAGTTTTTACATTGGTGCAGACATATACACTTGGGACACGTATCCAAATCAGTGCCGAGGCTGCTGCATGGGTTGTCCCCGGCAAGCTGGCCAGAGGATTGGAGCTGGTTCTGAAGGTCCACTCGAGGCTTGGTCATAGTCTACTTCATCCAATAGTGGCTTTGCTTTCTTTCTTTCTTTCTTTCTTTTTAAAGATTTTATTTATTTATTTGAGAAAGAGAGAATGAGAGAGAGAAAGCACATGAGAGGGGGGAGGGTCAGAGGGAGCAGCAGACTCCCCGCCGAGCAGGGAGCCCGATGCGGGACTCGATCCCGGGACTCCAGGATCATGACCTGAGCCGAAGGCAGTGGCTTAACCAACTGAGCCACCCAGGCACCCCGTGGCTTTGCTTTCTTTAGGACCCCATTGCCCTACCCGGGTGGCATGTCCCACAGAGAGATTTCCAAATCTGAATGTGCATCCATAAGAAAGTTAAATTGGCCCCCACCTCAGCTCTGTTGATCTAGAACCACTGAGGCTGGATCCAGGTATCTGGATTTCAATTACTTTCTCCATGTGATCCCCATTTTGCATTTGCAAAGCACTTCTGTTTTCACGCTACTGATATTTGTACAATGTAGCTACAGCCACTGGAAGAAACAGAGGAGAGGTGGTAGTTTGCTTTTCTCCATCTGAGCTGTTTAGTCCATTTTTGGGCAATGTACCAAGGTATCTTGAGATGGGCCCTGCCTAACTGCAGTGCGTCTGGACAAGGTGGCAGGGGAGAAAGGATGATGCAAACCATCTTGAAGAGCCCCCCTCTTCAAAGTAATCCACACTTTCACAGCAAAGATGAGAATTTTTTTTTTTTAAGATTTTATTTATTCATTTGAGACACAGAGATACAGAGAGAGAGAGAGAGCATGAGCAGGGGGAGAGACAGAGGGAGGAGAAGCAGGCTCCCCGCTGAGCCAGGAGCCCGATGCGGGGCTCGATCCCAGGACCCCGGGATCATGACCTGAGCCGAAGGCAGACGTTTAACCATCTGAGCCACCCAGGCGCCCCCAAAGACGAGAATTTTAATGGGGACAGAATATCCACCTTCTCGTATCGGGAAGCCTCCCTGGGAGGAAGAGTGGACTTCTGTTTTGTTATGGGAGGACCCGACCAGCTATGGGGGCTGAAAGCATCAGGACTGGAATCTGAATGCAAATTGGCTTCCTAGAGATTGAACTTCTCCAGCCACGAGTCACATGTCCTTCACACGGCAGTGCCTTTTCCATCAGTGGGGACCCCCAGGAGCGCCTGGGCCCAAGGACGCTGTGCAGGAACCTCAAGGCCGTCTGCATGCTCTCTGAGACCTCGTCCAAGTGTGAAAGTTGGTGATTGCAAACAAAGGCAACAGTCAGTCCCTGCACCTTGGATCAACTACTTTTTAAAAATTTCAGCTTTATTGAGACATAACTGACATAAAACGGTAAGATGTTTAAAGCGTACATCATGGCGATTTGATATGTGTAGCCACAGTGAAGGAATTCTAACCATCTAGCTAATTAACACATCCATGACCTCATATACTGACCTTTTTTGGGGGCGAGAACATTTCAGTTCTACTCTTGGCAAATTTCAATGATACAATACAGTGTTATCAGCTGCAGTTACCGTGTTTGATAGGAGATCTTCAGACCTCATTCATCTTATCCCTGAAAAGTTTTCCCCTTTTTACCAGCCTCTCCCTAGTTCCTCCACCTTCCCAGCCCCTGGCAACCTCTTCTTTACCTTCTGTTTCTATGAGTTTGACTTTTTTTTTGCTGTTTTTTAAGATTTCACATATAAATGGTACCACACAGTATTTGTCTTTCTCAGTCTGGCTTATTTCACCCAGCATAAAGCCCTCAAGGTCCATCCATGTCACAAATGGCAGGATTTCCTTCTTTCTCACCTATATATGAGATATATATCTACAGATCTCTATATATGTACCTCACATCTTCTTTATCCATGCATCTGTTGATGGACACTTGGGTTGTTTTCATATCTTGGCTATTGTGAGTAATGCTGCAATGAACACAGGAGGGCAGATATCTCTTTAATATCCTGTTTTCATTTCCTTTAGATATATACCCAGCTGTGGAATTGCTGGATCATATGGTAGTTCTGTTCTGTTGTGTTCTTTTTTTTTTAATCTTTTGAGAAACATCCATATTGTTTTCTGGGTGAACTGATTTGACTTTATTGATGCTTGGATTGGGCTACTTAGAAACACGTAAGTGATCAAAATACAAAATAAAACTTTAGGCACATCCCGAATAACAGATGTTCTTCTCATCAAAGTTCAAACAATGGATCGAAAGCAGGGCTTAGCCAAAATGTGGACACAACCCACATATCCATCAACAGATGGATGGATAAACTAAAAATGGTACGTATGTATCTATATATTATATTGTTATTATATTATTATGAGAGGAACATGCAAAAATACACACACACACACACACACACACAATGGATATTATTCATCCTTAAAAGGGAAGGAATTCTGACACACACTATAACATGGATGAACCTTGAAGACATTTTGTTGAATGAAATAAATCAGAAACATATGGACAAGTACTGCATGATTCCACTGATAGGAGGTACCTGGAATAGCTAAATCCATAGAGACAGAAAATAGAACGGTGGTTGACAGGGGCTGGGGAAGTGGAGAACAGGGAGTTATTCTTCAATGGGTGCAGAGTTTCAGTTTCAGGGAGGATGAAAAGGTTCTGGAGAAGGATGGTGCTGATGGTGGTACAACAACCCAAATGTGCTTAATGCCACCGAATTATACCCTTAAAAATGGTTAAAATGGTAAATTTTATGTTATGATATTTTAACACAAAAAGAAAGAAAGAGTGAACAAGAGTCAGATGCCCAGGTGAAAAGCAGAGGTAGGAGGTAGGAGGTTTGGAAGTCAGCTAGCTATATTGTTACGGCATCTGTGGTCCCACATGCTTCCTACCTTCTCAAAAAAACGGATTCCGCCTTGAATTGGAGATTTTTCCATTTCGCCTTTTTGTGTATGTGACATTTTACTTGTAGGATACACAAGTGGTAAAATTTCTGGGTCAAGAGTGTTACACACTCACAAAGTTTATATGCAGACTAGAGCTGATTAATTGCAATCAAGAGGCAGGTTTTGGGTGATCTGGGGACTTCTGAAATTGTAGACACTGTCTGAAGTGTGTGGGAGCACATGTACAGTTTTCTGTGAGTTTAGGTTCCCAAAACGTCTCTCGGGCTCAGAGATGCCTGAGAGTAGAGCATGAGTGCTCCCCTAGCACACAATCCCAACACAGCGTCAGTAAAACATCAAATGGAAGAACTCTGCCAAATCAAGCAATTTAAACTAACTTTTAAACCCAACAAGTCCATGTACTGGGACCTTCTTTATATACTTATTTCGCTCTTGTAAGGCCTTACCTTTCTGCTCATCCCAAATTTCCTTGTCTCTTTCCTCCCTCTCCTGCCAGACTGTGCCCTGAAATAGGAATAGAAGGATGGAGAGAGCCGGGCATCTGCTGGAGAGGAGTAGAGTGATCCAGACCCCTCGAGGACGGTTTTGGAGGATGGTCCAAGGCTGAGTTGGTGGCAGGAGACAGCCTTTACCCTGAGCTCCAGAAGCGGACATGGTCTGGCAGTTATGGGTGTTTGCCTTCAAACTGGTTGCCAGGCTAGAATGACCCGTGACATCAGAGGCTTCTGACCTTCCTGATTGGAAGGACCAGACTTCGTGGTGCTTGGCAGTGAAGGTGGATAACAGCATCTTCACAGAGCTTTTCTCCACTCCTGGATTTGCCCCAGCCTGGAGAAGGGATAACGGGCTTGTGTTCAGCCAGAATCCAGAAGAGAAGTTTGAGCAGAACAGGGTCTAAGTTTTCTGGAAGAACAGAAAGAGCTTGGGAGAAATCATGGCCAGTTGTCAACCATGTTACCAGTCTGAGGACCAGAGCCCCCAGCCTAGCTCCTCAGGGTACCCCTTGGAGGCGGTGGTGGATGAAGAAAGCCCGGGGCCATCAGGTGAGGAAGAGGAGGGGGAAGGGACTTGAGAGGCTTGACTAGTAAGGAGGAATGTGTACAGAAGTCAGGAAGAAGTGTCTGAGTAGGGTGTGTGTGTGACAGGAGAGATTGAGAAAGCCAGGGATTGGAGAAGGAGAGTACAGGAGCTGGGGACAAGACTATCCCCATGGAAGGAAAACCCAGGAAGCAAGGAAGGAGGGTTAGGAGATGAGATCCAAAGATGAGATAAAGGAAGAGAGGAAATTATCCCATTATTCCCATGGGAGAAGTTATCTACAATGAAGAAGTTTTGAGGATGGGGGTGGTGAAACAGTGGCAAAGATGAATGGGGTCAGATGCCTATCAACAAAGGCGAAAGATGGAAAGATGGTTTGGGAGATGCCAATCATCAATGAGGCTGGAGAGAATGAAGGGGAGGTTTGGGTTTTTTGGGGGGAGGAGGGGTGGCTGAATTCCAAAGAAGCTTTATACCATAGCCTGGTTTCTTCACTCAGCCCCCTGGGTAGATCCCTGCCCCCTGCCTCAGTCCCCCGGAAGGAAGAGGAGAAGGGACGAGTCAAATGAGGAGACAGCCTCCGGGGCTGAGGACATCTGGGTCGCGGAGACACTGTGTGGACTCAAGATGAAGTTGAAGAGACAGCGGGTCTCTTCAGTGCTCCCTGAGCACCACGAGGTCTTCAACAGGCTGCTAGGTAGGAAGAGCACCCTCCAACCCTGTTCTTTTTTCTCTTAAAACACAAAAAAACTTCCAATGTTTATGCTTTTCCAGTGGAAAAGAATTCTCTGCAGGTTGGTGAGGTCTCCATCCTTGGAGGGCTCCATACTGATCCCTCATCGGGGACACTTAAAAATGACAGAGGATTAGGCTAGACTTGGAGAAAGGTGTGTACTTGCGATAAGAAAGCTTAGTTTTAGTTGCACTCCTGAGACGTCTTAGCTTTTACTGGCTTTTTGAATCTAAATGCCTTTGGCTGTGTGTGTGTGGGGGGGGGGGGGATGACAGGCCCTCTTTGTACCCTGATGTCACTGTGGGATAAGAAAATGACAGTGAACAACTTTATGGTCTCTGCAGTGGCACATCCATGCATGATGAGACAGCATCACTGTTTACATCTAATCCTGCAGGGGCGCGGCTGACACCTACCTCTCTCTCAGCCACCGCACAAGGGGAGCCGCCAACTTTTCTTGGCCAGTGAATGGTTTTCACTCCCCTCTGCCCATCAGCCTCACACTTGGCCTCATCCTGAAACTTCCCCAGGGGAGGCATCGTGCTCCTCTTTGCTCTGGAATGCTCCCACAGTAACCCCATTCCACTTGCCAACTTGACACATGCTCTCTTTTCACAGAGGATCCTGTCATTAAAAGATTTCTGGCCTGGGACAAGAATCTGAGAGTATCCGACAAGGTACCGTTGTTCTCCACTAAGATGTATTCTTGCTCCAACACCTGTCCTGGGGCAGGGGGATGCCTCCTAAACCCTGTCGCCAACCTCATGCCTGCCAACACTTCCCCTCGGGGACCTCGTGGTTTCTTGCAGATCCTCTGGGACCTGAGTCCCAGGTGTGCCCCTCTGGCTGTTGCCACCTTGAGGACCTTCTCCTTTCAGCTCTTGGTCGGGGTTGGGGGGCTCCCCTTGGCTCCAGCTTATCAAGGACCCTCCAGAAGCCGGCTGTCCTAAAGACAAGCCCTCAAACCAGTACAACTTGCTATCCTGGGGGTGGGGGGACAGCGGGCACCAAAAACTCTTTCCCTTGACTTCTTCGGTTTGCAACCAACCTTCTGCCACCGAGTAAGCAAGTTCACCCAGCACGTCCAAGCAGCAGCACCTGCTCCAGCCTCCCGTGCCCTTACCCCACTGGTCTTCCTCTCCCAGCATGTGACCTCTCTCTGACGCCTCTTCTCCTCTTTCCGCCAGTATCTCCTGTCTATGGTCATAGCATACTTTAGCCGTGCTGGTCTATTCTCCTGGCAGCACCAGCGAATTCATTTCTTCATAGCACTGTGAGTATTTTGCTTCATCCATCAGCAGTTTCCAATACCCTGGGAGGACAGAGGGGAGAAGTGGGACTCTGACCTTTCATCTACTTTTTTTTTTCCAACCTGTCTGTAACTCTTTTTAAACCTTTTTTTAAAATTTTTTAATATTTATTTATTTTTTAAAAAGATTTTATTTATTTATTTGACAGAGACACAGCGAGAGAAGGGACACAAGGAGGGGGAGTGGGAGAGGGAGAAGCAGGCCTCCCATGGAGCAGGGAGCCCGATTCAGGGTTCGATCCCAGGACCCTGGGATCATGACCTGAGCCGAAGGCAGACGCTTAACCGTCTGAGCCACCCAGGCGTCCCTTAAACCTGTTTTTTAAAAAATTGTTTACCCTGTGTATAAAAACAATAGGATTATAGTATTGTGGTTTTTTTTTTTAATATACTGTTCTTTGTAAACACAAACAACCCTAACATCAGCTAAGAGGCTGACCAAAGAAAACATAAAACCCTCCCAAGAAGAGGGAAGGAAATAACGGACACCGCCCTGCCCCAAGCAAATAGGCTCGACAAGCAACCAGTTCTGGTCCTCTGCCTGTCTCCTTCCCATGGCCAGACCAAGCATGATTGTCTCCCTCCTCTGCATTCCCAGCACAAATGCCTCAATTCAGGCCCTCAAGACATAGCACAGATCTGTTGTGAATGCTTCCACTGGTGTTTCTGACAAGTCCGTCCCCCAGGCAGTGGGCACGAGGTGCCTGAAGTCTGTCCAAAGCTCCAGTCTCCTGTTTCACCCTCCGTAACAATCTCACCGGCTAGTGGCACTCTCATTCAAGGCCAGGGTTCCCAGCTTGGCTCCAACCCTCTCATCTCTGTCCAACTTGTCCACCCTCTTGGTATTTCATCCTTCCAAGCACCCTTCCCTCCATTCCTATACTGCTTTTTCTGTCTAGGTGATTTTGCACATATACCTGAAGAAAATGACCTGTCCTCAAGGTTGATTCCAACTCCCAAATCTTCAGATGCCCCCCTCCACCAACCTCCCTGACTTCTCTGCACCCTAGTAGTGCTTCCGTTAAAATCCTAGTCTCATGGATATTTTGGACTATAGTTATTTCTTATCCACCCACCTCTCCACCCCTCTGCCCCCTTCCCCAATCCCATTAGGCTGGATGCCTATTGAAGGCAGGTCTTGTCAAAATATGATCACGCTCTCAAGGACAATCAGCACAATTCCTTCCATTTTGCAAATTTAAGTTATGTTGGGTCTAGGAGGTAATCAGTATTGCCCTTGACCATGAGAAAAAGCATTCATTTATTCGTTCAACAAAAACGTATAAAGTGCACCTTATGTGCTAGAGACCATGAGGCGACTGGAAGAGAGATTCAAGAAGTGCGTGTTGAATTAATGCACCCACGTGAGCCCAGTCCTATATTAGTCATTTGGTAGGAAAGCCGTGATTACAGAAATAGAGCAGTCAGCTCCCGCCCACAGGAGCTCTACTTGTCCTGCTCCCTGGGGAGACAGGTGTGTGCACAGACAAGCTGAAGCGAAGGGGGCAGGTGTGGGGACGGAAAAACAGGGCAGGATATGCCCGCAGGCTTCCCGGTGAGTTCTATCTTCATCCTCAAGATGGGAGAAGTCTCCGCCCCGCTGTGCCTTCTTGATGACTGGCTGGCTCTCTGTGACCCAGGGTAATGAGCAGCCTGTGTCTTTTCTGGGAAGCTGAGCTCAGGTTGGGGGGGGGGTCATCCTTCCTGTCCTGCTCCTGACCAGCAACCTGATGTCTCTCTCCAGCTACCTGGCCAATGACATGGAAGAGGATAACCAGGCCCCCAAACAGGCCATCTTTTCATTCCTCTATGGGAAGAACCGCTCCCAGCGTCCCTTGTTCCACAAACTGCGACTCCAATTCATCCGATCCATGGGCTGGAAGGCCAGGGTGTCCCGGGAAGAGTGTGAAGAGGTGGGTGCGCTGGGGGGATTTGGGGTAGGGGGCCCAATGGGAGAGAGAGGGGAACATGGAGGGACATGGGATTTGGGACGAGAAAGAATTAGAGCCTGGACAGTGGGAGGGAGCTGGGGGGGGGGGGCGGGCATCTGGAGATTGTCTTCTCATGGGGCCGCTTGTCTTCCAGATCCAGGCTTTTGATCCAGAGCTGTGGGTATGGGGGCGAGATCGCACCCTTGTGCCCTAGAGCTCCAGGGACCAGGGAGGCCTGAGGTCATCGGCCTGAGGGAAGGTAGGTCTGTGTCCTCACAGGTCCAGGCACAAGGATTTCTTGTGTACTGAGGGACTCTGTGGAATCCAGTTCCTGGACCCACGCTCATATCCCCCGCCCCACACATCAGCTTTCCACACACCGGGAAACAGAGCGGCTATTCAGCCAGACGCTGACTCAGGTCCCAGCCACGAGCTGACAACCACACAGAGGGGAGACGTGTGGGGGCCAGACCTCAGGAAATCCAGTTCGTCACGGAGGCCTGGGCTTGGCTGAAATAATTCCATCGAAAGCAATTGGGCCCAAATGATAGCTTTGATGAAATGTTGATTTTCTCTGAAAAGTGACTAGGTTTCCAATTTTTTCCCTAGATTGTGTTTTGACTTTCTCTTTCATCCCTCGGAGATATTAACTATAGGGATTTATTTACAACAAAGTAAATGTCTAACAGTAGGATATTTGATGGGCCAGCCTACCTATCCAATAATAAAAGATAAATTATGACTATGTATTCATCCAGATTTGCTTGCAAGCACATTGCTTATGGCCAGACCACCTGTGCGTCCTTCACGTCCCCTGCCTGCTTCTGGACCAGTCTCCCATCTTGTTCCATTACACCTTTCCCCTCAGCTTTATGGTCAAGGAACTTTGTCAGAATGAGTGAAGCTTAAGAAATACTAGTTTCCGCATGGCTTATTGTGATCGACACATGGAGTTACAGATTTGGGCAGAGGATTAAGTAAAGATTTGGTTTAAATAGTGTGAACTAGGTCTCTCAGTCCATTCGGCTCCTACAACAAAGCACCACAGACTGCGTGGCTTATGAACAACAGACATTGATTTCTCACGGTTTAGAGGCTGGAAGTCGGAGAGCAGGGTGCCAGACCCTTTTCTGGGTTGCAGACTGGGTGGGTTCTGAGCTAGGTCACCGGGGTCTCTTTTATCAGAGCACTACTCCCATTCATGAGGGCCCCACCCCTGACCCAATCATCCGAAAGGCCCCATCTCCTAGCACCATCACCTTGTGGGTTAGGATCTCAATGTACGAATTTGAGGGGGGAGAAAACAAACATTCAGACTATGTAGCACTGACTAAGTTTAGGACTAGGTGTTACGGTTAAACATTAGGATCTAGGGTTAGATCTAGGATGTAGGGGGATTATCTGGTCTTACGGTTCGTGGTGCTGATGTGTTAGTGATGTTTGCCATATATGGTTATTAGTTCAGACTTTAAGTAGCACAAAAGGACCAAGGTGAGTGTCAAGTCTAAAGCAACATTCTCTCAAGTTTGTTTTACTCCCTGAGCAAAATCCCCCGGAGTCCTGGCTATCGAGCAGATAACTGGGCCTGACCTTAGGCACATTAAGAAATTTTTGGAGTCAGGGTCACCAAAGTCCAAAAGTCATAACTGAAAATGAATTGGGGTTTAGAATGAAGGATTAGAGATAAAACTGGATTTATCGATTAGTCTAAACTCTGATCAGAATTGACCGAGAATGTGAATAATCTTTATATCTGGAGAGTTGCCTCATTTGCTATCTGACTTCCTCTCTTCCTCTCAATTGTAGATCCCTGAGCCCAGGGGAGATGCAGGTTTTCAGGAGGAAGTCAATCCAGACACTAACGACAGACATGAGGAAGGAAGAGAGGAGTCTCTTGTGCAGATAATCTAGAAGAACTCAGGACCTTCTAGAGTGAGCTGAATGGAATTAGCATGTATTCCTAGGAGCTGGGAGTACATGTAGGAGTCCACAGAGGGACAATAAGAAACCAGGTTTTTTTTTCAGGTTCCATCCCTTCCTGGGGCACCACCAAATATTTCAGATTGTTTAATTCAAATCTCCCCTGAGGTAGAAGTTGGAGGTCCCATTTTTTACGCATTGGGACACAGATGAGGAGGAAATTACTTCAAAAATATAAAATTAGAGACAAAGGATTGTAATAGTCTAATATATGCCATGAATTTTCATTGGTATATTTTGAAAAAGTTGCCCTTAGAGTTATTATATTTATTTTTATATTTTATATTTATGTATTTATTTTAAATAGTTCTGAAATAGTCATAGTTTTCAAAACATGCTGTTCCTACAAAGTTTTGTGATGAGATTACAGCTGTAGATAAAATTTTGTTTACATATTCAGGGTAAGTTTTTGTGTTTTTATTATATTTACAATAATATATCAATTACACTTACAACCAGATGGATGGTTCCCTCAAGTTCTTATAACTGTAAATGTTTATTTGACATTTAGTCTTCGTTATTAAATTATGAGAATCAGTTGTAATTTTTTAACTTGCCTTGGTGACATGTTTGTATGTTATTTTATGTTATTTTAGGTTATTAAAGAGGACACTGCAATGTGTCTCTTGGGGAAACATAATAAAGATAAAAGTCTTCTTATCTTCATGCTGTTTGTGGTCATCCCAATCTGTGTTACCTATTCACTGTCAAGTGATACTGTTGCTTAATGGGGTTGTGATCATTCAGCTACACTTCTTAACTTTGAAAAATAATTCTGAGTTATTTTTCATGTAGAAAAAAAAATAGAAGACAAGGTGGATTCTGAGCTTGTGTCTCAAAGCAGGAAACAAGGAGAAGATATTGAGGGAGAAAAGGGGGAAGAAGGAAGATAGTGCTCTGGGGACCTAGATAATAATCTGAAATTCACAATGAAGGCAAGGTGACTCGGCAAGATTATGCATTCCAGGCGATGGTCCATGGCAAGCAGACCCACAGGTGCAAGGGAGCACACAGTGTTCATTATTTTAATTATAGTAGGAGTCCTTTTCACAATCTCCAATTCCAGTTTTCTGTGGTAGAAGGAAAATCTAGAGTGTGGGATGAAATAGAACAACTGAAAAGAAATGAAGGTTTTGGAGAACTTTCTGAGAAACACAGTAAGATAGGAGGAGCTAAAGCTGTCAAATAAGATAGGCATGGAGAAGAAAGAGCTAATTACATGAATCCTGAATATTGGAGGAAATCTCCCAAGATGATGGTAGCACCAGAGAATACTGGGACTGTCCCAAATACCAAGCTTCAGTGTCCTCAGGACGCATCAACCTCCTGGCACATAGATGCATATCACCAGTCAGGAAGCTCACCTGAGCTTGGTGACCAGAGTTTTTATTGGGCTTTCATAATGCAAGTGTGATTAATTCAATCATTGGCCATATATTGAACTCAAACTCCAGCTCCCTTCCTTCCCCTAGAGATTGGGCTGATATCAAGTGGTTGATAGCCCCAGCCCTGTTGGTATTCCTGGTATGGCTGGCCCCTATTCTGACTCACCTCATTAGCACAAACTCAGGTTTGGTCCAAGGGGCCCACCATGAGTAACAAACACTCCTATCACTCAGGAAATTCCAAAGATTTAGAGACTCTCTCCCGGGAACCAGGGAGAAGGACCTGACAAATTATTTATACAACACATTGGCTATGGTCAGGAGTCTCGCAGAACTCAGGTGGTCAGGAAGGTAAACGTTTTGGGACAGATCTATCACAGGAGATATTGGAGAAGTTGAACAAATAAGGATTGAAATAATGGGGTGCTCATGGGGATTTGGACTAGCTTAGGAGATGTGAAAAATTTAGGAGATGACCACAGCTCTCTATATAGGAGCAGCTAATGACAATGAGCAACTGAGTAAAGAGAAGCCAAAGGAAAAGTTGTGTGTGTGTGTGTGTGTGTGTGTGTGTTGGGGTGGGGGTGCAGTTCTGATAAATGAGATGAACTGATAAACATGGAGCAATTTCAGAAAGTGAAACCACCAAGGTCAGAAGAGCCACAGGGACATCAGCATCTAACTACAGCAGCTCTAGGAGAGGGATGGCATTCAGAAGTGGGACATGGTTGATGGACTGAGAGCAGCAGAGAGACCAGATTCTGCAGACATGGAAACAAAGAGGAGAAACAGTCTGATGGCTTGGAAACAGATATAACTTATGAGACACCTAGGAATTAAAATGTCTATTTAAGAAGCTCTAGGTCTCTGCAGGATGGCAGGTAAAGGCAGATTAAGAAACAGCTCAAATGAGGAAAGACCTGAATGAAAAGACACAAGACACAGGATGATGGATGCAAACAATAAAGCAATAACAAACAGGCAAGAAAACAGATGGTCAGGTGACTGATGACAGGGTGAGAACTGGGAGTGTTTGGGACCATTGGAGCAGAACACTGTGGTATCAGCCCATATACCTAGAGAAACTGAGATCAAGACTGATCCAGTTGAAGAGAAGGGGAAGCCAAGGCTGCTGAGAAGGGGGTGAAGCTTAAGAGACTTGGAGGACAAAGAGATGGACCAGCTGAGAAAGTGGGAGAGGCTGGAGGCCACTGGAGGCTGAGAAGGAATCTAGGGAGCTGCTTTGGAAATGTGAGCTGATGGCAGAAGGATGTCTGACTCCCTGAGGAGGGAATGTCAGGAGCAAAAGAAGAATATAGAAGAGTCAGAGCAGCCAAGCTTCTGGAACCAAAGAGCAACCAGGGCTACATGTGGCCGCTGAGTGGAGGTCAGGACGCAGCGGCAGCAGAAGTTCAGGCACACAACGGAGGAGCAGCGGACTTTCCTGGAGAAACAAGTGATGGAAGAACTCCAATACCTGGAGTTGGAAAAGTAGGGGGGTGACAGGGATCAAGGGTGTGATGTGATAACAACTTACATAGAGTGGATCCGATGGGGGAGATGAAACAATGGCACCGCACTGGGCATCCAGAATTTCGTGTGAGGAGGATAAGCTGATTCTACAGGACTTCAGAAGACAACTGGGCTGTCTGGACTATGGTGACTGGCAGACGGAACTGCCGCGGGAGTCTGGGGTGATTTAAGACCGAGTGACAAACAAGGGGGAGCTGCTTCGTGAAGAGGAAACAGTGAGAAAACTAGAAAGAAATTGTAGGAGTGACACAGGAAGAGTCCCGCAGGCAATTCAAGGGCACCTGTCTCCACAGCTACTCCCATTCCCTCAGCTTCTCCCTCAACAGGCAGCCACACACCCTCTACAGCTATTCCCATCCTACAGAAGGTGGGATTGCCTTTTTCTTTTTTTTTTTTTTTTTTTTGAAGTATGGATTTTTCGAGACGTCCCCTAACATGTGGGCGCTTGGACTCACGGGAAACAGAGTCCCAGTATTTGTCGGGCTCCCCGGGTGGGCTCCGGCAGGCGCACCGCCGCCGCCGTCCTGCGCATGTGCAGCTCGGCCTGTGTGCGTGTTCGCGCACGCGCAGTGCCGCCGCGCTGCTCTCGCTTCCTGTCCGAGCCCAGGTCACCGCTCGCCGTGGTTCCCAGGCTTCGGCCTCCGGCGGGCGAGGGTCCCGGGACCTGCGGGGTTACACGCCGTCCGGCCGGGCCGGCACCCAGCGGGCGCGGGTCCGCGCGGGGCGGGCGGGGGCTCGAGCGGGGACCCCCGAGCGCGAGCTCCGGAGCCCGCGGGCTGGGCCGGAGGGGCCGGGCGGGCGGCGGCGGCGCAGGGCGGCGAGGCCCGGGCACGGCACGTCTGCGATTGCGGGACGGCGAGGCCCCGGGCGGCCAGTTCGGGCCCCGAGAGGGTCGTCGGCCCGAAGTGAGTTTGTCCCGTAGGCCCAGACCCGGCTCCCCGGGAGCGGCGGCCCCGGGAGGCGGAGGAGGAGCAGCCCCCGTCCCGGAGCGTTCGGTAGCCTTGGGGCAGCTCGGCGGGTCCCGACGGGGTAGGTCGTGCGCTTGTGGATCTTCCGGGCGGCTGGACGGGGAGGGATGGGCGCTCCCCGGGGCTCGGGACTCGTGGGACCCAGGTTTCCCGGGGGCGCAGGGGGCCCGCGCCTCCGCCCGCACCCGACACGCCTTCCTCCCCCGGGTTCCCTGTCCAGCTTCCCGACGCGTCTGTAAGCGCGGAGGGTCTGCTGACCCCGCTGGGTTGTGCCCTGGGGGACCAGTGTGCGAGGGCCAGGTGCTGCTGCCTGGGTTGACAGGACATTGGGTCCGAGAAGGGAGGTGGCTTGTCCGGGGTGACGGGGTCTGTGGGTGGGCTTGCTCACCGGACTCCGCTCCTGGGCCCGTGTTCTGTCCGCTCTGTTACATTTAAGTCGAAGTGAGTTTCTTAACAAATTGAGCGGCACATTTAAGTTTGAACAAATAATTTGAAGACAGTCCTGTCTGAGCACATACGTTTACTCAGAGCATCCTGTTCTGATCTTAAGTAGTTAAAAGGGGTAGTAAGAAAATAGAGAAGTGTAACACTTTCTTGTTTTATATTTAACGATAGAGGATTATTTAAGTAGGATTCAGGTTCGTTAACTACCGAGAAACATCAGTCAGGTGGGAGTTAAAGACAGGTGGGTGCTCCCTCATTCTTCCAGTTAATTCTGAAGATTTAAAGGGACAGTGTCACAGTTTCTTTCATGGAACTTTCCAGGAGAGTACTTCCTCGGCAGTCCAGATCTCACATAGTTTCATTGCTTCTCTTTTCTTCCCCAGGTCAGCCTCCACTTTCACTGTCCTCCCTGTTTTTCCAAGAGCGGCAGAAAATGAGTAGATCTGTGGTGAGTGTTTCTGTGTATGTGTTTATTCCCCACTTGCTTTTATAGTATACCTTAGGAGATGAGTAATTCACACTTTTAAAGTGGGGATGGGAAGGTGGAAACAGGAGAGAGACGTGGGTGGACAAAGCGTGGAGCACCAGCTTGGCAGCGGGCACCCCGTCACGTTCATTTGTGTCGACAGCACGACCCTTCAGAGCCCGTAAAACCACAGGGCAGGCGCTGCTCAGGGGCTTGACGTTCGTTGCAAAAAAATGACAAATACTGTTCAGTACTTGACTTACACTGACCTGCCGAAACAGTTTTGTTTTCTCGCGCATCTCGCGATTTCTTTGGCCCTATCGCTGTAACGGTGAACAGGCTTCCTGAGTGGCCATCCCTAAACCATGGCCATTGGTGCCTTAACTTGTGCCTCCTGTGAGCAGGGTACACTGTCCAAGGAGCACCCAGTGCCTAGAATTCCTCTGGTAATTAGAACGTCGTCCCATAAATGCATTGTTTTTACTGATCGAGCCGCGCGGGGGGACGAGGAAGCTCTGGAGGAATGGCCTTCCCAGCCTCTATTAGGTCTCGATAAATAGTTCTCTCTGATTGTCTGTCTGGGTTGCATCTCAGACTGGGCAGTGACGCCTCTGGCAGAGACTGCTGATTTCCCACTCACGTTGTATCCCACAGCCTGTGGTCCCCTGCCCCTTCCTGGAACCTGACCCCCGGTAAAGGTTAACCTGGGAGCCCCTCCTTGCCTTGGGCCGCTTGCCACCATTCCCATCTGCAGAATCGGCTCTGTTGGTGTCAGTGACGAGTCTCTCCTGTCTCTTCCTGACTGCTTCCTCCGCCCTGTTCATGTGTTGTTTCTTCCACCCCGGCTCGGGACTTTTACACCCGGCAGATCTCCCCCTCCCGTGTTCTGAACTGCCCGCTCTGTCGGTTCTCCCACGTGGACCAGATGCCACTGCTCGGCCACCTGCATGCGCTTCTGGCGAGGATGTCCAAAGGACACCTCAGCTTAATAGGCCCAGTAGATCCGAAAGTAATTAGTTGCAGCCCCCCTCCTATGCCTTCTGCTCTCGTCCCCGTCATCTCTCTGTTCCGCTGTCCAGCCTGTCACTCTGTCCCAAACAACGGATTCATTCTCCTCTCTTTCTCCTGTGTTAGCACATTTGCGTGTTCCTGTTGTTGTGTTCTAAGTGGCTTCTATCCCTTCCCCTTCATCCCCTTCCTGCTCCCATTAAATTAGCTCGTTCTTTCATCCGTGGACCATTACAGAAACTTCCTTTCTGTGCTCCATCTTTCCTCCACGGGCCCAAGCGTATTTTCCACCTTGAGCATTTCTCCAAAAATGCTTCCTTTTTCCATCCCTTGCTCTCTTGCTTTTGGTAATGTGAATCACATCATTTTGCCGCCACGTGGAAAGCGCTTCAGGGGGTCTTTGAGTGGCAGGAAATCCTGGGGTGTGGGGGGAGTCAAGGGACCCCAGCTTGTTAGTGAGACACAGGAAGGAGTATGGCCTGGGGTGTTCCAGCGGATCCTAGGCCCCATACTGCGTTGGTGGGCTTGAATTTGTTCTTAATCACAAGTGAGGTTAAGTATATTTTCACATGTTTGGAAGCTGTTTCTTGGGTGGTTTTTTTTGTTTTTTAACGCGTAGACTTATTTTTGAGAGCAGTGTAAGTTTATAGGAAAACTGAGCAGTCGGTACAGAGCTGCCGTCAAACCCCGCCCCCCCCCCCCCCCCCCCCGGGTCTCAGTTCCCCGTGTTGCCCTGTTGTGAACGTCTTATGTTAGTGTGGCACATGGTTCCAGTGTATGGGTGGGGAGTGACAGCTTCTTATCTGAAGCCCGTAGTTGATGTTAGAGGTCCCACACTGTGTGGTTCAGGCCTTGGTGTCCGTATGGCGGCATGTGTCCGCCATGACAGTATCATACGGAGCACGTTGCTGCCCTGAAAGTTCCCTGGGCACCCCCTCTTCCTCCCTCCCCCCGTCCCTGACAACTACCCGTCTTTGCACTGTGTGTATCGTTTGGCCCTTTCCGGAAGGTCCATGAACAACATGGGCCTGAACTCTTTGGGTTCACTTATACGTGAATTTTTTTCAATAAATACAGCCTGGCACCGTAAAGGTATATTCTTAATGTTTTTTTTCTCCAGCTTATTGTATTGTAAGAATACGATTTATGATAGACGTAACATACAGAATATGTATCAATCGACTCTTTATGTTATTGGTAAGGCTTCTCGTCAGCAGGACACTGTTAGTCATTAATTTGGTGGGGGGGGAGTCCAAAGTTGTAGCGGACTTTAAACTATGGGGGTCAGTTTCCCTAACCCCCGCGTTGTTCAGGGGAATCCATATGGCCTGTAGCTTTTTCAGACGGGCCCGTTTCGGTTTTTGTGTGAAGTGCCCACTCATGCCCACTGCCAGGCTTTTTCTGTCACGATACTCTTTTGTTTTGCTTTTCTTATTGACTTACTAAATAGTCTTAACATTTTTCCTGTTTGGATCACCCCGGTAAACATTTCTTCCAAGCTTCTTTATTTTTTTACTTTATTTTCCAGCATTACCATTTCTTTCTTTTTTTTTTTTTTTTTAAAAGATTTTATTTATTTATTTGACAGAGAGACACAGCGAGAGAGGGAACACAAGCAGGGGGAGCGGGAGAGGGAGAAGCAGGCTTCCCGGGGAGCAGGGAGCCCGACGCGGGGCTCGATCCCAGGACCCGAAGGCAGACGCTTAACGACTGGGCCACACAGATGTCCCTACCGTTTCATTTTTTAATGTTTTCGTTTTGACGAGTCAAATACTGTACACACGAGCACGACTGTGTGGGTAGGAGTCCTCAGCCAGCGCTGGAGCCACAGCCCGGCCCACGGACCACCGGTGGTGGCGAGTGGGGCAGAGTCCGCGCTCTCGGGCTTCCCTCTCGTCTCTGTGGCTCTGTTTTCCCCTGCTGGCTCTGGAGGACGGCCGCGGCCGCTCTCCCTGGGTGGGCCACGTCGTGCTGTGCTGGCTTCCCGGCTCTGGAGGCCCCGGGTGTCTGAGCATGTCCTTTCTCCTGGATGTTCGGGAGGACTCTGGCTCGGTGGGGCCTGTGGACTGTGGGCTTCGGGTCCCAGCGATGTGTGTCTGGGACACACGGAGGTGGCTTGTCCCTTTGCACGTGGGTCTTTGTCTGCAGTCCTCCGAGGGCCTCGCTTCCTCTCTCAGCTTTTACCGATGCGATGCCACGGCAGGGGAGAGAGCAGCGCTGTCTGCCTCGGAAGCCTTCTGACAGTGGGGCAGATATGATGCTCACAGAGTCTTCTCGCTCGCACGTCGGAAGGTCTGGCTTGTGTGGAAATGTGTAGCCAGCTCGGAGCTCCTGACAACGAAGCTGTCTCTGGAATATTAATTGTACTGAGTGTTCTTTTAAGACACCGAGGGTTGTTCCCTTTTGAAACTCACCTGAAATCCCTAAATAGCTGCAGTTTTGGCTGATTTCTTAATTTGTTAACCAGGTTTTCTGAAACCTATTTTTTTCAAGTTTCAAATGCTTGTAAAGCTGCTTATTTAAAGCCAGACAAGGAACAATATGGTTTTCTCCTTCTCCCTTTGCATGTGAACGTGAACTTGGGCAAACTACTCAGACCCATCAGGAAAGAGAAAATCAGTTTGGAACATTTACAGTAATGCTGGTTTTAAGCAGCAATAGTGCATGCATTTTATGTGCATTGTAAATGATAAAAACTATCATTTTTTCTTAATGTGTATGTTTTCCTAATAAGGCAAAAATGCAAACATTAAAAAAAAAAATCCCTGCAAATTAAATTGTACGTTTTGTGAAATTACAGATGGCAATACCAGAAGTTAAAATAAGATGTATATTGTTCTATTTATGTATTACAACTAAACGATTTCCTTTTTTTTTTTTTTAAGATTTTATTTATTTATTTGACAGAGACAGCGAGAGAGGGAACAGAAGCAGGGGGAGTGGGAGAGGGAGAAGCAGGCTTCCTGCGGAGCAGGGAGCCTGATGCGGGCTCGATCCCAGGACCCTGGGATCATGACCTGAGCCGAAGGCAGATGCTTAACAACTGAGCCACCCAGGCGCCCCTAAACGACTTCCTTTTTCCATCCCTTGCTCTCTTGCTTTTGGTAATGACTTTTTTTTTTTTTTTAAGATTTTATTTATTTATTTGAGACAGAGAGAATGAGAGAGACAGAGAGCACATGAGAGGGGGGAGGGTCAGAGGGAGAAGCAGGCTCCCTGCCGAGCAGGGAGCCCGATGCGGGACTCGATCCTGGGACTCCAGGATCATGACCTGAGCCGAAGGCAGTCGCTTAACCAACTGAGCCACCCAGGCGCCCTTGGTAATGACTTCTAACATGAGAACTTGTGGGTGCGGTCTTCATCAAGGTGGCCACAGTCTTGGCTGTGGATGTCTGAGTGAAGGATGGGCAGAGCTTCTGGAAGACCTGCTCACTGTTACTCTCCCAGGCTGCCTCTTCACGGGCTGGGCTGGGGCAGTTCTGCACAGACTGGTCTGGATTGGGCAGGAACCACTTGTAACACCACTCTGTTCCCGCCCCCCCACCCCCAGCAGTTGATGCTCCGAGCCCAGCACCTTTACCCTTCCCAGGCCAACAAAGACATTCCCGGATGTCCCCGCACCTGGAGCGTGGGAGAATAACAGGGTCAGGTAGCCAGGCATCTCAGGGAATCTTAACAGGACGCATCCTTCACTCTCTGATTGTTCCACATAAACAAGCTAAGATTTTCGGTCAATGTCAGGAGTTTGTGGGCCTCTCAAATGGCCCCTGAGTATGACACAGCCTTTCCCTTCACTGCCATCCACACTACTCCTTACTCTCTGTTTTGTTGGAATCTCTGGGGCCTTTTTGTTAACGCACCGCCGCGTTTTAGAATCCTTCCTCTTGACTCATTAAGATTTCATAAAGCTGGGGCGCCTGGGTGGCTCAATGGTTAAGCGTCTGCCTTCGGCTCAGGTCATGATCCTAGGGTCCTGGGATCGAGCCCCGCATCGGGCTCCCTGCTCGGCGGGGAACCTGCTTCTCCCTCTCCCGCTCCCCCTGCTTGTGTTCCTCTCTCACTGTGTCTCTTTCTGTCAAATAAATCTTTAAAAAAAAAAAACAAAAAACTTTTCCTCGGCAATTGCATAAACTTGACAGCTACATTACGTTTAGTTACTTACACTTCTGTTTTTTCTGATTACTTTCTGTTCTTATTTGGAAAGAGTGATAAGACGCATAAGGGATGGTCAACCAGTAATACACAGGTGTCATTGAGAAGTGTGTCTTAATGTCCAGAGAACTTTGCTAAGTGCTTTCCATGGATTAGCCCATTTGATGCTGGTATTACATGACCTGATCGGCTCCACCATTACCTTTATCTTAGAGGTAGTGATATAGCGGGACAGTGGTGATGATTGGTGTATTTGAGTGGAGTGGTTTATTCAGAAGATCCACGTTTAAAGGTCTGGTTTGGGCAGTTTCTGGGTCTGTTGTGAGCTGTTCGCCCCTCTTCGGGACCATGCTCCTGCCCTCCTGGAATGTGTAAATGGGAAGAAGGGGGATTCCGAGTTACCCGGCTGGGAATTAGGGACAGCCGAACCACGCCATTACGACAGTTCACGCGGCAGCCGTGGTCAGACTGGGTAGGCTTACCGGGCAGTAACACGCACGGCTGGGGGTCCGTCGCCAGGCTTGTTGCTTTGGCCCTTGTGGCCAGCACAACGGGTCAGCTCCTTCTGTAAGCGGAGTAGGAACAGTGTGAACAGAGATAGTGGTTGAATTTCAGCCTGTTGAGTTTGGATCTGGGACATGTCTGGAGTTTAGGAGAGAAGTCTCGGTGGCTCGTATACGTTTGGGACATGCTGACACATAGCTGGGCATTAAAGCCATGAGGTCTGGTGGGATCACAGCAGGGTGCAGACAGCAAAGAGTAAAGGACCAAAAACAGAGCCCCGGGCCCTGTAACTTGAGGATGCCTTGGAGAACAGGGGAGCCAGCAAAGGAGAAGGAGCAGTGGAAGAGGTCAGAGGAGAGCCAATATTGGTAAAGTTCTGGAAGCAAAAAGGAGCAAAGTGCATCCTGTGTTTCTGTGAGTGCCCCTCAGGCCTGCACTTCTTGGGGCCGGAGCTGCGCTGCGTCTACTGGTCTTAGTGTCCCCAGCAGCCACGCTTGTTCCTGGCTCATAGTGCAAGACTGTGTGTGCCAAATGAACTCATCCTGGCGTATTTCTGGAATGTTCATTTTCTTCCCACAATGAAGAAGGTACACATATTTATAGTTAACTTGATTGGGAGCTTGGTAAGCTCTTGTCCTCGTCTGCCTTCACCTCATCCAGTTCCGATCTGGTGCCGTTCCAGGGGCCAGTGTCATTCAGGGATGTGGCCGTGGACTTCACCCAGGAGGAGTGGCAGCAGCTGGAGCCCGAGCAGAAGACCACGTACCGGGATGTGATGCTGGAGAACTACAGCCATCTCGTCTCCGTGGGTGAGGAGAGCCTGCTTTCTCGATTGCTAGGATACATGGGGTTTCCCTCAAATGTGACTGAGTCTAACTTTGAGTTTGATGGAACAAATGTGAGTGGTCTGTTTTGGGCACCATTTTGGTCTTCACCTCCCCAGTGAAAGGTTCCAATTGTGGTGCCGGTCGTGAGGCAGCACCGACCTCAGACGATAGAGACCCAGCAGCCCAACAGTCAGGCTCAAGTTCTCTTTCGTTTCTGTTAACAGGCTGTCACATTATCAAACCGGAAGTTATCATCAAGTTGGAGCAAGGAGAAGAGCCATGGATAGTAGAAGGAGCATTCCTACCGCAGAGTTACCCAGGTGTGTGCGTGCGGGCAGTGCGGAGACTGGTAACTTGGAAGTGTTTCCCAGGAATCGCGAACGGGAAACCTGCAGAAGGGACTACAGGCAGTCCCCCGTGTGCCCCAGCTACCCGAGTCCCACTCCAGCGCCTTCTTCCTTCCTCACAGGAACCTGTGCCTGCAGAGTGTTGCCACGCTTGTCTCTCCCCAGAGCCCCCGCCCCCCATCACTTCCCTCCTCCCCCACGCTTCGCCCCACGCTTGCCCCCACGGCATTTCCAGCCATCCCGTTGTCGTGGGTTCTTTCAGTTCTTAGGCCTTCCTAAGTCTGTAATTGAAAAGTAACTGATGGGACTCTTCGGTTCTTGCCACCTTCCTTTTTTCTTCCTCTTTTCTGTGAAATGCCTCGGGCTGGTTTCTGTCCCTGGTTTCACATCTCCCTTCTCCGAGGTCAGATTCCAAACCCCAGCCTGTGCCTGAGCCAGTGAGTTCGGTTCACCTGTGGTCTGTGTGCTGCTCGTCCTTCCCACGATCCAGCCCCGTCTTACGTCTGGTGACAGCAGTGTCTGGGTCTCCCGCCTGTCCCCGATACTCGTGTCCACCTTGTCTCTTACTCACCGTTCGGTCCCAGCGCTTGCCTAGCGTCCTGTCACGTCAGGCGCTCAGTGAGTGAGGTGCACGGGAGTGAGGTCCTTTCCCTCCACCCTCCAGAAAGTGTCTCTGAAGGGTCTGCTTCCACCTTTGGTGGATTCTAGTTCCTGATTTCTTCTCAGGGCTCCTCCGACCTCTGTCCTTAGGGTTGTTGTTTGCCTGTTTTTTTTATGCTTTACCATCCCTGTCCTCCTGTCCGGCATCTCCCGTGGTAGCTGCCCTGTGGCCCCTCACGCTAAGTGCACTTGCAAGATGGGTTCCTCGAAGTTTCCGGTTGATCTCACAGGTGGCCCAGGAGGAGCCTTCGGTGATTCCCTGCTGCTTCCTGAGGGAGTGTACATCCCTCCTCTTCCCTGTGCTGCCTGGAAAATCAATGTTCTGTGGTTTTCCACAACTCTTGCTACACTCCACGGGGTCCTCGCTCCTAAATGTCTTCTGTTCTTGTGGTGATTGTCCCCGTCACTTTATTTCAGAGGGGCCTGCTCTCTTTGTCAGATAGCAACACGTTCTTCCAGTCTGAGCCCAGTTTTTCCACCCCTCCTTGAAGTTTTTCCACCCCTCCTTGAAGTTTTTCCTTTTAGCTCTTATTCTTTCAGTCTGCTCCTTCTCTCTAAGTGACTCTGCCTCATGGCCATACCTTGAAAAAAATTAGGTTTGATCAAGTAATCTGTTATTTGGTAGGATATATTTTTTGCTTCAGCTTTTTTTTTTTAAGATTTTATTTATTGGAGGGGGGAGAGAGAGAGAGAGAGAGCGCATGAGTAGGGGGAGGGGCAGAGGGAGAAGCAGATTCCCCCCTGAGCAGGGAGCCTGATGCAGGACTCGATCCCAGGACCCTGGGATCATGACCTGAGCTGAAGGCAGCCGCTTAACTGACTGAGCCACTCAGGCGCCCTTGAGCTTCTTTCTTCCCCAGATCAGTATGTAATGTGTTCTCCCTTACCTTTGTATGTAATGTGTTCTCCCTTATCTTAGTATGTAATGTGTTCTCCCTTATCTTAGTATGTAATGTGTTCTCCTTTCCTTAGTATGTAATGTGTTTTCCCTTCCTTAGTATGTAATGTGTAGTCTGCACTTGAGTATCTGAGGCGCCAGGTAGGTGAAAGAACATTCTTGTCTGTCTGTTGAGAAATAATTTATAAGCAGATCTGTATATGCATGCCTGGGTCACATCCCCATTTACTCTGCAGGTGCATGAAAGATACCCATAGGATTCAGATGAAGAGCAACAGCTTTGATTTCTCTTCGGGGGTTCAAAGAAAATAGGGAAGAGAGTCATACTTTCTAAGAGACAGGATTTGGTTAAGAAAAGAGAAGAGAGTTGCATAGTACAATTTAAAACTCTGCCTTCATATGGACTGTTGATGATCTGAGGCACGGCTGAACCACTACTGTGCTAAAGTCATTGTATGGGGGGTAATTATTTTCAGCTTTTTCAGGGGAAATGGAGCTAATTGAAGTGAGGAAGGATTTAAGAAGTTTTCGTTTTTTGTGTTTAAACACGGAGATTCCCTGAGGGGTTTTGAGTAGATCAGGGCTGGAGGTCAAGCGAACTGGATAAAGCAGTAAGAGCGCAGACTTTGAAAGTGAGCTTGGGTGTTGTGGGCACCACAGCGATCTCAGAAGACGCCTGTGGTGCCTGGGGCGGGAATCCATGTCTCCCAACTTGCTGCGAAGCGATGTAGTGTTGAGTGCTGGTCCCCTCCTGCACACCCGAGCCCCCCCTTGGGTGTATCAGATGACATTGTTTGTCCAACAAATAGCTTGGTTTTCCTAGAGCAGAAATTATTCTTCATAGACTAATATAAACCCAGTTTGGAACCATACTGTGAATCCAGGTGGAAAGTGTTCTTTATCAGATGTTTCCCCCCATTTTATCTGTCAACATTTTGGCAGTGGACTCGGGAAGCAGTAGTTTGGGGAGGACAGGGTTGTTACAGTTTCATTTGATGTGGATGACAGCGAGTACAATAGTCAAGTTCATCTAAAAACTTGGAAGTAAAAATAAAGAGCAGTTTAGGGGATCTGATTTGTAAGGTTTGTAAGTGAAAATGAAACCAAGTGAAACTCAGGAGTGGTGAAGCCTGTTCACAGAATGAAGTGACAGCACTGTGTCGGAGGCAGGACTCATTTAAGGAAATCGCCGGGAGACTGAAAATGGGAAAACTAGCGGCTGCATTACTGAGCCTGCGTTTTGTGCCAGAGGCTGCTCAGAGCACTTTATGAATTTATGTCATCCCATGGCGACCCTATAACGTGAGTACCGTTGTCTCTGCGCCATCTGTGGGTGATGCTGAGCAACGGGTGACATAGGGACTCCCCCAGGTAGCCAGAGCACATGCTGTATTGTCCAGAGAGAAACAGAGTTCCGTGGTCTGACTTCAGGTTAAATCATAACATCAGAGAGTATTTATGAAATCGTAAACTTTTTTTTTTTTTAAGATTTTTTATTTATTCATTTGAGACACAGAGATAGAGAGCACGAGCGGGGGAGAGGCAGAGGGAGAAGCAGGCTCCCCACTGAGCCAGGAGCCCGATGCGGGGCTCGATCCCAGGACCCTGGGATCATGACCTGAGCCGAAGGCAGACGCTCAACCATCTGAGCCACCCAGGTGCCCCTGAAATTGTAAACTTCTGAAGGGCTAGCATGCTCTGGTCTGTTTTATCCTTCCTGTTGCACATACGGAGTTCCTGGGGCTCTCCTCCCATGTGACACAGAACCACAGGAGTTAGAGCCCTGGCCACATGGCTGCTCCTCTAAACAGGAGGAGGTTTGAGTGTGAGTGGATTTGGCCCTGCTGTGCAGAATCTGGGCAAAATAGTTTGGAAGGATCTAGGCCCATGAGAACGTTGCCACAAAAATCTCAGTAAAAGGTGATGGTGCCTGAGACTGTAGTTGCCTCTCCCAACTTGCTGTGCAGTGGTGTGGTGCAAAGTGCTGGTCCCCTCCCCCACACCTGGTCGTCCCGGATACCTGTGCACCCCTCCGCCCCACACTGCTCCGTGTTGCCCTTCGTGCACCCCATTTGCTGTGAGTCCTTCCATATCTGCGTGTCAGCTGTTCATCCACCATCCTCTGTCTTCCCATCACTGCTCCATGTGTATATCTATGCCCGGTTTGGACAAAATCTTAAAAAGTAGCAAAGATCAGAGGTGCTTGTGTTTTTCCCCTTTCCTCACCTCAGAGGTGTGTGTGTGTCTGTGTCTGTGTGTGCACGTGCGTGCATGTGTTTATTCCAAACCATAACAATAGGGGAAGGAAGTACACTGGGAATTATTTTCATCTGTCCATGGAGCTAGCATCTACACTAAAATGAAATGCTTACATGTAAGTCACCTTCCATGTCTTACGTAGGAAGATATACAAAATTTTGTTAATTTTGCCTCTTTTTAGAAGAAGTCTGGAAAGCCAATGATCTGGGAGAAAGAGTCCAGGAAAATGAAGGCAAATATTCAAGGCAAGCTGTATCCATCAACAACAAAACCCTGATTGAAGAGAGAGGTAACGGTCTTGGTAAGACTTTTAATGTGGAAACGAACCCCATTCCTTCAAGAAAAATGTCCTATAAATGTGACTCATGTGAAAAGAGTTTGAAATCTATTTCAGAATATATTAGTAGTGATGGAAGCTATGCAAGAATGAAGCCCGATGAATGTAGTGCGTGTGGGAAACCACTTCCCCACGTTAAACTTGAGAAAACTCATCCAGGAGATGAATCTTACGAATTTAATCAAAATGGGGAAGGTTATAGTCTAAATGAAGAAAGTATTTATCAGAACATTCATATTTTGGAGAAACCCTTTGAATATATTGAATGCCAGAAAGCCTTTCAGAAAGATGCAGTTTTTGTTAATCACATGGAGGAGAAGCCCTATAAGTGGAATGAATCTGAAATAGCCTTTCTGCAAATGTCCAACCTCAGCGTACACCAGAGGTCTCATATGGAATTGAAGCCCTATGAATGCAGTGCATGCGGGAAATCCTTCTGTAAAAAGTCAAAGTTTATCATCCATCAGAGGACTCACACAGGAGAGAAACCTTATGAATGTAATCAGTGTGGGAAATCCTTCTGCCAAAAGGGGACCCTCACTGTCCATCAGCGCACACACACAGGGGAGAAGCCCTACGAATGTAACGAATGTGGAAAAACCTTCTACCAGAAGTTACACCTCATTCAACATCAGAGAACTCACTCAGGAGAGAAGCCCTATGAATGTAGCTACTGTGGAAAATCCTTCTGCCAGAAGACACACCTCACACAACACCAGAGAACACATTCAGGAGAGAGACCCTATGTTTGTCACGACTGTGGAAAAACCTTCTCCCAGAAGTCAGCACTTAACGACCATCAGAAAATCCACACGGGCGTGAAACTCTACAAGTGTAATGAATGTGGGAAGTGCTTCTGCCGCAAGTCTACACTCACCACACATCAGAGGACGCACACCGGAGAGAAGCCCTACGAATGTAACGAGTGTGGGAAATTCTTCTCACGGCTGTCTTATCTCACTGTACACTACCGGACTCACTCGGGAGAGAAGCCCTACGAATGTAACGAGTGTGGGAAGACCTTCTACCTGAACTCAGCCCTCATGAGGCATCAGCGAGTGCATACCGGAGAGAAACCGTACGAATGTACCGAGTGTGGGAAACTCTTTTCTCAGCTGTCGTACCTCACTATACACCACAGAACTCATTCAGGAGTGAAACCGTACGAATGTAATGAGTGTGGGAAGACCTTCTACCAGAACTCAGCCCTCTGCAGACATCGGAGAATACATAAAGGAGAGAAGCCCTACGAATGTTATATATGTGGAAAGTTCTTCTCCCAGATGTCGTACCTCACCATACACCATCGAATTCATTCAGGAGAGAAGCCCTATGAATGTAATGAGTGTGGTAAAACCTTCTGCCAGAATTCAGCCCTTAACAGACATCAGAGGACACACACAGGAGAGAAAGCCTATGAGTGTTACGAGTGTGGGAAGTTCTTCTCTCAGATGTCCTATCTCACCATCCACCACCGGATCCATTCGGGAGAGAAGCCCTTTGAATGTAATGAATGTGGAAAAGCCTTCTCTCGGATGTCATACCTCACTGTACACTATAGAACTCATTCCGGAGAGAAGCCCTATGAATGTAACGAGTGTGGGAAAAAATTCTACCACAAATCAGCCTTCAATAGCCATCAGAGGATTCACAGGAGAGGGAATGTGAATGTACTGGATGTGGGGAGGCTTCTCTGAAGTCGGAGAACCTTTCAGTGTGGGAGCGGGAGACGCCTGCCGACGTACGTCAGAGCTCACACGGGTGTTGTGCACAAGCCTTTGTGTTACTCAGACTTGAAGCCTGAAAGTTCACAGGGTAGAAACTACAACTGTAACAAGACCACAGGACTTACCGGATACCGGACTATACAGGCGTAAAAACTGATACGTATTTAGAATGTGTATGCACTTCACCGTGGACTCAAACTTTCGTTTTACACATCAGGGAATTCATACCAAGGGAAAAATCTCTCAATTTTAAGGAAGGTGGGAAACCTGCTCCTTTGGAAATTATTGATATTAAATGTTACGTTTCTGATGTATCAAGCTTCTTAAAAGCAAAAGTACAGACGATAAAGATACTTGTGTAAATAGAAGCTGTAAAATCAGCTGACAGTAATCAAGACCACAGCATAGCAACCTCTCGCACGGGAGTGGTTCCTGGGAAGGCAGGACTTACGTTCATTTGAGGGGTTTTTGGTTTGTCTGCGTGCTTTTTAGGATGCTACATTACAGGAAGTGTATGTTCAGTTTGAATCATGTTTGAAAAGCCATTGTATCTTTATTAGAATGGTTTGTAGACATGGTAAGATTATCCATTTTAAATAGCTCCACCTTGTTAGTATCCTGATACCCTGGTACCGTCCCTGAACTAACATCTGATAGTCTCAAGTACTTCTTGTATTCTTGCCTGGCATTTATGAATGTCTTTGATCATTGTTAATGAATGAAGTCTTCTGTAAAGAAGCCAATGTTTTAATAACATGTTCAGCTGTATCTGAGTCAGCAAGAGTTAGAAATCTACACATATGATAGAAAAGTGCTTAGATAATTTTAAATTGCTAATGCCAGACTTTTCCAGTAGTAAGAAGCGCCTGTAGTACTCATTGTACTCTATACAGTAACATTTACTTAAAATATTTAAGTACTTAAGATATTCCCATTTATATCAGTTTTTTTCCATCTGTTTTATTTGGATGCTTACAGAAGAAGTGTGCAGAGCACACATACTATGTAATTTAGGAATTACCTGTATTTTTATTTGATAGGATAGTATTTTTAAATACTGTGCTCTACTCCTTCCTTCCTGAATGAAGAATTCTTCCTGTGGGTTTGGGGCAGACACTGTTGAGTGACCCTGGTCACTCCTTACTGTTTGCTGGTGGAATTTGGGGATCCATTCTTCCTTGTGGAATGGGGGGGGGGGAATCCTGACTAGTTTCAACCATATTGATAATCCCTTTCTCACTGCCAGCAATTGGTTTAGAATGGTCATGGGACCCAGTTCTATTCAGATAAACCAAGATATCTGACAGGTTATTTCTGGAAAAGGTTCCCTCAAAGATTCAAGGAAGGAGTCCTGCAGGGTGAAGTAGAGTCTTTAGTTGAACATTGCCTTCACGGCATGTGATGCCTGGTTGTGTCTTTCAACGCTGAATTAGAATTTAAGCATGGCAGAGCAGGAAGACTGGGAGAACCTGGGACCTGGACGATGTGGAGCCACTGAACCAACCAGCCGTGTAGCTTGTCCACCTCTGGACTGTTGCTTCTGGAGGAGACGAAATTTACTTTGGAGACAGTTGATTTCGGTTGCTCTGGTAGGGACAGCTGAAGATAGAGTTACACCTTCGTAGGAATTACGCAGTGGAGAAGTGGACTTCAGGTAAATCACTTATTTAGAAGTACTGATTGAGGTTGGTCTTATTTTCTGTAAGTTTTGATGTAAATAGTTTGAGCACTACAAATCAACTTGAAATAATTAAATGTGTATGTTTCCTCGAATGGTTACATCATTGACCTTAGAGCCTGATAACGATGTCAGATACACCTTCCTTTTTACAATGCATGACATTAAATTTGTTCAGGTTAATTTATGTTATTCAGGGATCATCACTCCACTGTTGGTTCACAGTGTATGGTGTGGAGGTAAGGACCCTTGCTTTCCAGTGATCAGCCCGAGAGCCTATATTTGAATAACAGCCCTGCCCACTGAGGTGAAATGCCGTATTTTTCATGTATTTGAATCATTCATGGAACCCGTTTTGTTGCTCAGCACTTTCCCTCCATATTCTTCTAGCAGATTGTGAGTATGCTTCATGACCGGAATGAAAAGTCTGTTAGATCATATAGTTTGTGTAGGAAAATATATTCATGGTGTATTTGTTGAAATGATAGCTACAAAGATTTCCCACAGTAGTTTGTCCTCATAGCTTAAATACACAGTATGCATTTTAAGTAAAATATTTAAAAAGTGCAAATGGTTTACAGCATTCTTTCTCATGGAGTGCCTGTGCGTGAAAGGGCCTGGCGCACAGACGTGGTCCTGAACTGCATCTCTGATGACATAGTGACAGGATTTGTTTGTAGTCGCAAAGCGGTCAGTGTTTTCTTATTATATCTGAGTGGGCTCAGTGGCATGTTCTTCTTAATGATACTGTTTTTCTTCTTCCCTAGAGGCACTTAAAATAATTTGTCTTAAATTTGATGGAATGCAGTATTTGAAAAGTTTCTGTTCCTGGCAAGCGTGTAAGATACACAGGCCTGAGTTCATGAGGGAGAGCGCTAGAGAGACGTCTGCTTCCCTGTCCTGCAGCAAGGACCAAACGTGGAATTGGGGCAGAGCGTGCGTTCTTGTGTGTTACACACAGTGACCTGATAAAATCTGGAGTGTGAGCAGATGATGAACTCTGAGAGTGGTTTTCAAGGGCTGAGCAGAAGGCAGACCCTTCCTGGCAGGTGGACCTGTGAGCTTCCCCCAGTTTTTTCCTGTTGTCCTCAAGCCAGTGAAGCACTGTCAAGTAGGTCGGATCGAAGACGTGTTAACACCAGGGCCCGTCCTCTCAGAGACCCCAGAGTCACCCTCCTCTCTGTTCCATGGCCGTGAGCCTGGCTGTGCTGTGCAGTTAAGCTCCCCAGGGAAGGCTGGATAAGCCACACGACTGCAGCCCAGATAACTGCCCACTTTATAGAATGCCTGCAAATCAAGCAAATTCCTTTTCCTTTTCATCACAGAGATGGCTGCATCACAGATAAATTACTTTTCCCTTCCCTGAATGTAAAGTCTGTGATTCCTGCCAAACTGATGAACTAGCCTGAGCTGCTGACTCGTTCCCAGATTCCAACTCTGGGGCTGCCGGAGAAGTAAGAGCAGTTTGCGGGTCCAGGGAACTGCAGTGGGGGGGCCCCTGGGGGAGGTGTGAGCAGCCAGAGACACTAGAGGGGCAGGTGCTGGGGAACTTTGGGACTGGAGTCTCCTGCACTCTCCTGCTCTCCAGTGTAGTGTCCCAAGCACATTCTTGCCTTCATGAAACAGAAAGCAGGTGCACCAGCTCCGTGCAGCTGGGATGAGGGCTGCACACAACACACACATGCCTGGAGCAGCCTCTTCTCACTCCACGGCCAAGTCCTCACAGTAAGTGGGCACGTGTTTCTGGATGGAGGAGAGGACCCATCAGGAGGGGGGTTCCTCCTAGCTGGGGGTGGGCTTTCTCTTCTGTAGCACATCGGTCTGCTGAAGCCACGCTGCTACCTGTTACCGTCCTGGAGTTGCAGATACCCAAGCGAAAATTAATGCTGGAAACAAACAAACGTAGGAGTTACTAAGAGCACACCATACGTCTCCACAACTGGCAAACTTAATGGGATGTAAAAAGCCAGATTTCAAAACTGTCTTACAAGACATCCTTAAAAAAAGTATATTGGTTGTATGAAGCAGGAACAGTTACTCCAAAAGAGGGGGCGGGGCATGGACACGGCCAGAGACCCAGACAGTGGGCTGTGTGGTAATAGGAACTGTTCGCCCAAGATGCCAGGAAGGAAGGAAGGGATGCATGTGAAAACAAAACACTGAGGCCAGAAGACAGTGGACATAATACCCATATCCTGGGGTTCTTAAGACAGGGTGGGAAAGAAATTATGAATTAAAAATTTCTCTGAATTAAAAACATGAAATTATAAAAGGGGCTTTTGTGATGCCAAATGGAAAGGTACAGAAAAATCTACAGTCTATAAAGCAAAATTGTTTAAAGACCAATAACTAGAACACATGAAGATACCCAGCAAAAGAGCAAGAAAGGGCAGTGCTTGGACTCCTCTGTCATTAGAAATATGCACGTTAAGGGCGCCTGGGTGGCTCAGTTGGTTAAGCGACTGCCTTCGGCTCAG